>NC_135280.1:15771785-16082856 GCF_051311805.1 Agelaius phoeniceus
CAGTAGATCAGCTGAGCTGATTCATTTCTGCTCCTTTCTGCTGGTGGTGTGAGTTCCACAGTGTGACACAGACCTGTCCCACAACCAGTTCCCATCAGCCTGCACAGACACCTCTCTGGGGTTTTCCTTCCCTCTGTCAGCACGGCAGCATCATTTGAAGGCAGCAGTGAGATGAAGGTGGGAATGGAGGTGAGAAGAGCTGATGCTGCAGATGGTGCAGGATGGCAGGGTCTCCCTCCTTCTCTGCATCCTTTGTCCACAGCAGCAGCCTTGGTCTCACCACAGTGTCAGGTTTGAACCACGTGCTCCTGGCATGAGCATAGCATGAGCATGTGGAGCAGAGTCCTGGAAGCAGCCGGGTTCCTCAGGGCTCATGCTGGAAAATGGAGGGCTTCCTGGAGCCCTGGTGTGTGGCTGCCCCATGCACAGCTAATCCCACCAGCTTCCAGGCCTGTGGGTGTCCCTGAGGTGCCAGAGCTGAGGGAGCTGATGTGGGTGCCCCAAGCAGCTCCGTGACCTGAGCTCTGTCCCTGCTGCCTGCATGTGGGGTGTGAGAAGGGACAGCAATGCCTTGGAGCTCTACAGCAGCAGAGTTCCTCTCAGGTGAGGAGTCTCACCATGCAACTGCTCATTTTGGTGGCACTGACCATCTGGATAATTGTCTTTGTCCTGCCCAATGAGGCTTTAAATATTTTGCCTATATTGTGAAGGATCAGATGTGATTTGCTTTGTCAGTTGTCTTATTCTCCTGAAATAAGTCAAAGTATTTGTTTTCCTTTGGGTGCTATTTGGGCTCTGTACTCTGGCAATCCTGGAGGTTTTAATTTTACACAACTAGCGTTTCAGAAGTTGTAGAGGTTTGTTTTGACTTTGTTTTAATTAAATTGCTATAACCTGGGGAAATCTTTGGCCTTAATTTAAATGGAAAGCCTTATTCTGAGTAAATCCAACATCTCTGTCTAGCTGGTGATTGTGCTGTTCAGAGTTTTGACAGGAAAAGTTAAAATTTTACTCCAGGCTTGAAAGTTTGCAATCATTGACTGCAACAGGCAGGGCCAGCTCGGTGGCGTAAGAGGATTATGTTAATCTATTGTTTGAGGAAGAATAGATTTAATAGATTCTGTTTTGGTGCAGAAATTAGATAATTACTGCTTGTGAGGTGAAAAGAAAATGGTTGGAAGTAGAAATGGTGCCTGGTGTTGGATCCTGGGCTCGTTGAGGATGTCTGTGCCCCTCTGGGCCAGTGCTTCCTGAGGGATGTGGTGCTTGCTTGGGAAGTAGAGACGATTCAAATTCCCATGGGGTCTGAGCACCATCTCCTCCTGGCCTCTCTCCCCCCCACCAACCCCAGCTGCCAGGCTGGGTCTGCTGCCAGTGCTCAAAGGTCCAGCTTGAGTCGTGAAGCCCTGGGAGGGAGAGGTGCTCAGGACTGAGCCTCCATGGCCATGGGATCAGTGGAAGGACTTCATACAAATCAGAGGGAAGCTTGAGCCTGTGGATGAGTCATTTCCCAGAGAGGCTGTTGCATATTAGGAAGAGATTTTTCCCTGTGAGGGTGGGCAGGCCCTGGCACAGGGTGCCCAGAGCAGCTGTGGCTGCCCCTGGATCCCTGGCAGTGTCCAAGGCCAGGCTGGACACTTGTGGCCACTTGGGACCATGTCCCTGTCCATGGTAGGGGGGTGGAACGAGATGGGCTTTATGGTCCCATCTAACCCAAATCATTCTGTGATTCCCTGATTCTGTGACTTATCCATAATTCCCTTCCAAGCAGGCCATGCCAAGTGCTGAGAGGTCAGATGTTCATCCAGTTCATTTTGTTGTGTATGAGGTGATCTCCTGTGCCTGGCTGTTAATTGAATTTTGATCCCTCTCCAGCCTGTGGCCACTGGTGCCCCCTCCCTGCCCTGGTGAGCCCCATGGGGGGACGTCCCAGCCATGGGCAGTGCCCGGCAGTCACAGGTGCTTTAGGAAGCTGTGGGCACAAGGCTGGGGTGAAGGGAGCAGCAGGGGCTCTCTGAACAGCCACCATGGTGTGTACAGGACCAGGAGGAGTGGAGACAGCACAACACACAGTGAAAATTGTGTGGCTGGGGTGGCTTTGCCCCACGGGCTGGCAGCTGGGCACAACCCCTCCATCCCTTTTCTGCTTTGTCTTTCCCCAGCCACAGCACTGCGAGTCCTGGTCCCTTTTGGGAGGCCTTGGGGGTTGTGTGCTTGCTAAGGAAACCTTTGTAACAGTCCCCCTGGGTATGACAGGGGTGGTGGGAGACACGATTGTCAGGAGCCAGCTGTGGGAGGGGGCTGCTCCTCCTTGGAGCTCTGCTGTCTGTGGGATGTCGGCAGCTGCATCGATCCAGTCCCCTGTTCTCCCAGCCTGGAGACTGCTTGCTCCATATTGATTATCATTTTTTTTCTGAAGACTGATGAAGTTTGCTGGACTCTAATTGCATGAATTATTCTCCTTTCCATTTTCTGAAACCCTTGATCATGTTAATAAGTTTTCCAATTTTTGCTTTGGGTTTTGCCAGGACTCATTTTTCAGGGAAAAAGAACAACTGGTATGCAGTGAGCTGGGTCTGTTCCCAGGCTGCTTGAGTAAGTGGGGATTATACATGTCCCAGTTTGTCCCACTTGGGCAGGATCTGGGGGGTTTTTCCCTTTTGATTTGAAAGAATCATAGAATTACAGAATGTCCTGACTTGGATGGGACCCACGAGGATCATTGAGTTCAGCCTCCAGCCCTGCACAGACATCCCAACAATCCCACCCTGTGCATCCCTGGGAGACTTGTCCAAACACTCCTGGAGCTCTGGCAGCCTCAGGCTGGGACCATTCCCTGGAGATCAAATGAATTTTGGGTGGATCTCAAGCAGTGTGGGGGCAGAGCCAACGGGGCCACTCTGGGGAATGGTTCAGCAGAGGCAGCACTCCTTGTCCATCAGACAGACCTGCCAGCTCCAAATGTCCTCAGATAATCCTACATTTGTTTCTCCTTTGGCTGTGTTTACTCCCATCACCTCACTGTTGATGTTTTAGACTTTCTTCAGTCCTTTTGAACTCAACAAACTATTTTTAGGAGGTATCAACCAATTTTCTCTCATTTTTTTCACTTAGCGAGTATCTAAAGGCCTGTGTGGCCTCTAGCTGCCTGTGCTGCTGGCTGCTTTTCCCTGCCCTTATCTCTTCCCTGCAAGCCTGAGCCAGGTTTTTATGCAGCCGTCAGGGAGCAGCACCAGGGACAGCCCTGCTTTGGGAGGTAATTATCCCTGTGTGCCCATGATTTAACTGCACAGTGCTGCCAGTGGGGAGAACCTTTTGAAATGGGATGAAATAACCTGGCACATTCCATCTGGGGGTTAAAAAGGGAATTGGATTTCAGGAGCGTGCACGTCCCATGCTGCTCCAAAAAGGGACAGCTGCTGATCAGCTGCTGCAGGTGGGCTAGCACTGGGTCAGCACTGGCATCTCTGTGCTGGGGGCTGGGGCTGCCTCTGTGTTGCCACGCTGGATTTGATGGTGATTCCATTTCTGAGTGCTTCTCTGGGAAAGTGAATTTTCATAGAATCATAGGAAGGACCCACAAGGATGGATCACGAGTCCAATTCTCAGCCCTGCACAGACCCCCCAACAATCCCACCCTGGGCATCCCTGGCAGCGCTGTCCAAACACTCCTGGAGCTCTGGCAGCCCCGGGGCTGTGCCCATTCCCTGGGGAGCCTGGGCAGTGCCAGCACCCTCTGGGGGAAGAGCCTTTCCTGATCTCCAACCTAAACCTGCCCTGGCACAGCTCCAGCCGTTCCCTGGGCCCTGTCCCTGGTCACAGAGAGCAGAGATTGGAGCTGCCCCTCTGCTGCTTCTCAGGAGGAGCTGCAGCCCCATTGAGCTCTGTGCTCCATCTCTTCTCCTCCAGCTGAACAGGCCAAGTGCCCTCAGCTGCTCCTCCTCTGGCTTCCCCTCCAAACCTTTCCCCATCCTTGTAGTGCAATGCTCTCCCTATGTGATTCTATGTTATTTCCAAGAAAGAGGCTATTTTAATTTAATTTGAGAATGAGGGTATTTTACCTTAATTTGGGCAGCACATCTGGGTTTGCTGCTGGAATTAGAGTGGTTGTGCTAAGTGATACATTGGGTAAATCAGTAAATTGATGTGGCTGGCTCGTGGTAGGTACCGGCACGGAAGTGTGTGAGTAATGCAATAGAGCTGGCAATTACAGCAAAGTGCCTGCTTAGACTGAAATTATTGAGCCTCTTGCACATTCTGCACTTTATTACAGCTGTGTTGAGATGTAGCACTTCCCAGAGGGCCCCACAGCTCTGACAGCAAGTGTGCTGCTCCCAGATCCGTGCTGTTCCCAGGAGTCAGCTCCAGGAGCCTCCAGAGGTATTTCTCCAGGGTGCCGGGCACCAGAGAGGACCTGCAGTGTGTTGTGCCACTGTGGGCTCATGTTTGCACAGAGCACAGGCACATTTAAAATCCTAATGAAATGCATTGAGTCCAACTTTTACCTCAGCACTGCCAAGTCCACTCATGTACCCTCACAGAGAGGAATTTCTTTCCAATATCTCATCTATTCTAGCCCTTGGTCAATGGGAAGCTATTTCCCTCTTGTTCTGTCACTCCAAAGTCCCTCTCCAGCTCTCCTGGAGCCCCTTCAGGCCCTGCAAGGGGCTCTGAGGTGTCCCTGGAGCCTTCTCCTCTCCAGATGAGCACCCCCAGCTCTCCCAGCCTGGCTCCAGAGCAGAGGGACTCCATCCTTGGAGCATCTCCATGGTCTCCTCTAGGTTTGTTCCAACGTCTCTTGTGCATCTGTTTCTTAAATCAGTTCATACTTGCATTTAACATATTTCTTCACATTCACATGTTGATAATTGATTTTGAGCACCCTGTGAAATAATGTATTCCAATTTTATTTTTATAGCTATCCCAAGACATTTGATGATTCTCTGGTATGCTGGGTTAACCATCAGTGAAAAATTTGGCCCCAGTCACTGTGGGTATATTTAAAATAGGGTGGAAGAAGTTTACTTCCTAAACCCCAAGAATTAGTGCTCAGAATTAAAAAAAAATAGTGTTTATCAAAATTCTTCTGAATTGGCTGAAAGATTTGACTGGGAGCTGATGTGTGACATCAGTGGCCAGTTTTCAGCAGTGTGGAAAATTCCTGTCCCAAAGTCCTTTGAGGTCCCCATGGTGCTTTCAGATGATTTCTGAGGTAACTTGGAGGGGCCAATCCCTCCCCAGCTGGTACTAAGAGAGGGATGATAAGAAATTCTCTTCCACCTGACCTGAGGACACAGATGTTCTTGGGGAATTAGGAAGCTTCCTCTCACCCAGTTTTGGGATCTCAGCAGGTATTTTTCCCTTGTGAGGAGAGGGACTCTCATGACAACTGATGGAAACAGGACTCCCATGGTGAAGCCTTTTGCCACAAGACATCCTGGGATGAGCAGGCAGCAGTGCCTCCTGTTCTGAATCTGTTCCTGATGTGCTGCCCAGGCTCCAGCTCCTCCTTTGGCCCACGTGGCAGCTTTTCTAGATTGTTCTGCTGTTGTCACTGCTCAGTGTCACACCTCCAGTCTAGGACTGCACTTGTGCATCCTGCTGGGCTCTGTTCTCTGCGTTGCTGGAGTTCTGCTCTCCAGGTATCAGCCAGCCTGGGAAAGGGACAGAGGGGAAGGCAGCCTTAAATCAGCCAAGGTTTTGCTTGTAGAGATGGGGTGGCTGCTCCCACGATGGCTTAAACTTGTTTTAGTTGCTTCCCCCACACACTGGGAGGTCAGGTTCTAGTGAGCATCCCCCGTGCTGTTCTGGGGGAGGGATAAGCTGTGGGAAGCATGGCTGAAGGAGGAGCAGGATGGGCTCTGCATCAGCTGCTGAGTGGCTTTTAGGGATGCAGCTCCCTGGAAGAGCCAGGGCTGCAAAGTGGATGTGTTTAACTGGTGTTGAGTGGTCTAGGTGTGGAGTGGGCCCTGGAGAAATACACTTAGAGTCCTCTTGGACTGTAGGAGTGGATGGATGAGCTGTCAGCTCAATAGAACCCCCTTTCCCTCTTTCCCTGCTTCTGCCTATCCATATTTAAGAAGTGTAATTGGAGCAAAAGGTGCTTGGGGAAGCCACAGATGTAACCAGATCTGGTTTGCTCACATTGGGCTTGGGAGCATAGGGACTGAGGGCTGCAAGAATGGTGCAAGGGCCACCTTCCAGGGCTGTCTGGCTTGTCCCACTGTGCTGGCTGGCCACAGGACCTGGCAGAGAAGCTTCCCAGTTCACACTTAAAATGTCTGAGGTGCTGGGATATAGCTCTGATGATTTCTGCCTGAAAAAGCATTGTGGTTGTTTGCAAGCTGGGACCAGTGCTGGTTCCCATATCTCTGATGGCTTCGTTGTGTTTGGAGGGTTCTGAAATGGGCAGTGTTGGTCTCTAGGGTCTAAAGCAGTATATGTTCAGGAATGTGTGAGATGACCCAGACAGCCAGGCTGTGTTTGACTTGTGGGTATTTTCTCCTCCCAGATGCTGCAGCCAGAGGTGTGAGATGCCTGTGCCAGGGCTGTGTGATGGCTGTGCAGCCGTGCTCAGCATCCCCCAAGTCCCAGCGCCGTGCAGGTTCTGATTCCTGCTCCAACGTCTCCTCCACAGCTCCTCTTAAAAATCAGTTTATGTCTCTGCAAATTAAACCACTGTTTCACTTATGAAGTGTTTCATTCCACTGATAAGTGGAAGTGGGAAGCTGTTGCATCGCTGAGTGCATGGCTGCAAACCCCAGCACAGCAGATTGTTAATGTGAAATTAGAGAGTTCAGCAATATCTTGGCAGATTGCCTCTGCTGCCTAATAGGAGGCACCGAGCTCCTCTGGGAGCCAGCTGGTGTGACAGCCCTGTTTGAAGGGCTGACCACTCTTCTTGGAGCAAGGAAGGGCCTGAGGGCTGTTCCATGTCCTTGGGGCAAAGGAGACAGCCCTTCCCTTGCCTCAAGGCAGCAGCACAAAAGCAGAGGCTGTAACTCAGAGGAATGATGTGGGAGCTGTGCTGCCTCTGCGCCAGCACTGGGTGTGCTTTCAGCCAGATGGGTCCCAGTCAGCCTGGTCCAGGGTCACTGGGGGGACTGTGGGGCTGGAATCCCCTTTTTGGGCACAGATGGAGGTGTTTGTGGAGTTGTCTGAGCTTTCGGGCATTGGTACCTTCAAAGCCACTGTCCCCAGCTTATCCAGAGGTTTCACGAAGGTGGCATTTCCTCCTGTTTGTTTTCCAAGTGCTGGCACTGTTGGGCTCACGGACTGAGCTCTGCAGCCTGGTAGGGAGCCTGACTCCCTGCCAAGAGCTGTGGCTCCTGCCTGACCCCACCGCAGGGTACTCAGGAATCTGTGGTGTCCCTCCCTGGCTGTAGGGTGTCCCCCGTGCAGCCGGAGTGCTGGGGAAGTCTGCCTTGCTCCTTGGATTTTGTGCCTGCAGTCTTCCAAATTGCCCTTTTGTCCCCAAACAGTTTTGCTTTGCAAATGCCAAAGGAGGATCCCTGGGGCAGCGTCGCTGCTCCTCTGCCCTCCCAGGTGGTGGGAGGAAGGGGGGAAGTGAGGGATTCAAATTAACGCCGCTCTTCCTCTCCACTCTTCCTGCTGCCCTGTCCAGCCCCCTCTCCTGTTGCCTCGGCATAGCCAGGAGCAGGTAACATCACCGCTGCCAGGTGACTCCGCTGTCCTGCTCACACTCCAAGGTGTGTGTGCCTCGGCGCAGTTTCCTCCGGGAGAGCCGCTGCCGTGCCTTTTCCATAGCAGGCAAACAAGAGTTTGTCCTTTTCTGCCTCCCCTTCTCTGATCTCCCCCTCGGCTGCTTCCCGCTGCCTCCTGCCGGCCCCCTCTGCTCTCCCCGTGTCCTCCGCTCTGCTCCGGCTCCTCTGACCTCCTTTGAGTGTTGCATTTCACCGCGGTCGGTAACGGGGAGCCGATGGCAGATAAGAGGGGTGACAGTGTTCCGGGCTCTCGCTGCGCCGCCCGGAGCCAGCCGACGGATGCTCTGCCCTCGGCACAAACCCAGCGATTCGGGGAAGCGCCCTGGACCCCTCCCGGCTGCGGCGGAGCCCATCGGAGGGAGAAGGTGGGAGCCGGGGGAGGGTGTCTGTGCGGAGCAGTGCGGGAGCAGCTTTATTTCCCCAGCTGCGAGAGGGGCGCAGCCCCGCTCTCCCTCCCCGTGTGTGCCAGGGAGGAGAAGGTGCCCGGGGACCGTGTCCCTGCCCGGTGGCGGTGCTGGAGGGGCCCCCATGGCCGCGCCCCCCCCCCGAGCATGGCCAGCCCCCTGCTTTGTGTGCAGGTCTGCGGCGGCTGGCTCCGTTAGCCGGCATGCATGTCAGCGCCCGGAACGGGGAGCAGGGAGTGGGGATGGTGCAAACGAATGATCCCCCCCAAAAAGCGCGGGCGGGGACAGTGACGGGGACGGTGACTCTGCCGGTGACTCTGCCGGTCACACGCAGCCGGCGGGGGCGGCTGCCCGGGTGTCCCTGGGCCGTGCTCCGCGGGGCGCACCCGGCTGCTCAGGCATTTAATTCCAAGGGGAAAGCTGAGCCTGAGTCTACAGGAAAAGAAAGAAAATAAGGGAGGAGGGAAGTGGAGGTCAGGAAGGGCTTTCGGCAGCGGATGGCCGTCCCTGGTGGCGAGGGGGCTGCTTGCAGGGTATGGCTCTAAGCAGGGAAATAGCAATGAATGCAGGTTATTTTTTAACATGGCATCCACACCGGAGGGATAAAAGGGTGTTCAGGGAGCCTGGGGCTCTTCCAGCTGAGTTACCACCAGTTTTCCTTGCTGTTTCCTCTCTCGGCATGGCTGGGAGTTGCTGTCAGACACCCCTTCCCCTGGATATGCTTCACTGACTTGATCTGGCTTTGCTCCGTGGGGCTGGAGCAAGGTTTGGGTGTTTTTTTCTGAAGCCCTTGTTTTTTCTCCGCCCAGCTGGCGTCAGGCGCCGAGGATGCAGAGACAAGTGCTCCTGACTAGGGGAGGGCTGGCAGGAGGATTTCCCTTCGGGTTCGCAGCATCCCCGTGTCTGCTGTCTGCTGCGGAAAGGCTTTGTGCTGGAGCGTGGGGAGCAGAGCTCACAGGTGACCTCTAACTGGATCAGCCTCGTTTACTTTAAATGCCTGTCCCTCTCCTTGGGCTCAGGTGTTTGGTGACAGGCTGGAAAGTCATGGTAGGTAGGTGCTGCTGGCAGCTGAGGGTGCCTTCTGCTCTGGAAAACAGGGAGGGAGGAAAACTGGTGGACTCTGAATAGCCTTGGGAAGACCAAGCAGGGATCTTCTCCACGCTGTAAGAACAGACCCTTTGGAAATTCATCTGAACATCTGATTTCTTGGAGTTTCTCATCACCTCTGAGATCAAACCCCATCCCCTTCCTCATCCGAGGGCCACCACAGCCACGCTGGGCCACCTACTCAGAGGGCAGCTCCTCCACCTGCCCCGTGCCACTCGCCGTGGGGGCTCGCAGACCTGTGCCAGTGCTACCGAGGGACTCTTTCCAGTGAGCACTTTTAATTTTTCCTCTTCCTCCTTCACTCAGCTCTGCAGCATCAGATGAAATACACGTTCAGTCGCCAGCTGCCCTGAGCTGTGACCTGCGCTTGGCTCAGGGAGACAGGACTTAGCACCCTTCAGATCTGAGGGCTCGCTGGAGCACGCTGTGGACTGTCCAAGTAACTGGTGGTGGCTGAACTCCTCCTGCCCTGCGCTGGGTCCCTCTGGCCCCGCTCCCTCCTGGGGCTGAGGGCTGGCGGAGTGCACGGGGCAGCGGGCACAGCTGGGGTGTAGCATGCACGAGCGTGCAGAGGGACGCAGGGACACCGGCGGGAGCCATGGCTTCGTTTGGGAAGCTGACGGAGTATTTCAGCCTGAGGAAGTCGAGGCCGGAGCTGCGCTCCAGGCGCTGGGGCCGGCGGAGCGGGAGCTGTTGCTGTAGTGTCACCGAGTGCAGGTACGGGGTGGCAGTGACCCGACTGTCCTGGCGCCTCCGTGTGTGCCCGGGGGCTGCGGGATGGCATGTGCGATCCTCGGTGCTTTGCTTTCTGTTTACCTCTCTTGGGGCTGGGAGGGGGCTGGGAGCAAGCTGAGGGCCCTGGGAGCATCACCCCATTCCTGTCTGGGGCTCCCACACAGCTCTTCACTGTGGGATGTCTCTGGCAGGCTCTGTGACCTGGCATCTGTCTCCCTGCCCAGGGCATGTCCCAGGTGTTGGTGGCACACTTTGGGTGTCTCATGGGTGACCACACGCACCTGTGCCTGCCTTCCTCTGCCTGGTACTCTCTGCTGTGCCACTGCACTGTCCCCTCATCAGAGGAGCAATGTCATTGCACCGAAATTGCCTTTCCCTCCACCTGCCCCATGCAAAGTCTCTCTGCAGGGGCAGCAAGAAGTGGCTTCTCAGGTGAAGTGGAATCTGTGTGTATGAGGTGCTGATGCAGCCTCCTGTCATGTTGGAAGGGTCTGGGCAGTGGAGAGGGGAGCTCTTCTGGACAGACAGACACACGGCTCATCAGCAGCTTGTTTGGGGTATGGATTGATGAGGGGATCACAGTGGGGATGGGGAAGGTGGCTTTTGGGCTGACTGGAAATTCTCTAGGAGCATGTGAGTGCTCAGAGTTATGTTGGGGGGGTTGCACACATCCTTGTTTTGCATGTAAACACAGTTCCTGCAATTAAGAAAATTGCTCTGTGCCTGGGTGGCTTCTCCTTGGATGTTTCATGCAGCATGTAGGACAGAGCTAGAATTCAGTGCTGCTCTGGGCTCTTCCCCGTTTGTGTGGGCTCAGCCTGAGCAGTGCATCCCCGAATCTCCTGCTGACCTGCATTCGGTGCCTCCCTGCTGCTGTGGGGCGTAGGTCTGTGTAGGGACACACAGGGCACAAAATAACACCAAGGTGTTTGCTTACCTTCCTCCCTGGCTGCTGAGCACTTTGTAAAGGTAATTAAATATCTACAGATTCAAATGAAGTTGGAGGCCCTCCTGCTGCTGCCTGTGCTGCTGCTGAGACTGAGGCGAGCACAGCCGCCACTGCCTCCCCTCTTCCCTCGGTGGCTGGAGAGGAGTCGCCTCTTCCCCACTCACATTTCTCTGGAAACATTCCTGGCAGAGCCAGGAGCTTTGTTCTGCTCCTTTTTGGCGTTGTGGACAGAAACCCTGGCTTCTGCCCTTGGGTTTTTGCTGTCCTGCTGTGGAGCTGGGTGTGAGGAAGGTCTGTTGTCCAGGTGCTGCTGGGCACAGGGCGCGCCTGGGATTTGCTGTGTGCAGCCAAGTGTGTGCCAATGCCTAGCCCAAGGGAGAGGAGGAGGTGCCACCCCCATGCACAGGGTGCTACTGTCATGAACCTTGGGGTTTGGGGTGAGCTGGGTGGTTTCCTCTGCAATGGGAGATGTCGTGGTGCCTTCCTAGCTCTGGGACGTGAGCCACACAGAAGTGGCACTGATGCTGTGGAGCTCACGTAACAAATTTTCCTGGGGATGCTGGCTATGGATGTGGGACTCTGAGCAGCCTGCTCTGGTGGAAGGCGTCCTTGCCCATGGCAGGGAATGGAACAGGATGAGCTTTTAGGTCCCTTCAGCCCAAACCATTCTGTGTCTGTCTGAGCTGTTCCCTCATGCAGGACTGTGGCTCACTGTGCATCATTTGTGGCCACCAAGGCCACTGCCCATCAGGGCTTAGTCCCGTGTGGGGCTGGTGGACCCCTTCTCCCAAGCACAGATCCTGTGTGTGCCTGCTGCTCTGCTGAGGCCAAGCTCAAGTCGCACGGAGCTGTGCTCTTCTTGTTTTGCCCCCTGGGCCATGCAGGTGCTCCAGGGCAGCTCCTCTGGGCTGGATGTGAGTGTGTGGACAGATTTCGTGGTGTCCCTGACCCCCACAGTGACAGGGCTCAAGTGCACCTGTGGATACCGAGCCCATTCCCTCAATTGCCGCGGTTGATTATGAAAGTAAAACTAAGTGTTCATTGAAATGTGGGATGCTTTGAAATCAGTTTCACTTGTCACCCCAGCTGCTTGAGCTTTCTGCCTGTTCCTCGCTGCCCCCCCAATGTCTGTACCTTGAGAAGCCCCAGGAAATCTCCATGGCTGAGATCCAAAAGCCAACACAATGCAGCTGCTGCAATGTCTGGTCCTGCCCTTGCTCTAGATGGTGCTTCTTCCATCTCTGCTGATCAACTTTCTGCTTTTACTTAATTTCTTCACTCTGTTGTGGGCAAGTGAAGCATGGAGATAAGACCTTCATCTCCCACGTTCCCACATGCATAGAGATGTCAGAGGTCCTGCATCCCAGGTTCAGCAGGGTGATGTCTAACAGCCCTGCCCTGGTCTTGCTCAGGGCAGCCAGGCTCCCACCACACTTCCCAAGGCTGCATAATCCCCTGGGACCACAGGGAACAGACGTAGGCAGGTACTCAGTCGAGAGCTTTCACTGACTGGAGTTATTAAATTCTAAATATAGTGGTCCCACGCATTCTCATAGGACCTAACAGAAATCAGCAGGTGTGCAGTTACGGTTTTAAATAATATTCCTGCATTTTTAAACTACGCCTCCAGATAAGGCAACATGAGTGAGCTGGGATGAGTAAGTCTGCTGGGCTTGAGAATTTGTGAGCTCAGACTTGTGCACCGGCAGGAGATCATCTCACTCGAGGTGCTTTTGGGCAAAGGTGCTGCTTGCAGGAGCTCTTCAGCCCCTGCCCCCCCTCTCTGCCCCCAGCTGTGGCACAGAGTGAGTCCTGATTTGTCCCTCTGCGTTGCATCAGCTGGAGGCTCCACCAGCCTGAGCCCTGTGCTGCAGGAGGGGCTGTGGCACTGCTGCCTGCTGTTATTAAATCAATCACCTGCATGGTTGTCCCTGGGGCTGGGAGGCCCCAGGTGTGACAGACCAGGGGATCAGGGTGTCCCCTGTGCTGCTGGGCTGGGACAGGGGCTGGCAGTGTGAGTGAACACCCCAGCCAAGCCCAGCCCAGGGGAGCAGCTGATTTATTTGCAGCAACTTTTTTTCTGTCTAGCAGGGGCAGTGATGGATGAAGGCAAAACTCCAGGTGACAGGCTTGGAGCAGGATGCTTGGTGAGGGATGAGAGCCTGGGGCATGGCAGGGATATGAGGATTTGTCTGCAGAACTGGGTGCAGGTGCCTGTGGGAGAAGCACAGGAGGAACTCAGGGTGCTTGCTGAGGTCTGGGGGGATGTTCTTTGTGTTATTTTGTAGTGCCAGCCTTGAGGTGCTTGTGCCCAGCTCTGTGTGTTGTCTGGAAGGGCACAGAGGCTCTGCTCTGGAATGGGGGAGAAATGGAAGGGAAAGGCAAGTTATACTAATTAGCTCTTCTTTTAGTGAGCTGTTTGTAAACTGAAAGGTCTGGACAACCGATTTTGGATTCCTGCAGCTTTTGCAAAGTGGATGAGAACATCAGTGTTGTGCTGCTGTGCTGTTGCTGGGCTGGGAGAACAGCCCTTCCCACTGTGAACGAGCCAGGGGGGCTCCAGGGTGGGCTGGAACTCTCTGGAACATGATGGCCATTCCCAGGCTGCTGTTGGCTGCAGGGCTGCTTAGCAGTGAGCCAGGCTGGGAGAGCGCTGGGCTGGGACCCTGGGGGCCTGCATGGATTCTGGGAGGACAGGGATCCCATGTCAGAATTAATGGGTGTGGGGGAATTTCTCAAGGACACTCTTGGAGCTGCTCTCAGTCTGGGTGCAATGCAGGAAAGCAGAACTGCCTGAGAAGGCCAGTTCTATCACCACAGAGGTGACCTGCAACAGTAACTAATTAATTTAAAAAATCATTAAAAATTCCAATTGAAAGTCGTTAAAAATCTCAAGTCCCATCCAGAGGTGGCTTTTGAGAGAAATTTCTCCTCTAGGCAGGGATTTGGGGACTGATTCAGTGGCTTTCACTGTTGGCCCAGGACTGTTCTGAGATAGATCTGTTCCCTGGCTTCAGGAAGTTCTGTTCCCTCTTTGACCTCTCCCATTCTCTGTGGTCCCCAGAGCCCCACAGGGTCCCCACAGAGGGGCTTTGATGAGCTCCTCAGGAGATCACTGCCTAGTTATGGAAAACAAGATATTGAGGGTGTGGGAATAGAGGGGGAAATTTGTGCCAGGGTTTGGATCCTGCATTCTGCTCCTGGGGGCACCTTCAGCCCTGGAGGTGGCAGACCTGACAGCCCCAAAAACCTGAGGGTGAAGACCCTACATCCTCAGTGGGCTCCAGGAGAGGGGCTTGGGGTGGCCTGTGGTGGAAGCCAGAGAAGCTCAGCATGGCAAAGGAGGAGGAGAGGAGTTTGGCTGTGCTGGGCCTGCAGGGTGGCAGCTTTAGGGTTCTGCTGCCTTTTTCCTCTCAGTACCTGAGCTGGAAGTCGGTGTTAATTAACAATGAATTAGATTATGTAAGAATTAAATTACATAAAAATTCCAACTTGCTGGGCCTGTTTCTGCCCCTGTCATTCGATGATCTCCAGCTGAAGAAGGGGTGCTTGGGGTCATCTTTGCACTCCTGGGGGCCGAGGTGGGTCCAGGTGTTCCTGTTGCTCCCAGGCTCAGAGCCTGTCCCAAGCCTTGTGGGAAGCTGGACCAAGGAGCTGCTTTTTGCCATGGGGAGCTGTTCCCTCCTCTCCTTTAGGGATCTGTTCCACACTGATATCCTGATTCATGTCCTCACTGTGCAGTGTGATGGGCTTTGAGGTGGGGAGGGGTAGTGGGGAATGTTTTCCTGGCACGATTGTGCTTAGTTGTTTTTGGGTGCTTAAAAATACCTCCTCAGCTCTGACAGCACATCTGTGTTCAAGCACATGATTGTGGTGGGGGACGGGAGGAACTGGCAAGTTCTGGGGCTGGGAAATTGCACTGAGGGAACAGGTCCTGTGTTAGCAGCACACAGCATGAGACAGGTAGGGATGGCATGTAAAGGTGCCCAAAGGGGCAGTTCTGAGGGGCTGTCCTACATGGCTGAGAGTTTGACTGCCTTTTCCTACTTTGGTTTTGGCACATTTTGAACAAAACCTTCCAAATGACACGTCCATATGGAAGGATATCTGCATTTTAAAGGAGAAAAGTAGCAAAACTTGGAAGTGTTTTGGGTTAAGTGGAAAGTTTCCACTTGGAATTAGTCAATAAAATGTTTGTGACACTTATACTCCAAACTTCCCAGCATTCACACCTCCCTTGCCTGCTGAGATGCCAGAAGGAAAATGTGTGTGCCTGAATGGATTCCCATTTTTTGCTGCAACAGATCATTGTAACCTGTTAACAGATCAGTGTCCATGGCCACTGCATGGAAGTGGGCAGTGCTGGTGCTGGAAGTCCTAAATCCAGTGTTGGTGACTCAGCCCGTGCCTGTTTTACAGAGGTGCTGAGCATCCATTAATCCTCTTAACTGGAACAGGCAGCCCAGCACTTTTGCAGCTTGGCTGGGCAAGAATGAGGCAAAGAGCTCCAGGAGCTGGAGCTGGCTGGAGCTGGAAGCTTCAGCCTCATTCAGCTGGAGGTTGGGAATGTGGTGACAGGTTTTGGGGTGCCTGAGGCTGCACAGCTCTGTATGGGGCTGTCTTCAAGGGCAACCTGTGTCCTCCTGAGTGAGGCTTGTTTGGAATGATGCTCCAAAGACTGGAGCCCCTCTGCCGTGGAGACAGGCTGAGAGCTGGAGAAGAGAAGGCTCTGAGGAGACCTTAGAGCCCCTTCCAGTGCCTAAAAGGGGATTATAAAAAGAGGGAGAGCAACTTATTACAGACAGTGTAGACAGTGACAGGACAAGGGGGAATGGTTTTAAACTACAAGAGGGGAGATTTAGATTAGATATTGGGAAGAAATTGTTCCCTGGGAGGGTGGGCAGGCCCTGGCACAGGGTGCCCAGAGCAGCTGTTGCTGCCCCTGCATCCCTGGCAGTGTCCAAGGCCAGGCTGGACAGGGCTCCCCACCCTGGGACAGTGGAAGGTGTCCCTGCCGTGGCAGGGGGTGGGATGAGATGGACTTTTAGGTCCCTCCCAACCCAATCCAATCCATGATTCTGTGCTGTTTCCCACCTGCCCTGTGTGGTTGTGCCTGGCAGGGTCACTTATGCCCTCAGCTCACACAGGTGCCCCATCTCTCTTGGTGCTGGTGTCTGTGTGGCTGCAGGACTGAGCCTTCCTCCCCTCTGCTCTGTGTCAGCCTCTCCCCAGGCTGTGTCCCCAGTGTCTCCTGACGATGACAAGCTGTCAGACGTGCACAACTGTGAGCAGAGTGGCAGTGCCACAGGAGGAAATGACATTTAGCTTTTGTTGCTTGCTTGAGCTGCCTGGGTTTTGTATATTAAACCTAAAGAAGCCTTTTGGCTTTGTTCTCCCTCCTGTTTGCAGCACCATGCCTGGGATCTGGCAGGAGGGGGCTTGGGGAGAGGCATGGGGAGCAGCATGGAGAAAGAATCTCCCCATCAAACCCATCCTTGCAAGGGGCCTCTCCCCCAAACCTTGACTTATCCTGGTTCTCTGTGGTTTCTGTGCTCTGGGGGACACCTGGGTGCATTTCCAGTTCCAGCCCCACTGATGTGGTCTCAGTTCCACAGAGCTCCTGGTCTCGCTCTGGGCTGTGGCTCTGTCCCCTCCTGTGCTGTTGGGGTGCAGGGGGAGGTGATGTGGGCAGATCCAGGGAAGCTCTGAGCCTCTGCCTCCTCCTGCTCCTCAAAAACCCGCTCCTATGGCTGTGTGCAGAGGGATGTTTGAGATCTGTCCCATAGAAGAGCATATGTGTGTGGCCTGGGAGCTGGTGGTATTGGATCTGACAGGCTTGAAAGCACATCTGAGCCCTCAGGGTCATCTTTCTGGGGTTTGGGGCCATGTTTTAGGTAAAGACAAGACTTGAACCTGCTGTTTTCCCTTTCTGCCTGGCTTCCAGATTCCTTTGAAGACCAATCTTTGGGACAGGAGATGAACTTGGGAGCTGCCTAGTTTCTGCACAATCTGAAGCTCATCTTTGCCTGGATTAGGCAGAAAAAGATGAATGGGCATCCTTTATTTTGGGGTGGTAGTTGGATGGGTAGTGGGAGGAAGGGAGTGAAACTGGTATGAAGGGGAGTTACAGACAGAGCGTGACTGCAGAGCTGGCTCCTCCAGCAGAAGGCCTTGGCCTGTGAGTCACACTTTGCTCAAAAGGCTCTTGGGTTCCTAATTCCCACTGCTTTGGCACTGAGTCACAGCTGGGTGGGGGCGCAGGTAGGAAACACAAGCACCAGCAATCCACAGTGATTCCAGACAGCAGTGGGAATGTTAACAGCTTCTGGGGAAGGTGTGGCTGCACGGGGAAGATTCCCAACGGGGTTGTTCCTGGATGCCCTTCTCTGCCTGTTCCTGGCTGTGCAGGGCAGTCTCTGGGGAGTGGGGGGACACCTGTTGTGAGCCCCCAGGGTGCAAGGGGACACCAGGCAGCCCAGGTCCTGGCTTGGGTGGCAGGGGTGGCTCTGTCTGCTCCAGGTGGGGGTGGGATTTGGGGGGGCCCTGCCAGGCACAGGGCAGCTGTGGTGTGCTGCCTGCCCCATAACACCTGGGAAGTGTCCCTCTGCATCAGCATCACCTGGGGGTGGGGCTTGGTGTCCTTGCACCACGTTGAGCTGGATGGCACGTGGGGACAGTGGAAGGATGGAAGTGTCAGAGCTGTGAGTGCCCGTGGGATGGTGGCAGAGCCTGGGAGCAGGGAGGAGATGCCCCTGGGATTTGAAGGCGGCTGGGCACAGAATATCCTCTGTCCATCCCCTGGGGCAGGAGCCCAGCACCCTCCTGCAGGGAGGTTTGGGTGGGTTATGTCCTTCAAACAGCCCCTTGGTGGGGGAAGAGCACTCCTAGGAGGAGAGGGCTGCTCTGGGCAGAGCACCCAGGTGATGCTGGCCTGCAGGAGGTGGGCTGAGCCAGCTCTAGGAGAGCTGGGGAGGAAGGGAGAGGGAATAGATCAACAAAAGAGTTTTTCTATAGACCCAGGAAGAAGCATTTCAAAGAGGAAAGGAAAAAAGGACGCTACTGTTGGGAATATTTCAAATGGGAAAACTAGAATACTTATTTCAATAATTAAAACATTTTTTCCCTCACAAAAATTCTATGCTTTTTCCTGTAGGAATAGTTGGCAATTATACAAATTAATGCAAGATATTTTTAGTTTGCATTTTTGGATTTTTCGATGGAAAGAATGCAGACAGGAATGAGCAGCTCCTCCTGGTTCCCTGGCTGCAGCAGCCCTGGCATGGGGGGAGCAGAGCAGAGCCCCCACCCGAGGCAGCCCCTGGGTGTGGGTGTGGGTGCTGCTGCCTGGAGCATCCATGTGCTTCCACAGGTGTTTGGAAGCCACTGGAGCTGGCATTTGTTCCTGTTGGCTGCTTGGATGCTCCGGTCCCCTGCTGCCTGCCCTGTGTGCAGGATTTGTGTGGCTGTCTCTGGTACATTTATGTTTTGGCTGCAAATCCATGTTTGTAGAAAAACTGGAAAGCTCCAGTGCATTTTTATGTTGCTTTAAAGAACAAAGAGATACAATTTATCACAGAACCCCAGGATGGTTTGGGCTGGAGCGGAGATTTCAGCTCACCTCATTCCAACCCTGTAGGCAGGGACACCTTCCACTATCCCATCCAAGCTGGCCTTGGACACTGCCAGGGATGGGGCAGGCACAAGTTCTTCACTGGGAGATTGGGAAGCTCTTCCAGCTGAGATTTTAGGGGATGTTTTTCCTGCAGCAGGGATGTGTTTCCCTGGCAGAACCTGGCTCTCCTTCCTCTGCAGGTGCTGAGCTGCAGCTGCTCACAGGAGTTGCAGAGTCCCCATCCCTGGAAATACTGAAAAAATGTGTGGATGTGGCATCTGAGGACATGAAAAAAGGAGGTGGTGCTGGTTTGGTTGTTGCATTTTATAATCTTAGAAGTCTTTTCCAACCTTGATGATTCTGTGATTCTCCAGACAGCCAGGCAGCTGAAATTGTGCCAGGGTTCTTGGCTGGAAATAGGAGGTTTTTGGGCTCTATTTCCTTGCACCCCCAGCCCAGCCCTGTGGGTCAGTTTCTGCTGTGCAGTGGGGCCCTGGGGCTGCCTGGGACCCAGATCTGATTCTGCCCTGGAGCAATCTTGTCCCCAGGTGCTGCTGCCCAGGCTGGGCTTCCTCTGGGCTGTTTTGGGGCTGTTTGCTCCTGTTCTTCCCCTCACAAGACAGATAAATTTATTATCCCAGCCATGAGCAGCTACTGGGCTTTTCCAGAGCTCTGCTCCCAGCTGCCCTCAGCCCCCATTACTCCTGCACTGAAAACTCTCTCTTTAAGGAATTTTTACTGTGATACACTGGGAGCATAACAATCTTTTTCTGTTCAATGAGCTTGTCTCTCTGGCCATGGTGGTGACCTGCCTCTTGTGCTTCAGAGGAAAATGAAAACCAGCCTAAGGCTCTGGTTGAAAGGTGGGGCTCAGGGAGGGTTTAAAACAACAACATGCCTATGATTGAGTATAAAAATCTGCTTTTTGACCAAAACATATACAAATAAGTATTTTTGCCCGGGATTAATAGTCAGAGATGGATCAGCTTGGCCCCTGTTCATCTCCAGTGCTGGAAAATTTGGTCATGCTGCAGAAATTAAAGGATTTCAAGCAAACCAAGCAGCTCCACCAGCTGCCTGGAGCGTCTTCCTTTGCTGGAGCAAATAAAATTCAGGCCTGAAGCATCTCCCCTATGGTTGTCAGGAGCAGCAGTGTCCTTTCCAAGATGATCTCAGCAGCTTTTTGTCTCCTCTGTCGTGTGACTTGGATTTTGAAGCAACAGGGGAGAGCAGCCCTGTGTCATGAGGCTGGGAACAGGACCAGGAGCTGGGGGGTTGTGGTGCAGGAGCATCTTGGCTCCAGTCCCGCTCCAGGGATTCTCTTGGGAATGCAGGGCTGAGGGACGAGGGCAGGAGGTGGCTGCTGGAGGTGGCTGTGATGCTGAACCCCTCCACATCCTCCCTGAAAGGTGTTTGTAAATGCACAGGAGGCAGTTCCGTTATTTATCTTGTAAATTAGCCAACCCTTTACTGTCTGAGCTGGATGTTTGTCATCCATTACT
The DNA here is from genome assembly GCF_051311805.1 of Agelaius phoeniceus. NCBI lineage: Eukaryota > Metazoa > Chordata > Aves > Passeriformes > Icteridae > Agelaius > Agelaius phoeniceus. Next base: position 15,791,819 of record NC_135280.1, read on the forward strand.
TGTGCTTCATTAGCTTTTGTCTCTGAAATGTTTCAGAGGAGACAAAAGGAGATACAGAAACACCACAGAAGAAAAGCCGGGAGCTGGGGAGCTGGAGCACGATGTGTGGCCGGTCTGGTGAAGCTGAGGAGTGGGAGGCATTTGTTGTGGCCTTGGCAGGTCCCTGGAGTGACCAGTGACCAGGAGTGACCAGTGACAGGGTCACAGGAGTGACCAGTGACCAGGAGTGACCAGTGACAGGGTCACAGGAGTGACCGGTGACCAGCAGTGACTGGTGACCAGGTCACCTGGCTTCTGCCGGGGTGGCTCCGAGGCTCTGTCCTTCCCAACCAGGAGCTGCTCCTGGGGCTGTTCCCTCTGCCTGCCTCTGTATTCCCAGCCATGCTCTGCTGTGTCTCTGCCTGGCTCTGTGTTCCCAGCCTTGCTCTGCTGTGTCTCTGCCTGGCTCTGTGTTCCCAGCCTTGCTCTGCTGTGTCTCTGCCTGGCTCTGTGTTCCCTCTGTGTTCCCAGCCTTGCTCTGCTGTGTCTCTGCCTGGCTCTGTGTTCCCAGCCTTGTTCTGCTGTGTCTCTGCCTGGCTCTGTGTTCCCAGCCTTGCTCTGCTGTGTCTCTGCCTGGCTCTGTGTTCCCAGCCATGCTCTGCTGTCTCTCCTGCCTCGGGGCTGGCCAGGCACTGCTGTGTCCCTGGGAGTCACGTCCTGCTCATGAGCTGACTGTCAGCCTGGAAGGAGCTTCCTTCTGCATCTCAAACACCTTACCTTCTCTGTAAGCCTCAGAGCTACTCTGTCTGGAGAGTGATCCCTGAGCCTCTTGTGGAGCATCCCAGATGCCTTTGGCATCCTGTCTGCTTCATTTGGATGGCATAGCCTGGCTATAAGCACGAGGACCCTGGGACAGTCACCACACTGGTCCCTGAGGATGCAGGTCATGCTCTGGAGCTGCCAGGAGGGAGGATGCTCATCTGTTCCACTGTTGTGCTGGAATTAATTTCACCTTTGTCTGCCATCTCTCCCCATTTATCAGAGAGAACACAGTGAGCAGGATAAATGTTCATGTTCCATGAATATTCCCACTTCTTTCCCTGGCCCTAGGGAATTTTTGTCTTTGTGGACTTTTTGTTGTGCAGGTGCAGCTCCGGCAGGTCTGAGCTGGGCTCGGCCAGAGCCTTCCCCAGTGCCTGGTCCCTGCTCTGCCCCTGTTAGTGGGATGTGATCAGGGCAGCAGGAGGGCAGGGAGTGCACAGGGCTCCTCTCACTGCAGGATGTGGAGGGCATGGTCTGGTGGCACCACAGGGACAGAGGGTAACAGAGAGGGCAGGGTGGCCACCAGCAAGGGCCCCATGGGGTGCTCCTGGGCTGGGGAGTAGAGGGAGCATCCCCTTGCCTGAGGATGACATTCTCTGCCTGCAACAGAGCTGGAAAAAAAGATTCTTTCAACGATGAAACCAACATACTTTTGAATAAATGAATGGCAGTGTCTGGCTCTGATGCATTTCCTTATCTGTTCACCAATTGCATTCCAGTGAATGGTGAAATGGAGGCGTTGCTACAAAACACAGCCACAGCTCATAGTTTGTGAGTGCTGCCATGAAGGGTTTGTGTTTTTCACCTTGTTTCCCTGGGGATGGCTTTGCCCAGCTTGGTGTGCCGGGATGGTGTCGTGGTGCCAGGGGTGAGTAGCAGCAGCAGCAGCTCTTGAGCACTGGGTAAATGCCTGGTGGCAGAGAGGCTGTGGGCAGTGGCTGGTGTGACCCTGGCTGTCACACACCCAAGAACTCAGGGTGTGAGCATCTGCCACAAAAAGAACTTCTGGCCCTTTTCAGGGTCATTTGGTACTTGGCTCCCAATCTCCTGGGTGCTTGGAGCAGGGCTGGGCTTCAGGCACAGGGGGCTCATAGCAGGGAATGGTGCTGAATCCTCCTCCAGGCAGCTCTGAAATGTTTTCTGAGGGCTGTCCTCAACACAAGGGGTGTGTGACCTCCCACACCCCTCCAAATCAAAGTGCAGTTTGTAGGGACAGCAGCAATTACTCCCTGGATGCCAGTGGTGTTTAGTTCAGTGCTGGGGTGATGGCCCTGCTGCAGAGATGCTCTGCAAGTCGGAGAGGTGGCAGGAGAAGCTTTTGGAAACCAGCTGGTGGAAATCATGGTATTTACCAGCTCACAGCTGAGCCTGGGAAGGTATTTTTATAGCTTCACATGGTTGGTTTTCTCCTTTTCTGAACTTGCACACTGAATGCTGTTCTGGGTTTTGTTTTGCTTTGAAACTGTCTCACAGTCAGATGAAAGATGCTCTGTTTCAGCTCTCATTTTCCACTCTTCACACACATACACCAGCCAGCCAGAAAGGAAGGTGTTTTGTTTGGGTGTTTTTGAATGCGAAAGGAAGATTTCTCAGTGATTTTCTCTGGCTTTGTCATCCACAGGGTCACTGGAAATAGTGCCAGTGACTCACAGGTTTGCTCACAGCTGATAAGGTTTGCAGAGCAAACTGGTGATTTGAACAGGTGAGGATGCCCTGCAAAGGCTATGCTCTGCCAAAATCCTCAGGCTTTGGTTTCCAAGGCTACTCTCTGTGTTACCAGTTGACTTCTTCCTCTCATATTCCTTCCCTAGGCTTCAGCACTGCTCTGTGATGCCCTTAAACTGCATTCCCTGCCCTCCATGGGGTCCTGCCACTGCTTTGGGTGTTAGACTGCACTGAAGCACATCCCAGGGGCTGCTGCTTTGTGCTTCTGTCCAGAAGGAGCTTCTGAAGCACAACAGCCTCCTGTGCTTCCCCTCTCCTCCTGCTGTTGCCTTCTCCTGCAGAGCCCCTTTGCAGAAACCAGCTGCAGGTGGATGTTGGCTTGTCTCCTTCTGCTCTCGGGGGGGGGATGGAGAAGATCCTTGCTCAAATCTCTGCTCAGCCCCGTGGCTCAGAGCAGAGCTCACCCCCAGTGAGCACTGTGCACTCCTGGGGGGTCAGAGGCACAGTTGGGCTTTGGGGGCTGAGCCCAGCCTGGTGGAGTGTCCCAGGAGTGAGTTCTGTGTCTGCCCTGGGCAGGGACACTGAGTGGGGTGAGGCACCATGGCAGGACAGGGTGAATCCTGTGCCGTGGAGCTGAGCACTGTGGGGGAACCTCACAGAATCCCAGAAGGGTTTGGGTTGGAAGGAACCTTAAAGCCCATCCCATTCTATCCCCTGCCATGGGCAGGCACACCTTCCACTGTCCCAGGCTGCTCCAAGCCCTGTCCAGCCTGGCCTTGGACAGTTCCAGGGATCCAGGGGCAGCCACAGCTTCTCTGGGCACCCTGTGCCAGGACCTCAACAGCCCTCAGCCAATAATTTCTTCCCAGTATCCCATCTATCCCTACCCCCTGTACCTGTCACACCCAGCTGCATCTCCACAAGCTGTTTCAGGAATGGATGTGGGTGTTGTGTTGATTTATTTCCATTTTGCAGCCATTGTTTGTGTTGCCATGGGGCTCAGGCTGTGCAGGAGGTGCACACCCTCCCCACACCCCACCTGCTTTCAGGGGGAGTTTGGTGGGTAATGGCTCTTCCTGGATTGTAACATCTCTCATTTTCCTGTATCCAGCTGGAACCCTTGCTGAGTTTTTAAGGTCAGGTTGCTAAGTTACACTTCCTTGGAGGAGTGGGCTGGGAAGTGAGTGAGCAGCCATAGGCTAGGAAGATCTGGGAGACCTGTCCCTCTGCAATAACTGGGCTCTCCTGGCCCCTATCCCTGCCACCCTCTCAGCCTGTACCACATTTAGCTGTTCTTCCCCCAACCTTCTGCTTTATCAACTTCCTTTGCTGGGTAGATTTAGTGAATTAATTAACTGAGGGGGTGGAGGAGCCCCCTCCAGTTACCTGTGGGACGCTGTGTGGTGCTGCAGGAGGAGCACTTTGTCTACTTTGTCTGTTTTCAATTTGAGTTTTGGGGCTGGGAGCTCTTTGTGACACGTGTTGTCCCCATTGATCTTGGAAATGGCCTCACGTGTCCCTCCCAGGGCATGTGGCTGTCACCAAGTCACAGCTCTGGGGCAAGGTCTGGAGTAGCTGCTGCCCTGCTGTTCTGCCCCTTTCCCTCCTTAGCTCCCCCCCAGGTTAACCCCCTCTCCTTGCTGTGTTCCAGCAGCAGCCTGCCTCAGGACTGGGCACTGTGGCAGCACGAAGGCTTCCCTGGTCCCAGGAGTGGGACATCTCTGCAGGGTCAGCATCCTCAGGTATTTCCAGGACACATGCAGGAGGTTTCCTTGCTTTGTTCCTGGGCAAATCATATAAATCAGTGAGGCTTACTGGGGTTCTTTTTGGGTTGTGGGAGCAGTGGGTTTAGGGTTATTTTTCCCTCCTGCTGCTCTTTCTGGTGCTGCTGGGCTTCTGCTGGGGCTGCTGTGGTGACTCCCTCATCCTGCCCTGGGAAGCTGCAGACTCCAGCTCTCTGGGTTGGGCTGGAAGTGCTCTCCAGAGAGCAGCTTCTCCCACACAGAGACGAGCTGGGAGGGGAGGCTGGAGATGGGTGCAGTTTGTTCCCAGCTTGCAGGAGGGCTGCAGGAGCTGGCTTCTAATTTGCAGTAAACTTTTCTTTCTCCCTCCCTTCCCTTTATCTGAACCCTTCCCCTGTCTTTCCTGGGTTGGAGAAGGACATCACCATGGGAAGGTGCTGGACACAGCCCAGCTTTGGAGAGGAGTTCTGCTGGTTTTCCTCCTGTGCTGCTGGGTGTGTGGGGCTGTGGCCGGGCTGGGGGTGCTGGAGCAGCCTTGTCCCCTGCCTGGCACAGTCATTTCTTCCCCATGGCTGTCCCTGGGGCAGGGACCTGGCCCTGATGATGTTCCCACATTTCCCCATCTGATTGTGGACTGGCAGTGACAGAGCTGTCCCTGGGCTCCTGCCTGAGCTCTCACACCCAGCCAGGAGGATTTTTCCACCCCTGTCATGACTCGATTATGTGCTCTCCTTCCTACCCAAATGCCCAACGGCAGCTAAATATAGGCTGTAAAGTGTTGATTGTGGCTTTTCTAATTGAGCTTTACACTCCATCAGGGATTTTTACTAATGGGATGTGGCATCCTTGATAGCACCCAGCTGGGACGCCTGCTTGGGAAGCAGACGGAGATGCAATGTGACTTCCTGCTGCTGTCAGGTCCTGCCGGGCAGTGGCTGCTGATAGCTCTGGAGCTGTGCACCAGCTCTGGCTTGGGCTGGGAGAGCGATCATTTTCTTCCCAGAACTGGTCCAGGGCTGTGTTTTGGGTTCAGGATGAGAACAGTGTTGATAACACACTGCTGGTTTGGTTGTTGCTGGGAAATGCTCTCCCTTAGTCAAGGACTTTTCCATTTCCCATGCTCTGCCTGCCAGGAGGTGCCAAGGACTGGGAGGGATATTCCAGACCATGGAATGTCATGCCCAGTGTGGAATGTGGGGGTTGGCTGGGAGAGGCCTATTGCTGCTGAGGAACAGGCTGAGTTTTTTGGGTGGTGACAGATTGTGCTGGGCACCACTTGTCTGTCTGGGATTATATTCCTCTCTCTCTTATCTCCATTTTTATTACAGTAACAACAACAACAATAATAATGATAATAATAATAATAACCACTAACAACTGTATTTCAATTATTACCTCAACTCATGGTTTTTACTTTTTCCCAGTTCTCCTCCCCACCCCACCAGGGGGTTGGGATGAACGAGGGGCTGTGGGTACTTATGTGCCAGCTGTGGTTCAACAATGACAAGTGGGATAGTAAATCCATAGAGCTGAATTGTGCTTGGGAATTTGAGCTCAGATTTCAGTGGTAAACAGGTTTCTAGTAGCTTTGCTTTTTCTGACAATATAAATCGCTGCCTGAAGATACATAGCTTGAAAATTGCTTCTCTAACAGAGTGAATTCTTCTGTTTTTTTTCCCCATGTGACTCTTGTGAGTGGCCCTGTGAGCACAAAAGGAATGGGAGCACTAAAATGCTAATGGGGTTCTGCAGGTGATGGAGCTGTACACAGGTATCCTGGGATTTACATGCACAGAAAAAGGAATGTTTTGAACTCATTTATGCAGCACAGTGATGTGTTAAGCTCTGTCCCTGTTGCCTTGTGCCAGTGAAATATGTTACAATGAGATGTACAAATGTTCTGCTGGAATGGAAACTGCTTGGGAAGCTAATTCTGGCTTTGTATCTCTTGGCACATCTTGTTTCCATGCTGATCCCACTGAAGCGTGGGGCCTGGGGTGGCAGGATGGTGCTGAGTGCCTGGCACAGCTGAGGCACTGCTGCCCCGGGCAGTGCTGCCCCTGCCCAGCCCCAGAGAGCAGCAGCACCTGGGAACTGAGAGAGAATGTGATTGATTTATAGCAATGAACTGCTGACCCAATGTCAGCATGTGCTGCCCAGCCCTGCTCTGTGCCCTGTGGGGCTGGCAGGGCTGCCTGGGCTTGCCCTCTGCCCTGGCCCCTGTGCCAGGGCTTGGTGTGACCGTCCCTGGGAGGTGGCTGCACAGCTGTGGCACCACTCTGGCCCTGTGCCTGCCCTCCAGAGTGACACCAGACTGGCACCACTGGGAGTGCTGCTGTGTCTGGAATGGGAGTGCAGAGCTGTTGTGACAAACATCTCAGTGGCAGGCCAGCACTGAGGGTCAGGAGCTTTGGCATGATAGACTCTGCCTGTGTGACCCTGAGCACTGGAGCATGAAATAGGATAAAATTTAGTGGTGGAATGTGCAGGGAGGCAGAGGGGTTGCCCTGCTGTCTGCATCAGGAGCTCAGGTCTGCATGATCACCAGGCTGGAGCCCCTCTGTTCTGGAGCTGGGGGTGCTCACCTGGAGAGGAGAAGGCTCCAGGGACACCTCAGAGCCCCTTGCAGGGCCTAAAGGGGCTCCAGGAGAGCTGGAGAAGGACTGGGGACAAGGCATGGAGGGACAGGACACAGGGAATGGCTCCCACTGCCAGAGGACATCGTTAGATGGGATATTGGGAATTAGGAATTGTTCCCTGTGAGGGTGGGCAGGCCCTGGCACAGGGTGCCCAGAGCAGCTGGGGCTGCCCCTGGATCCCTGGCAGTGCCCAAGGCCAGGCTGGGCAGGGCTTGGGGCACCTGGGACAGTGGAAGGTGTCCCTGCCCATGGCAGGGGGTGGAATGAGATGGGCTTTAAGGATCCTTCCAACCTAAACCATCCTGGGATTCTGTGATGCTCCAGAATGGGTGGAAAAAGCTGAGTTCAAGAGAGAGGGAGGGCAGTGAGGGGTGTGGAAACATCCATGGGGAAATAAAAGCTAATTTTGTGAGAGGAGACTGAAAGAATTTGCGCTAATCAGCCTTGAAAAAGGCAGGCAGAAAGGGGCTGGGACTTCATTATAATGGAAATTAATCATGGGAGCAAACATCGTAGAGGGGGGATAATTATTTAAGCTAAAGGTTAATATTGGCACAAGAACAAATGAGCATAAGCAGTGAAGAATTGAGTTTTAGATGGAAATTTGAATGATCTGTACTGTTCATTATGAGATTTGCCCATGGCAGGGCATTGGAATATCATCTCTAAGGTCCTTTCCAACCCAAAGCATTCTGTGGTTCTGTGATTCTGGAACAGCCTTGGGGTGTACTGGGGAGCTTGTTTGGGCTCAGCTGTGGGTTCTGTGAGAGCAGGGCACAAGGGACAGCCTTGGGGTAACCCTCAGCCCGGGATACCCCACAACAGGTGCTAGGCTCTGCTCCTTTTTATGGCATTTCTGGGTTCCTTGGAGCACTGCTGGGGCTGGTGTCATCCCCAGGAGGGCACCTGAGGAGCATCCTGTGGCTCTGGGCTGGAGCAGGAGGAGGGACCACGCTCCCCTGTGGCCCTGGGCTGCCTCTGGGCTTTGGGACGGGTGGCTGTGCGTGGTCACCCTGACACATGGGCTGTGTCCTGCTCACCCCGGCAGATTGGGAGCTCCAGCATCAAACTCAGTTGAGTTTTGACCTCACAGAGACATTGAATTTATGTTTCTACATGTTCCATGACACCCTGGGGACCTCTGCAGTCCCTTCTGTGTGAGTCTGGCTTTCTGGAGTCTGGACCTTCCCTAGTACCTGTCCAGTGACCTGTTTTCTACCTCAAATCCCTTTCTGGTGCTATGGATGATGGGTTTTCACTGTCTCAAAGGAAATTTTTATCCCTTCAGTCTTGAACCATCTGGTTTCTTTATTTGGTTAATTCGGGTTATCTGGGAGTTTTGAGGTCTGGGGTCTTGAATTATTTCTGTGCTGGTTATGCCTTACAGCTCAAGATGCTAATCCTAATTACAGTACCTGGCCAGAGGAGAAGGCTTCACTGGCACAGCAACACCTTTGCTTAGAGAGGGTGCAGTGTGGTGCTGAGCCAGGTGTGCCCAGGTGGTCAAGAGTAGCCAGTGACACATGGCCTGTACCAGCCATGGTGTGGCAGCAGGACCAGGGCAGTGACCATCCCCTGTGCTGGGCACTGCTGAGGCACCTCCAGTCCTGGGGTCAGTTCTGGGGTCCTCATGACAAGACCGACATGGAGGGACTGGGGCATGTCCAGGGAAGGGAACAGAGCTGGGGAGGGGCTGGAGCACCAGGAGGGGCTGAGGGAGCTGGGAAGGGGCTCAGCCTGGAGAAAAGGAGGCTCAGGGGGGACCTTGTGGCTCTGCACAGCTCCTGACAGGAGGGGACAGCCGGGGGGTCAGGCTCTGCTGCCAGGGAACAGGGACAGGACAAGGGGAAACCTCCTCAAGTTGTGCTAGGTGAGGGTTAGATTGGATCTTGGGGAAAATTTCTTCATGGAACAGCTGCCCAGAGCAATGGTGGAGTCAGTGTTCCCAGAAGTGTTGAAAAGACCTGAGGATGTGGCACTTAAGGGGCATGGTTTAGTGCTGGGGTAAGGGTTGGACTTACTGATCCTAGAGGGCTTTTACAACCTGAACAATTCCATGATTCCATGAAAGGCATAGCTATGCTCAGCCAGGGGCTGCGTGTGTGTCACAGAGGGGTCCTGGCCTGAGGGACCCCTCCCATCCCCTGAAAGCCCTGTGTCCTGTCCCAGCTGCTGAACACCCCTGTCCTGTGTCCTGTGTCCTGTGTCCTGTGTCCTGTCCCAGCTGCTGAATGCCCCTGTCCTGTGTCCTGTGTCCTGTGTCCTGTGTCACATCCCAGCTGCTGAATGCCCCTGTCCTGTGTCCTGTGTCCCGTCCCAGCTGCTGAATGCCCCTGTCCTGTGTCCTGTGTCCCATGGCAGCTGCTGAAGGCCCTGTCCCGTTGTGTCCCTGCAGGTCTCTGGACAGGAAACTGCAGCGGCCGCTCCTGGGCAAGTCGCGGACGCTGCCCAGCATCCCGCAGTCGCCGGTGTTGAGCCGGCTGCCCCTGCTCGAGCCCGCCGCCTACAGGGACGAGATGCCGGAGCAGAAGCCCTACAAGAAGCACTCGGCCTCCGAGCACCAGAAAGGCTGCACAGTCCCTTCTGCCGGTGAGTGCACCCGCCCCTCTGTGCCTACAGGATCCCAGCAAAGCTTTCCCACTTCTCCAGGGCTACAAATCCCACTCCGGCCCACCTGGAGTTTATTCTGCTCTGAAAATAGCACTTCTTGGTGAACTTTTGGGGTTTTTGCCCCTTTGGTTGAGTCTTTCTTTGAGCTTGATACTTAAACCTCCGGATCCTTCATATTATGCTGGTGAAAAAGAAGAGTAGGTTGTTGGAAGCCACCCGAGGTGGAGGGGTGATGCTTGGAGCCTTCTGCCTAAGGGTGCTGGGGTGAGCTACCACCCTGGGGCCTCCTTGTCCAATGCTCAGGCCTAGGTGCCTCTTTCCTATTTCACTTCAGGGCACTTGTAGCTGGTCTCCACCAGGAGCGGTGGCAGGAACATCATTGCTGTGCTCTTCCCACAGCCCTGGCCTTGGAAATTTGCAAATGCTCCCAGCCTAGCACTGTGTTTTGGTCTTTGGGTCAGCCCTAAGGATTTTTATAATGTTCTTCTACTCTCATGCTGATCCTGATGAAATACTAATATTGCTAGCCAGCTGCTCTGAGCAAGTTTATTGGCAAAGCTGCTGATGGTCAAAGTGTTTCAGTGCTTTTGGTGCCAGCAGAATCACGCTGGGACTATAAAAGTGATGGGAAGGGGGATTATTAACACTGAAACAAAGATAAAGCCTGGAAGCCAGGGCTGAGAGTCGAGTGCTGAATAAAACCCTTATAAAACAGCTCCCTTCAAACAGCACCCTTGGATTTTTTTATTTTAATGGGTTTTTTTTAAATTACCCCTCTCACAGTCAGATCCCTGTGTTGCTCAGCAGAGCAGCTGTCCAAACCCTGGCTTAATTTTGATGCTTTGCATGCTGCATTTCATTTCCTGATGCTACTAATTCTCCCAAAAGTTGTGCACAGAGCAGATCTTTGCACATGGCTGAGCCCATCCTGCCACTCTTGTCGTGATAGAACTCCTGGGCGTCCTGCAGCACCTGAGCCACTGCTGCCATGTGTGGGACCTGGGGGTTTTCCTTCAGCCCATCAAATTGTTAGAGTGGGTCTTGGAATGGGAGGAAACCTGTGGGAAAGCTGTGGAGCCTCCACCACGAAGGACATGGCATCCAGAGCTCCCTTGCACACCTGCAGGTCCCCATTTGCTCTGTTGGTGCTTCCAGGGAGCTGTGCTGGAGCTGAAGGATGGGAGTGGGAGGCTGGGGTAAGACTGTGGGGTGTTGTTGCTCTGTGGGTCAGCCCCACTGCAAACACCTCACCTTCTGCTGCAGAATCCTGCTGTCCTGGGGGTGCAGACAGGCTCGTGCTCCATGGAACAACTGTCCTGGAGCAAACCCCCTGCACACCTTCCCTGCACAGCAGGAGTCATGGAAACTCTGAGTGCACCTAAGAAGTGTCTGAGATCTTCCTTTGCTCATGGCTGGAAGGGGCCAGGGCTGCCAAGAGGAGCAGGAGTAGGAAAACCTTTGGAGACTGGAGGGCTCCCTCCACAGCCAGAGCAGTAGATGAATGAGTGTGTTGTTTTCAGTCCAGATTCTCCCACTTTGTTTTCCTGGCTCAATTAGGACCTGCTAATTATTTACTTATGAAGGCTGTCAGGATGATGTCCTGGAGGAGAAAAAGAAGACATGCCACTGCTGGCAGGGTAGGACATTTGGACAACACAAAGGGAATGGAGCAGCATGTGGTGCTGAAGGTTAACGAGCCCTGGGATGCTGACCAGGAATGCAGGATTCCTGTAAGGATTTATGAGCAAGAGCTGGGCTGCTGGGTATCAGGATGGAGAGAAGCTGGAACAGGCTGCCCAGAGAAGCTGTGGCTGCCCATGGATCCCTGGAAGTGTCCAAGGCCAGGTTGGACAGGGCTTGGAGCACCCTGGGATAGTGGAAGGTGTCCCTGCCCATTGCACGGGCTGGAATGAGATGGGCTGTAAGGTCCCTTCCAACCCAAACCGTTTCATCATTCTTGGATAAGGTCTTTTCCCTAAAGAAGTGGTGAATTTGCTGTGAGCAGGTACTACCACTCCCCATTCAAGGTGGGGGGATGCAGGACCAAAACCAGCTCAGGAAGAGGCTCATGCACAGGGACATGGCAGGAGCAGGGCTGTCCTTAGGAGAGGTGATGAGCTCATCTTCAGGGAGAGTTCATGGTTCTGGAGAGAAACTGCACTGCTTGTTGCTGTTCTGGGGGCCATGAGCAGAGGAATCACCAAGCAAGATGGAAGACATGATTATGTCTGGCATGGATGAGATGTGACATCCTCATCCACTGGGACGTGTTCCTCAGCCTTTTCCAATGTGTCAGCTGGGGGTTTTCCTGGAGGAGGGATGTGCCCTGGCACTTGATGGGAGGTCACAGGAGGATGTCTTGCTATGGCACCACAGCTCCTCTGCAGGTCCTTGTGAGGACACCAAGGTGCCTGGTGGGGAGCTGGGACCCTGAAGATGGGCAGAAGAGCTGAGCCTGTGGCTGCTGAGCCTCCCAGAGCCCTTCTTTCCCTTCAAAACAACCTTCCATCTCATTCCATGAGTTTGGCAGCTGGCTGGGCTGGTCAGCAGGTCTGGGTTTCCTGCTGGTCTGGTTTTGTTTTTCCCCTGCAGGACACCCATAACAGTACTGTGGTCAGCTGGGACAGGCTATGAGCTCTTCCTCTCCATCCTATGTCCTTCAACTCCTTGCCTGGAGCAGCTCCAGGATTAACCCCATATCCTTATAGCTCCAGGCCCTGGAGAGGAGAAGACAAGCACAAATGGGGCTTGACTGGACAGGGGACAGTGCCTGCCTTGTCCAAGCCATTATCCCTTGGGTGTCACACTGCAGTCTGCCAGGAGGTCTCATATGTGCTGGTGGCACAGAGCAATGAGCTGCCTGTTGCTTCTTATCCCTTGTTCCAGTGTGGAGATTTAGGAGTGGGACTGAGGAAAAGCCCTCCTTTTGCTCTCTCACCTCTTCCTTCTACATCAGGCAGGGGCTTCTTCTCAGCCTTTGACCACTGCAGCAGCCCTCAGCTGCAGCCTGCACAGAAACTCCCTGCATAGTTTACATGCCTGGTCCCTTGCAGTTCCCTCCTCTTGCACCTGGAAGGAGCAGAGCACTCTGGAGCACTTCCCTGCCTCCACTCTCCCTTGTCTGTCAGGCAACATGCAGAGCTCTTCAGGAGCTGGCTCCATGCCCTGCTGTGGATCTGGGGAGAAGTTAACTCATAGTATGGTTGGCGTGAGTTTATTGGGAATTGTGCCCATGGGAGGAAAATAAAGAAGCCACAAGGAAGCAGCTGGATTTGAGCTTAGACCAGGACCCTGGAATTAATTTTTCTTCTACTTGTAGAGGATGTACTGGAGAGGCACTGGGTCTCTGTCCTTGCTGTTCCCTCCATCCTTTGATGTGTGTCCTCCCCAGCACCTCAAATTCAGAAAGAAAAAAGGGTTTGCAGAAATTGTTATTGCAGGAGATGGTCAGGAGATCTTCCAGAGGTGCTGATGTTGAGGGCACAGCTCTGAGTGGCAGAGGGGTGAGCAGCTCCAAGACACAAGAGCATGAGGATTGTTGGCCTCCAGTCTGTGGGCTTGCTTTTGTTCCTGGCATTTTCTTTCCAGGATGGATGGGATCCTGAGCCACCTGATCTAGTGAGTAACATCCCTGCCTGTGGCAGAGGTTAGAACGAGATGAGCTTTTATTTCCCTTCCAGCACAAACCAGTCTTTGATTCTCTACTTCTTGATCTTCCCCTTCTGGCCATTCTGGGCTCGATCATTGATTTACTTGTTTGGTAGCAATCAGGACTAGCTCCTTTAGCAGGTAGAAAAGCATTTTGGGGTAGACAAAGTCCTGTGGTGGCTCCCTCTGTGCAGGGAGGAAGGACGCAGTTTGGTGAGGATAACCCCTTGGGCAGGCCAGGGAGCAGCTGCCTCTGGTCCAGCTCCTGCTGGAGAACGCAGCTCCTGTAGATGAGAGACAAGACCAAAAGCTGCAAAATCCTTGGGGAGCTGGGATCAGTGAGAGCAGATGTGGCACGGCTGATCTGTAGGATTTGAAACCCAACTCCTTGTCCTTGGGTGAGGTGCCCTGCACAGAGGTGTGGGTACAGCAGGTGAATCCTTTCCCTCATTCTGCACATGGCCTTGGCCCTCCCTTGCTCAGGGCAGCAGAGTGGTGGAGGCTGTGTCTGGGTGAGCTCTGGGGCTGTGAGGGGCCAGTCTTGAGGACACAGGATGGCACAGGCAGTGGCTGGGCCATCTCAGGTGAGCATGGGGGCGGGTTCTCCTTTCATGTGCGATTTCCCTGCGTGTCCCCTGCCTCTCCTGTGTCAGTGTTCCTGCTGCGCTCCCAGAGTGATGCTGTCTCACGATGGCAGTCTGGATCTGCCTCCGATTGACGTGTTTGTGCATGGAATAATCACAGCTTTCAAACAGCAGTTCCTGTGTTGTGTGAGGTGACATTTGGAGAGGAGCAGCAGCAGCTTATTAAATTGAAACTAGGGGAGAAAAAATCTACACGATGCTCGGAGTGCTGTGCTCTGGGTTGCCTCTTTCATGGAATGGTTTGGGTTTGAGTTGGAAGGGACCTTCAAGATCATCTTGTTCCACGCCCTGTCCTGAGCAGAGTCACCTCCCACTGTCCCAGGCTGCTCCAAGCCCCGTCCAGCCTGGCTTTGGACACTTCCAGGGATCCAGGGACAGCCACAGCTTCTCTGGGCACCCTATGCCAGGGCCTGCCCACCCTCACAGGGAACAATTCCTTCCCAATGTCCAATCTAATCCTGCCCTCTGGCAGTGTGTGTAGGTGGTTCCTCTTCTGGTGGCTGGTAGTCCAGCCTGTGTCTCACCATATTCCATGTAAACCCCACAGCCTTGCTGGGTAAACTGGACTGCACTGCTGAACTGGGGCTTAGGGCCATTATCTGCTTTAAACCCCAGAAGTGTTTTGCTCCTCAGCCCTGGTGTAGCAGGATCATGGTCGTTCATGCTCAAAGGTGCTGGGTTTTTCAGAAATGAGAGGCGAAGGATGTTGCCTTGGTAAGAGGCTGCAGCAGGAGGAGAGCCCCTGGAGGCAGTCCTGTGAGATGCCCCTTTTGGGCTAATAATTGAGAAGGCTTCAAGATTGAGGCTTTTATTGATTGTTTGTCATGGCTTGAGCAGTGATTTTGGCTGAGGGGAAGAGGGAGGGCAAGCTCCAGATGTAAAGAGGAGATTGGCAACAAAAAGCAGGTGACAATCTGAGCCGAAGGGAAAAAAGCGCAGCAGTGATATTCTGGAAACGTCTCCTGTTGTTTTGTCGTTTTTTCCCTTTTGTTGCAATTAAATGTGGCCAGTCCTGCCGTGGGTTCACCAGCCCTGCGTGGTGCCAACTGTGCTCTGCGACTGTCACCACTGTGGCAGTGTTAGTGAGGTTTGTCCCTGGGGCTCTCAGCCCTGCACTGCTGCATCCTGTTGCTGCTGGCGACAGGCAGGTGGAGAAAGGAGGTCTGGCTTCTCTCCTTCTTGGGGCTGTTGATTTGCTGCTGGCTGTGCCATAAAGTGCTTTGGGGTTTTTTTCTGTAGGAGAAGATGGCAGTGAATTCTTTTGTAATTTTTAACACTTTTTGATGCCTCATTTTTCTCATTCACAAAGCAAGATTTTAAGGCCAGGTTGGACTGGAGTTGGAGCAACCTGATGAAGTGGAAAGTGTCCCTGCCCATGGCAGGGGGTTGGAACGAGATGAGCTTTAAGCTTCCTTCCAGCAAAAAGCATTCCATGATTCTAACTGTATTTGGCTGATTCCTGCCAGGAGATGGCGGGGTCTGTGCATACCTGGGTGGACAGGTTGAGTGCAGGGGCTGTTGCCTGGGGCAGGGGGTACGTGGGGATTTGTGGGAGGGACTTGCCATCGGAGTAAGTTCCCAGTGTCTCTACCCCATGGGATGGGGTGGGATGGATGTGGGACGGCCAGAGGGGGTCTAGGGATACCCACTGGGCATCCCCAGAGCTGGCTCAAGAGGTAGGACAGGTCTGGGTCACGCTCTGATGGGGACACATCTCCTTCTCCTTGGCAGGGGAGGCCTGGCGGCTGGAGGATGACTGCTCGGAGCCCCCCAGGGCCCCCCAGCTGGGCACGGCCGTGGAGGACGCCCCGTTCAGCTACTTCCGCACGCGCTCCTTCTACATGAGGAAGAGCCTGTCTGTGGACAACCACCTGGGCTCCCTGAGCTACGCCGTGCACCCGGCCGAGAGCAAGGCCGAGCGTGTCAGGACCAAGCTGCGGCGGCAGTTCGTGAGTATCGGCCCCGGCCTCCCACGCTCGCACGCGCGCGGCTTCCCAAAAGCACTGACATCTTGGAGAGCTATTTTTGTGCCCAACATTAGTAAAACAACAGAAAGAGAGGCTGCTCCAGAGTGATGGAGCAGATGGTGGTGGCAGCTCGGCTTTGCCCAGCCCGTGACAGAGCTCCTCTCCAGGGGTCCTGTCCCCCTGGCTCCGAGGTCTTCAGGGTGGCTGCGGCTCAGCTGGGTGAAGGGGGACGAGGGCTTGGACTCTGGGCACTGCTGTGCAAAGCATGGAACAAGGCTGAAAGGAGGAAATGAGTTTTCCTGTCCTCGGCTTCGTGTCTGTGAGGAACTGCACCTTTCCAAAGGTTTATCAGGGGCCAGTGGTGAGGGGCTGGGGCAACAAGGAGCCAGCACCGAGTCCTTGGGGCAGCTCAGAGCTTCCTGGCCCTTGCGAGCTCCTGGTGGCAGGACAGCAGGGATGCGTCAGGGCTGCACTGCAGCTGCGGCAGCCTCTGATCAATGTTTAATGGGCTCTGCCTCCTCTCTTTCACAGAGACACCAAACCCCGCGGCTCGGATGTCCTTCCCCCGCCTCGTTAGCGGCTCGGGGTTGTAATGAGGGCTCAGGTGCCGCGGGGATGAGAAGCACTCGGTGTTGATTTGCAATGGCTGAGAGAGCCAGTACAATGGGAATGGAGCAGGGAATGGGCTGAAGCTGCACAGCTCACCTGCCCCAAGCTGTGCACAGGCTTCCTCTGCCCCAGAAGAAGGGCTGGTCCCTCTGGGGTCACACTGGAGGTTTCTCCTGGTGCACCTGGGCACTGTGGGTCTGAGAGCTCACCCTTCCTGCTTGTGCCTGCATTGTTGGATGTAGCCACCGCTTCTGCCCCTGGGAGGGCAACTCTGGTCTCAGAGCGTGCTGGGGACAGCAGCGAGGGCTGTGGGTGAGTCTGTGGGAGCTGTCACAGTCCCAGCACTGTCAGTGACCCTTCGCTGTGCGAACTGCTGCCTCAGGCTCAGGAAGCACTTGAAACCTCAGGGATGGCGATGAGCACAAGCAGGATGGGGCACCTGATGAACTGCTGAAAGATGTTGGAGATGTTTAAGATGCGGCGACCCTGCTGTGGGGTAAGGAATTGTCTGCTGTCTGCCTGGATCTGTGGCTCCAAGCTGTACCCAGGAGGGACAGGAGGGCACTGAGATGTTGGGGACCATTGTCTTTCAGGGATGTTTTTCCAGTGTCTCTGTGGGACCTGTTCCCCATAGCCTCTGTGCTGCAGTGGAGATGGTCACAAAAGGTGTGGAAGCACTTGGGTTTTAAGCACAGTATCCTGGTACCTGCAGAGAGCTGGGTTCTGCCCTTCCTGTGGGGCAGTCCCTGTCCCTCCTTGCTCGGTGCCATGCCAGCACCTCTCTGTGCTGTCTGTGGCCAGTTTGATTTGGCCTTTGACTTACTCAGGTTTTGGAGACCTTTAGCTTTCCTTCGTGTACCCACAGAGCTGGCTGTCTGTCAAGGAAGAGAGCAGGTTTTCTGTGGGATGTGGGGTTTTTTTCCTTGCTAAATAATTTCTGGCTCGTTCCAACATAAAAGTTGTTGCTGTAGACTTAGACACGGGCTCTGACCTTGTGAGACCTGCTGAAAAAAGCAGACTCATCCTACTTGGAAGGGGCTTCCAGAGGGCCCTTCAGCAGTGGCAGAAAGTGTGGAGGAAGGTGAACTGGCAGCGCTTGGTTGAGGCTTGGGCCAGGACAGGACCAGCATTCCCAACACAGCCCCAGAGCCAGGTTTGTAAGTTCAAAGCAGAGATCTTGCCAAGCTGGGGAAATTATTTCCAAGGACATTTCTGGGCTCTGTGTGCTCCCATGGCTGGGTTAGTTAGTTTTCATCTCTGTACTGGAGGTGTTGTAGCTTCCCCTGGGCTCGTGTTGTGCCCTGGCCCTGCGTGACACCAGCTCTGCCCAGCCCTGGCTGGGAAGGAATCGCTGCCAGGTGGGATCTGCTCTCCTCAGGCATGGCACAGCACCCACAGGAGGGAGCATGATTTACCATATCACAGTGGCTCATTTTTTAGGAAGAAACTGGATTCATTTTTCTGGGCTGTTGCACTTCCCCAGCCTGTAATGACGATTTCTGGCTTTGCTCTTTCTGTGCTGACAATCTGAGCCACCTTTGCCGCTGCTTGGCTTGGTTTTAAATTTCCCCAAAAATAGAATTTTGGGAATTGCTGAGAGAGGGGAGGTTCTTGAGGCTTTGGGTGGGACAGGGCAGGATGGATGGTGACAGGGCAGACCTGCTGCACCCAGTGCTGTGTGGCCACCTCACATCCCTGTGATTAGGTGCTGCCTAACGAAGGCTTTGTGCTGGTCATGGGCACCTGAGCTTGTCCAAGGGAGAATTTGCTATAATTTATGTGAAAATACTGGAATCTGGCTTCCCTGCTCCCCTGGCTTTGACATGCTAGATGCTTCCAGGGCTGCTGAAGCATCTTCCAGTGCAGAGGGAGCACCTGCAAATCCAGCCTGGCCCCACAGTCCCAGAGCAGCTGCTCCTCCCATGCCTGCCTGAGGCCAGCACACCTGCCTTCCTCCCAGAGCACTGGGGAGGGTGGGATTTCTCCAGCCATGTCACTAGTGGCATTTGTCTGCAGTCCCACTCTGCTGTGTGATGGATCTGCACGTACAGATTACTGGAATTTGCATAATTTGAATTTTAAATGAATTCCAATTTTTGCGATTGTCAGAACGAGTTTTCTTTCTAATAAGCCTTTCCTTTTAACTCCTCCAAGGCCTGTAGTGCTGTCAGCATTCCTGCCTTGGAGACAGGGGAGCGGCTGATTGCTTTTGACATCTGTCTCTCACTCGGATCCCTGCCTTGTCCCAGTCACTTCAGCTGTGGCAGAAACAGCGACCATGGCCAGGCTGGGACTGTGCTCTGAGACCTTGGGCATGTTGTTTGGGGTCACTCGGTGATGGCCAAGGGATTGTTTTGGTTTTGTGACCAGCTGGCTCCTGAGATGGGCAGCAGGAGCAGGGATGGGACCTTCTGCAGTGTCTCTTGCCGGGGGAGGAGAAGTGAGACATGGCTGAGTTACAGACTGTGCTGATCTCTTTGCCTTCACTGGAAAACTGGTCATTAAAGGCAGAATTAACCCTGTTAAACTCAGCATTAACCTTATGGAGCATTAAAAGAGGTCACCAGGGCTGAGTCACTCTCTGTGGTGGTTGCTGGGACAGTCAGTGCAGATTGCAGCAGGGCTCTGAGTGAGTTGTGCTCTTCCCTTTCCCCCATGGGAATTTCAAGTTCTCTGTATCTAGGCCAGTCGTTCTGGCATTGCCCACTCATTTTGTGGTGTTACGGCACAGACCCTTCTGCCTCTGAGGAGAAGGAGCCAGCAGTGCCCAGGGTCCCACATGCTGACCCAGCTTGGTTTGAGGTCTCTACCCTGACCCCTCTGCTGATCTGAAATGATGTGCTGCTCTCTGAGCACTGCAGAGGAGTCACCCAGTTTGTGCAGGGGAGATGGAGGAGAGCAGCCCTTGGCATTGCTGTGGCATCCCTGGTGCTGCCCCCTGCTGCCCGGACACTTCTGCTCACTGTAGTTCCTGCAGGTTTCAAGTAGGTGACTTGGGGCTGTATTGTTTTCCTGCCTCTGCACTAATTATTTTACTCTGTACTCTCATGCACTAATTTATTTTTTAATTATTATTATTTGTGTATGGTATTTTTCCAGGCAGTGATTCTGATATGAAATGTCTGTGCCCTGCAGCAAACACTTAGACTCTGTTTGTCTCGGGAGTTCTAGAGATGAGTTGAGCAGAGGAGATCCCTGCCTGACAAAGCAATGATGACAGAGACAAGGTGGATTGGGATAGCAGAGCCTGGGAAGGGAGGCAGTGAGGGGAGGAACTCACTGTCTGGCAGAGACCTGGTCACACCTGGTGCTTGCTGGAGTCACAGACAGCGCCTGGGCTGGCACCAGCTGACAGGTACCTGTCCAGGTTTTCCTATTCCAATGAATCATGATCAACCCAGAAATGCCTCCTGTCCCTGCTGGTCACTGCAGGGATGTTGAGGAGTGCAGAAACTACCTTACCCCAGAACAGCACCAGTCCATGGGGTGTGATTATCCTGGTCTGGGTTTTGGGTGCCACATGAGCTGGAGACAAGGTAGGACCTTGGTAGAACCCATCTGTGCACTATCCCAATGGTTTGGTCTCATTCCTAAGCATTTAGGGACCTCCCCAAGTCTGCTGGGTGCAGCCAGGAGACATCTCTGGGGTGATGCTTACGGTGACAGCAAGGTCATGTCACCCTGCCATGATCCCTCTGGTCCAGTGGATTCCCACTCTCTCTGTGCTGGGGGTGTCTCTGTCCTTGCTGTATTATATTGGGTTCTGTTCTGACACTGCTAACCATGCACTCCCATACCTGATTTCAGAAGGGATCAGCAAGCTGACAGAAGATTCCTGGCTGTGTCTGGAGTTCAGTGTGATAAAAATAAATACATATATAAAAATAGAGTCACAGAATCATATAATCCTAGGGTAGTTTGGTTTGGAAGGAACCCTAAAAACTATCTCATCCCAACCCCTGCCATAGGCAGGGATACCTTCCCCAGGTTGCTCCAAGTCCTGTCCAAGCCCTGGCCTTGGACACTTTCAGGGATCCAGGGGCAGCCACGGCTTCTCTGTGTTGAAAAAATTACCATGTGAGAGCAGGTCAGCTGTGCTTGGTGAGGAGGTGGAGCAGAGCAATGAGAGTCATCCTGGAGCTCCACACAGACTGCCTCAGCTCCCAGAGCAGAGTGGCAGTGTCTGCCTGAGGGAGGTAATTGCAAAGGCAGGTGATGTTTGAGCTCTGCGCATCACTGCTGTGCCCAGCCTCTCCTCCCCACATTGCTCACTTGCCGACTTGTTCACAGAGTGCTCGACAGAAAAACCCAAACTTGATAAATAACGTGTTTCTGGAGCCAGAGAGCGACTCATTCCCTGGAGAGCAGTCCCTGGGAGCTGGGAAGAGGCTCCCTGTGAATCACCCCACTTTGCAAATTAGTGTGGGAGTGAACAGGCACAGCAAAGCTCGAAACCCAAACGTACCCGGCTCATTTCTCTGGTGAACGTGGTTTTATTTACAACAGCAGCTTGTGACGTCCCAGCTGGTGCTTTGTGGTGCCTGTAGGAAAGCAGGGCTGGCTCAGGAGGAACACAGCGTGCTGTGGGACTGCTCTCAGCATTTCCACACAAAGGGAGAGGTCTCCTGTGGGAGGAATTAGGAAGCAGAAGAGCGGTTTGTGGGGAATGCTGCGGGCCATGCTGGTAGAGAGGGGTTCTGCTGGGGGTGGGGACAGTGTAACACATCCCACTTTGTCAAAGCCAGGCTGGGACCAGGTGGCTGGGACAGTCAGAATGAGCTGGGGTGGGTGAGGCCTCTCCTGTTTGCTGTGAGAGGTGGGCCCAGTGCTGAGAAAGTTCAAGGCACAGGAATCTAAAATTACCACACAGAAGATGTGGGATCCTGAGCTTGAAACTGGAAGGGGTTTGTTACTGAGGACCAGACCTGGGGTTTGATTTCAATGCTGTCATTGCAGGGTGGGTGCTAGTGAGACTGACATGTCATTTCCCAAGAAAATATGCAGGCTGGCTTTGGTCCTAACCTGGGCCTTTCTGTCGAGTTTTTATCTTTTTTTGGCCAGGGTCAGGATTAAAAGTGTCAGATGGTATTTCTTGTTGGAACTCAGATGTTTATCAGTTCTTATCTCTGTCACAGTCTCACAAACCCTGAGTTCTGCAGCACTTCACTTTAATAAACTAAAAATGGAGCCCCATCTCTCTCTCTCTACAAGGCCTTTTAAGGCTAAACTGTCCAATTAAGAAATGACACCTTAATTATTTTTACTTTTTATCCAATAACCAACCACCCATGGCCCGAAAGGCAGACCTTTTTATCCAATTACACAAAACCACCCAAACCCATGGAGAAGAAGGTGAAGAAGAAGGAGCAGCATCTGCCCTAAAACCTCCATCTTGCTTTATATATATTGCTATATTCTAAACCCTTATACTCTGAGTTTCCCACCCTGTGATGTTACACACTTGTGTTCAAACTCCACACCCACAATCTCAGTTCTATAATTTCATTTTGGAAGCTTCTCCACAGCCTCAGGTCAAGTGCAGTGTTCTCTTGGGGGTCAGTGCCTGGCAGCACAGAAAGTCTCAAATTCTCAGTAACCAGGGTTCCACCACCTTTCCAAATAGCTTATGCAAGCTCCCACGACATAACCTCTAGATTCAAAATATAACCACAGTGAGAAACCACCATGCTCTCCCTGCAAACCTGCAGTGTTTGCTCCCTCTGCTGGCTTTGCTCTGGGGAGGAGAGCCTGGATCCACCTGCCGAGGGCTGGCGATGCTGTGGAGCACGGGGCATCCCCCAGGCTGGCAGAGAGACAAGCAGCAGCTTAAACAAGCCCCCAGTGCAACCTCCTGCACCCAGCTCGGGGCAATCCCAAGCACAAGCACAGATTGGGCAGGGAATGGATCAAGAGAAGTCCTGAGTAGGACTTAGAGATGATGGTGGATGAGGGTTGGACCTGCCCCAGCCGTGTGCACCCAAATCCCCCAGGCCTGGGGTGGCTCCCAGCGTGGGCAGCAGGAGAGGGGGGGACTCTTCCCCCTCAGCTGAGACCCCACCTGCAGAGCTGCTGGAGTGAGTATAGAGGAGGCCACAGAGATGCTCCAAGGGCTGGAGCCCCTCTGCTCTGGAGCCAGGCTGGGAGAGCTGGGGGTGCTCACCTGGAGAGGAGAAGGCTCCAGGGAGAGCTCAGAGCCCCTTGCAGGGCCTAAAGGGGCTCCAGGAGAGCTGGAGAGGGACTGGGGACAAGGCATGGAGGGACAGGACACAGGGAATGGCTCCCACTGCCAGAGGGCAGGGCTGGATGGGATATTGGGAATTAGGAATTCTTCCCTGTGAGGGTGGGCAGGCCCTGGATCCCTGGCAGTGCCCAAGGCCAGGCTGGATGGGCTTGGCACCACCTGGGACAGTGGAAGGTGTCCCTGCCATGGCGGGGAGTGGGATGAGTTTTAACAGGCCTTCCAATCCAATCCATTCTATGATTCTGTTTCCAGCCTCTGATGTGTTACCATTTATATTTCTGCGCAAGGAACATGAAATGCTCAGCGAGCAGCAGGGCTGAGGAGGAGAGCAGAGTCGTTTGCCGACTTCCAATTTTACTCTGCTTCTACCAGCGAGACTCACCAAAAATGTGCACTGTGTCCTTTGGTTTGTGAAGTTTGTGTGAAAAAGAAAATAACCACAGTGATTTAAAATAAGTGAGACACTATTTTGTGAGCTGGAGTATTCCTCCTCTGTGGCAGGACTGGAGTCTTACATGAAACTCAGAAGATTTTTAGGGTTGGAGCTGCAGGCCTGTCTGGGCCTTTGGCAGTGCAGGGTGGGCTGGGGATGCTTTGGGCTGCGGCCACCAATGGTCCAGCTGTGTGGAAAATCAAATGCTTTTGGCTCCAACCCCCTGAGCATGAGGGCTTGTGCTGGCACAACGCAGATCAGTGTCTTGTTTGTGTGAGGGGGAGCTTCAGCTTCTCCACCTGCCTTTGCCTGGTTGTCCCTTCCCACCAGCTGGCTGTGATGGTGACAGTGGCCACATGTCTGCTGCCCAGGCCCTTCCTGGCCTTGACATCCAGCAGGAGAGGTCCTGGCTGCTGGGGCTCTTCATGTTAATCCCAAAGTGCACACTCTGGTGGGTTTTGTTGTCCTGATTTCCCTTTCTTCTGGGGTTTACCACAAGAATGGCTTTGTGATGGCAGGTCCCTGGATCCAGCCAGATCACTGCTCAGACCAGGTGTACTAAATCCCATCCCCTGCTGCCCATGGGGCCTCTTAGTCCAACTGCAGTCCTTCCTTTTGTTTCCCTGGAGATGTGTTCCTCTGCTCTTCCTCTCGAGCCTCTTGCAGTTGTTTCCCAGATCTCAGAAAGGAAATCTGGCTATTGTTATGTGTCCTCTTACAGCTCAGACCAACAGTCTGCAGCTCTTTGGGTCTCTTGCTGTGAGGAAGGCAGGTGCCCCAGGTTTGTGAGCAAATGGTGCCATCCCCATGTGCCTTTCCTGTGCAATTGAAGCGTGCTAGCGAAGAAAGTGCTTTGCCAGCCTGAGGTCTAAATCCTTCAGAGCACTTTCCCTACAAGCACATTCCTGCAGGGAGGTGCTTGAGCCTGAAAAAGCCCTTTGGGACATGGCTGTGGCCTCACAGAGACTCAGGTGGGTTCAGCTGCAGGACTGGGAGCCCCTGGCTGTGTGGAGGTGGCACTTGGTGTGTGCCAGGTGCCATCAGCTGCGGCTGCAGAGCCTCTCCAGGTGCAGCCTCCCTGGGCTGGGCTGGATAAATCACCAGGGGGCTGTAAGGCAGTTCTCGGGTGAGGAACCGAGCTCTGAGCTGCGGGGCAGTGCGGGAGCGTGGCTGCAGTAGCAGCTGAGCGCTGCCAGGGGTCTCTGCAGCACCGCGCTGCTGCTGCTGCTGCTGCTGCTCCCCGGCTGCTCAAGCCTTCCTCCCCTCCTGCTGCAGCCTTCCTGCCCTCCTGCTCCTGCTGCAGCCTTCCTCCCCTCCTCTGCCTGCAGAGCTGGACCTGCCCTGCTCTCGCTACAGAGTTCTGAGTTCTCAGCCTCTGCAGCAGGGCATTCCAGGTGGCTTTGAGTTGGCATGGACCGTAAAGCTCATCCCATCCCACCCCTTCCACTGTCCCAGGCTGCTCCAAGCCCCATCCGGCCTGGCCTTGGGCACTGCCAGGGATCCAGGGGCAGCCCCAACTGCTCTGGGCACCCTGTGCCAGGGCCTGCCAACCCTCACAGGGAACAATTCCTAATTCCCAATATCCCATCCATCCCAGCCCTCTGGCAGTGGGAAGCCATTCCCCCTTGTCCTGTCACTCCAAGTCCTTGTCTAAAGCCCTTCTCCAGCTCTCTTGTACCTCACAATTTCCCCATTCCTTATGCCTGGGACTCTGTGGGAAGCTCCCAAAGCTCCCACAGGGGTCACTGTGTCAGCACCCAGTGGTCACATCTGACTGCCCATCATTAGTGAGCATTGCCAGGGCTCCATGCTGTCCCTGCACATGGAGCCAAGGCTCAGCTCTGTGCTGCTGCCCACTCTCCAGGGTGACCTGTGAGTGGTGGGATGTGACACTGGTGCTCCCAGGGTGTGCTTGTCCTGCTGCAGGTCCCAGCACCTCATGCAGGGTTTGCTGCTTGCTGGGCATTGCTGATCTCAGCTGGGGCAGGAGGGACTTTGGGGGGATGTTGTTACAGAGCAGAACTCGATGTGAACATGGCTTTTTGTGGCACACAGACACTGACCTGTCCCTCCTGCCCCACAGCTCCCGTGGGGCTCACAGTGACAGAGCTGACGTTCAGTAGTTCCCTGGCAGTGGGATATGGCAGGACAGTGCCACCCTGCTCTGTGGGACACTGTCATGTACAGGGCAGACCTGACAGAGACACTGGGTCTGCCATGTGTCTCCTTTCTCCCTTTGTGGCGCCCTTGGGAACCCGTGGGCACCGTGAGCTGGGGCACAGACTGGAGCTGGTTCCGCTCCTTGGGGAAGGCTGACAGTGGAAGGTTTGGTGGGCACTGGGGGTGGAGAGAGCTCTGCCGTCCCAGGGTTCCTGGCAGGCCCCCACAGCTTCTCTCCCTCTCCAAGAGGAGCCTGACACTTGCCCTGGAGCACAGCAGGGGTTGGGGAAGGAGCTGGCAGCGATCTCAGAGGGGACCTTGAGGCTGGAGATCAGGTGGAGCATTTCCTGTGGGAACAGGCTGGTGTCTGGGCTCGGGTGTCACCTCCCTTGGACTGCAGCAGCAGCCTTCTTGCAGTTGGGAGGGATGGAAAAAGAAAGGCTCCTGAAACCTAAGAGCTGTTTGCTATTTACTTTGGTTCTGGTTTTACTCCAAGAATAGAAACAAAGACGATGGATTTGCATCACCAGGAGCAATTTGAAGAGGGAGGAGGAAGTGATGGGACCTGACTAGTGACAGGAATGTGCTGGCAGGAGGAGGGCCCGGTGACAGGGAGGCGGTTTGACCTGGGGGTTCCTATTAGCATTTTGTTCATCTCACTTGTGTTTTATTTTTTAATGGTGAGTTGGTGAGGTTCAGCAGCTGAGCCCTGCCTCTGTAAGGGAGCATTTGCAGAGGCAGAGGGTGCCCAGGCTGCTGCACAGAGGAAGGTGCCTTTAGTGGTGCCCCACTTGCATAATCAGGTCTTGATCTCCTGGAAAGAAAAGGAGATTTATCTCTCTCTGCATTGACTATTTACATGTCACATGTAAAGCTGGTTTTCCTCCTTCCTGCTGCTGCAGTCACATCTCCAGTCTGAGCCCAGCCCTGCCAGAGGACTGAGAACAGCCACAGTGGGGTGGTGGAGGGGTTTTTGTGAGACCCCCAGACCCTCACCCTGGGGGAGGGAGGACTGGGATCAGGAGGGATGGGATGGATGCTTTTTCTGTGAAGCTCTTGACACTCATTTAAAGGCAAGGGGTGTGTTTATTGCTGGCCTGCTGAACCTGTCCTTGCTGAAGCCTGTGGGCAGCCCAGGAGGAGAGGGCCTGGCTGGCACCCAGGAGCACCTGGCAGGGAACAGGAAGGCACAATGATATTTTTGCAGGAGAGAATTTCCCTGTTTCTTTGGCTGTTACAGAGGTGACTTTCCAAGTAGAGAGGAGCTTTTCTGAGATGTCCAGCTGTCAGCATTCCATTTCTGGATGTCCCTGACAGAAGGAATGTCCAGCCTTGGGATAAGTTTCAGCACTTCTGGACACTTTGAGGAAAGCAGGATGAAACAGCTGTCCTGGAATGACCCTACGTGCTCCCAGTGCCCCTGTGGGGTGGTGGGGTCTTGGAAAGACCCCAATTTCAGCTGGGGGTGTTGGGGTCTTGACACTCTTGTCCAGGCCCCTGTTACCCCCTGGGGAGAGAGGGAGGATGCTGATTGCTGGAGCAGATCTGGGATGGAGCTTGTGTCAGGAAGCTCCAAGGGACATTGGTAGGTCCCTGCTGGGCCTGGGCCCTGGTTCAGCCCCTGCTGCCTTCCCCTCTGGCAGTAACTGTGCCCAGGGAGGAGGAGCCCCACGCTGGGCTGTGGTACCTGGGCTGGGAGGGAGCTCATGCCCACTCTACTTGGGGTTTGTGCTGCTTCCCCTCTGGTGGGGGGGGGGGGGTCATGCTCTTTCAATAATTTACCTCTGCATTTTTGTGGGTGGGTTCCTCTTTCAGGCTTGAAAGTCAGCAGCAAACCCAGCCCATAGCTCTGCTGATCATCCAGGTTTTGTCCAGATAACCATTCACTGGTCCATGTGGCCACCGGGTACCTCTCATGACATCTGTGACATTGGCTCTGCAGCAAAGTGTTGTACAGCGGGTGGTAGGATGGAGCACTGGCTGCCCCAAAAGTAGGGAAAACAGAGTTCTAGTGTGTGGTGCTGGCCTGGGAGTGGATTTGTTCTGACTGCAGCCCTTTGCTTGCTGTGAAAAGGCACCAGGTCCGTTGCCCTGGGACTGATCTTTGTGGTGCTCCAAAAGGAACACAGGCAGCAGTTTCCTGGGAGCCTTTCTGTTGTTGAGCCCATGGGAAGGATTTGGGCAGGAAGCAGGAGGAGAGTTCCAGTGGGCTGCAGGTGAATCCAGCCTTCCCCCCAGAGCTCTGGCTGGTCTGTGGTTCTGTGTGCTTTTTCCAAGAGCCTCAGGGTGACGTTTTGTTCATCTCACTTCTGGAGAGCACTGAAGAGGCTTCCCAGAGAATTTGTGGAGTCTCCCTCACTGGGGTGTTCAAAACCCACCTGGATACAATCCTGTGCCATGTGCTCTGGCATGACCCTGCTTGAGCAGGGAGGTGGGACCAGATGATCCCTCCTGTGGTTCCAGCCTGGACTCTTCTGGAGTACTGTGACAATACTGGTGGTCTGATCCAGCTTTCCCAACCTTTCTGCATCAAGCCTGTGAGGAGGCACCTTCTCAGGAAGGTACAGCCCTTCTGACATCCTCCATCTTCTCCCTGAGATTGCATCGCTACCAGAGAGCCTTTGGATGTCACCCTGCACTGCCTGGTGTGTCAGCAAAAGCTGCTTTGGCATCTGGGAAGTCAAGTGGGAAAACTGCAGATCATCAGCTTGAGTGTTGCTGTGGGTGAATTAACAACAGGAGCACCCCTGGACATGGCCTGCTCTGAGTCCTACAGGACACCTGGAGCTGGAGCAGCTGAACATGGCATTACCAGAGCTCTGTCAGCTGGGCACATTCTCCTCGAGGTGTCAAACCAACCAAACAATCTGGGTTTTAATTCCTAGCACATTCAGAGATCAGAGTGTTTTCCTTACCTACCCTGGCATCCACAGATGGTGTCACTGAGCTCTGTGCTTGTGGTGCTCCTTCTGGGGGGTGTCTGTCCTCCCTGTGGGGTGGCTGTTTGTCCAGCCAGCATCCTGCTCCTGGGTGCCTGTTGTTGCTCACAGTGGTGGCTGGGAGAGCTGAGCTGCACCATCTGTGTGTTGGAGCTGGATCTGCATGGGAACCCTCGGGAACTGCAGTGTGGGGAAATGGATGTGCCCCAGCACGCGTGCCCAGGGTGTGCATGGACCTGCTCACTCTCAGGGAGCTCTTTTCAGCTTCACCAGGGTGAGCCTGCTCCTGCCAGGCCTGCAGTGCTTGAGACAGCAGCAGGCACAGCTTCCTCTGGGCTCAGGCTTTGTCCTGCATGGTGGGAGCTGTCATGGGAGCATTCCAGGGCTCTGCTGGGCAGGGTGGGCAGTGCTTGGCATGCAGAGTCCCTCTGCTGCTTTTCCATCCCAGCCACATGTGGGTTTGGTTCACTCTCCTTGTTTTCCTGTGTGTGGGTCTAACCAAAGCCCAGTTGCTTCCCTTAGGAGAGCATTGGGGAAGCCATGAGAGCCACCAAGTGTGCTGCAAAGTCTTTACTGAAGAAATCAATGCCCTTGCAGAGGAAAGGCAGCTTTTTCATCCTGACAACGAAATAGATGACAAAATTACTGTCAGAGAGTTGTGGTGGAAAATATCCTACATTTGGAGACCTCTTTCAAACAGTGACAAGCCACCTTTTTTCTGTGCAGGCCTCCTTGGCCACAGAAAGGCATTTAGATCAGCAGCAAAGGCAAATCTTGGTCCAGGGATGTGGAGGGTTTTACTTTTCAGGTTCTTTTTACATAGGGTACACCTTTATTTAGTCTTGGTTTTGTTTAGCAGTTCCCATCACACACAGACTCGCACCCTCACACCCTTGGACACGTCTCCTTTCTCCAGGACCATCTCATGCCCCCACGGGCATCACTCCCCCTTCCCAAAAAGTTATTGTTCCTCAAAAACAGAGCAGTTCTGCTGGAATGTTAATTGGGGGAAGTGAATAACCAGGGCTCCCCTCTGCCTAACCTTCCCCAGCCCCCTCTTAATGAGCAAATTGCATTTATTTAGGCATTGAAGGTCCTGTCTCTCCTCCCCTGGGCAGACTGAAGTGTCCATTGTGCAGTTCTGCCTTGGGATTTGCTGCCATTTGTTCAAGGAATGTTTTGTCAAAGAAAGGCAATTTTTAAGGAGGGTGGGAGGTACAACACCCCTTTCTCTCTTGCTGCAGGGACAGATGAGTTACGGTGGGCAGAAGTGGGCACAGGGGTTTGTCATTGGTGCTGTTCCTAAGGCTTCATGCCTGGCAGGGAATGTGAGTATTTCCCTGTCTTTCCTTGTTGAGGCTGTGGAGGAAGCAGGGAATGTGAAATGCAGCCATGTCTGTAGTGGGAAGCAGGGGGATCATGTGTGGGTGCTCAGGGTGCTGCTCCCTGCCAGCTGTGGGGCCTGGGCCCCCTCCCACCTCCTGCCAGCCCAGTCAGTGTGGCACTGCAGGGCTGGCACCAAGCCTGTGCCCGTGGGGAGGGGCTTTCCCAGCAGGGATGAGGTTTGAGGCCATCCCTGAGAAGTCACCAGCCCATCCCAGGGGGCTGTGGGTTCGTGTCTGTGTTTCTCAGTGGTGAATGCTCCATTGGGTGCAGCCCTGACAGCCCCAGGCTGTGGTTTGTGGCAGAGGGGACAGTTCCCACAGAGGGGACAGTTCCCACAGGTGTGCACAGCTGTCTGGGGAGCCCCAGCTGGGGGCTGGGCTGGGGGCAGCCACCCCTCATCAGAGCCCAGACACCCCATGGTGTAACGGCTGCAGGACAAGTTTGTCTGCAGGCTTGGAGGTGTTTATCCATGAAAGCATCAGTATTTTTATTTTCCTGCTCGCTGGGCTTTGGATTCACCATTGGAGGGGTTTTAGAATCCCAGGATGGTTTAGGTTGAAAGGGATCTTAAATCTCAACTCATCCCACCCCCTGCCATGTCCAGGACACCTCCCACTGTCCCAGGCTGCTCCAAGCCCCATTCAGCCTGGCCTTGGACACTGCCAGGGGCAGCCCCAGCTGCTCTGGGCACCCTGTGCCAGGGCCTGCCCCCCCTGCCAGGGAACAATCCCTTCCCAATATCCCATCCATCCCTGCCCTCTGGCAGTGGGAGCCATTCCCTGTGTCCTGTCCCTCCAGGCCCTCATCCAAAGCCCTTCTCCAGCCTTCCTGTAGGCCCCTTTGAAGGGGCTCTAGGGTCTCCTTTTTGTGGTGACTGTAGGGATGTGGATGCCCTTGGATTCCCAGCTCGTGCAGCTTATGTCACAACTGTCCCAGATGTCACAGCCCAGCTGGGCTTGGGCTCAGGACTCACCACATGTGGAGCAAGTGCTTTGCTTAGATGAAACTCTGAAATTTTAGATACAGATGGGATTGGCTGGTGGGGCATCTCTGGTGCTGTTTATTTTGACACTGAATTTGTCTCACAGGATTTTTGCACAGGTAGTTCCAGTCCCACAGCAGGCTCCTGTGGTACCCTGCAGGTGTGGGGCTTGCTGGGTGGGTTATGGCAGAGAGGGGGGTCCTGGCATTGCCCTGAGGTGCTTCTGCCCAGAGGACCAAGGCTGGTGAGTTGTAGAATCCTGGAGGCTCCAGACTGGTGGTAGTGGAGGGGAGAGGTCATTCCTGTCTGATTCTTTCCATTATAGGGAACTGGCCTTTTTTCTTAGGTACAGGGATTTTTATCGTGTCAGCATTCTGCATTTGGTGTGTTTGGTGGTCCCAGGATTGACTTGGGAAGCTGATGTAATGTTTGGAGAGAGCTTTGTCTTGTGGTCCTGTGGTGGAGGTGGAGGGGAGGTAAGGGGCTGTCAGGAGTGGGCTGGCCCTGGAGCTGGGCTGGAGAGAGGGAGAGCACCAGGAATGGTGCTCTGGGGGTCTTGGAAAGTTCAAACATCCCCAGAGAAATATCAAATATTGTGGGGGAGGTTGCAACAGGGGATACAGAGAGTTTGCAAGTTCGAGGGCTCAGGTGACCCCCCTGGAACACCTCTCTCAGTCCATGTGCAAACCTGTTTGGGGATCATGGAATGATAAAGATTGGAAAAACCCTCCAAGATCATGGAGTCCAACTGTTGACCCAGCACCACTGTGTTCACCACTGACCCGTGTCCTCATGTGTCACATCCACAGATTTTTAAAATTCCCCCAGGGATGTTGACTCCACCACTGCCCTGGACAGCCTGAGCCAGTGTCTGACCACTCTTTCCATGAAGAAATTATCCCCAGTATCCAATGTAAACTTCCCCTGGCACAATTTGAGGCCATTTCCTCTCATCCTTGTTCCCTGGGAGCAGAGCCTGACCCTCACCTGATTGGACCCTCCTGTCAGGAAGTTGTGGAGAGCCAGAAGGTCCCTGTGCAAGAGAAGAGGATGGAGCCCTTCCCAGTGTGGGGCAGCTGGGACCCTCCCTTCTGGAGCCTGAGGGATACAGATGCCCTGTTGGGATCCAAGTGCTGCCCTGCAGTGGGCAGCAAAATGGATTTGTTTCTCCCCCTGCATGGGAATATGAGCACGATGTAACTTGGAAGCTTGATGTGGAGCAGTTTGTTGTGATACAGGAAGGTGTTGCTGGGACTGGCTGCTGGAGCCATGCCTTGGCACAGATTTTGATCTCCCAGGCTGCCAGGACTGTCTATGTGTCCACCTTGATGTTCCACCCACAGCCCCAGTGCAGCCTGGCAGACCAAAGGAGAGGCTGGTGTGCTCTGGGAGACTCAAAAACCACTTCTTTCCCTGACTGGTGTGGTTATTTTTATTTCTAAAGCTTGCACTTTGGAAGCACATCACCCTCACCCCATCACTTCTAGGCGGGTGACACTCCAGACCAAATGAATAATTCCACAGAGTGGTTGAAGTTAAAGCAAGTAATTCTGCAGAAATAGCATTGGGTTGGAAACTGAAACCTCAGTCCAGATGTCTGACACAATGTCCTGCAGGATCTCAGGCCCTTGGAAAGCAAACTCCTTGTAAATGTGTGCTGAGTTTTGGCAAGTGGGCCTGGGAGGTGGTGAGCACTGCACAGCTTCCAGCAGCAGGAGAGATGAGATTTGTGCTGGGCTGATGCTCAGCCCTGTCTTGTACTCAGTCCCTGCCCTTTTCACAGAATCACAGAACATCCTGAGTTGGAAAGGACCCACAAGGATCACTGAGTCCAACCCCTGCCCTGCACAGATGCCCCAACAATCCCACCCTGGCCATCCCTGGCAGCGCTGTCCAAAGGCTCCTGGAGCTCTGGCAGCCTCGGGGCTGTGCCCATTCCCTGGGGAACCTGGGCAGTGCCCAGCATCCTCTGGGGGAAGAACCTTTCCTGATCTCCAACCTAAACCTGCCCTGGCACAGCTCCAGCCATTCCCTGAGCCTGCCCCTGGTCAAAGAGGGCAGAGATTGGAGCTGCCCCTCCACTGTCCCTCCTGAGGAAGCTGCAGACCTGGTGAGATTCCTTCTGCAAAGCAGCCCTCTGGAAGCTCTGGATAGCTCCTGCTTCCCAGCTCACTTTCCTGGGTAGCACGCAGTGCTTTGCACTGATGGGTATCACTGCCTGCCTGCCCCATGTTGCTCACCAGCTTTGGAGCACCTGAGCATGCAGAAAACACCTGAGAGGCAGCAGAGACGGGTCTTGGATGTTTGGGAAGGGTCCTTAGCCTGCTTGGCAGTAGCAGCCCCTGCAGAGCCCTCTTTAGCAGGGCTGGTGTTTGATGTCGAGTGGAGCAGCAGCAGTGCCTGCCTGGGGACCTGCACCCCGTCCCTGGCTGCACGCTCCTCTGGGAACCCCCACCCCATGGTGCCCGGCCAAGGCTGCACAAAACGAGCAATTCCCATCTTCTGCAGAGATTAAACCCTATGTTTTTCCTTCCCAGCTTGAGTGTCTGTGCAGCTCCAGCCCCTCTCTGTCCCCAGCCTTTCCTTCCCTCCAGCCCTTGCCCCCCATCCCTCGCTTCTCCCTCTCCTCTTCCCTTTGCTCCCCTCTTGCAGCCGCCGCTCCCTGCTCAGTGCTGGGCCAGCTTTGTCAGAGCAGGGAGAAGTGCAGGCAGCATTCCCATGTCTGGGATTCAATGGGAGGGGCACTGTGGTGGCAGGAGGAGGTGTCAGGTCCTGGCTTTACCCATCCCGTCCTTCTTTCAATGCAAAGGAGGAAGAGCAGCAGCTGAACCAGACCGAATTCTGGGCCTTGTCTGTTGCGTTTGGAGACTCTTTGTTGTTCATGTGTTGCTGATTTGTATATTCATGATTAAACCTGCAGCTGTCCAGTGCCGGGAGGATTTGGGATGAATTAGAATGACAAGAGACATGGTCTTTACAAATAAAGTAATCATTTCTCCCTGCACTTCACATTCATCCTCTTTCAAAGGGTCTCTGTGTGACGCAGATTTGCTGCACTTTAATGCTGGGACTGCTGGGAGATGTCTGGATCTTGGAGTGCTCTTTATTCCCGTGGCAGCCGTGGGTGCAGTGACGTGGGAGGAAGGGGCAGTGTGTTAAATGGTCTGATAGTTTCTAATGGTGTCAGATTCTGCCATTTAAATTGGGACTTTCATGCTAGAGAAGAATTGAAAGGGGAAGATGGGCGTGAAAATCGCTGCCGTGGCCTCCGTTCCTGCTCAGCGTCCCTGTCGGGTGCTTGTTTATGAACCTCCCTCCCCATGGCCCCGCTTCCCCTCCCACTGGAGCTTAATCCTCTGCCATGGCATCCCTGTGTTGCCATGGAAATTGCCATCTGCCAGGCCGGGTGCCTCACCTCTGCCTGCTGGAGAGCAGGAGCCGGGGGTGACCCAGTGGAGGTGGCACGGTTGCTGCTGGACCTATGCTTGGGACTGTGGTGGCTGGAGGTCAGCACGTGCCCTGCAGCAGCAGGGGACTGGGACAGAGATGGCATCAGCAGTGTTCCTATCTGGCATGTTACAGTTATGGCTTTGACTTTTTGTTGGTGTCTGAAGTTTAACAGTCAGGAGAAGTGGTGGCCCGTGCTGCTGGTGGCTGTGTGGGTGGTCAGTCACTCCCTGGCTCCTGTTTTCCCATGACCAAGCAGTTCTCCTTCCTCCTATTCCCAGGTGTACCCTACATCCACACTGCCATTGCCTTAGGGTGAGGCTCTTCCAGTAATCACCCACAGCTCTTGCTGAGGGTTCCTTAAATGACTTTTGGTCCTCACCCTCCCGGAGTCTGAGAGTGTGAGCTATTTGCTCATTAAAAATGCCCTAGAGATGCCTGGGACCTCTCCATTGGGTGCAGGGCACGTTCCTGGTCCCTTCCCAGGGTGGTGATAGGGGCAGTTGCTCCATTTTGCTGGCATGGCATGAAGGGTTTGTGTGAGAGTGGTGGCAGAGGGCAGGTGGAGCTTGGGGTGAGCCCTGGCCCAGGGCCATGAGGGTGGTGTAGGAACCAAATTCCCAGGGCTGAGGGACCTGCCTGCCTGGGGAAGCAGAGGGGTTTGGATGTGATGGAAGGGTTTTGGTATTGGATGTGTTTTATCCAAGCTCCACTGAGTGTTGAAGCCCCAAGAATTCCAGCATGGGAGGAGGGCTCAGTGGGCAACTTGAGGTTTCTGTGGGTCCCTCTGTGGGGATGGCTGGGAGCTCTCAGGGTGATCTCTGACTGTCTTCTGCTGCCCGGTGGTGGCAGGGGGCTCATGGGCACATCTTGCAGGAGGTTGGTGGTCATGCCCAAAGGCCTGGGCAAGGGCAGCTCTACCATAGCTGGCACAGGCTGTTGTGGCACTGGTGGGTGACAGATACATGGTACAACATTAATTTAGGCACCAGGGCTGGGTGGAAGGAGATCCACTGGGTCATGGCCTTAGTGGTGTCCAAGGCTAGCTTGGACAGGGCTTGGAGCAACCTGGGATAGTGGGAGGTGTCCCTGCCCATGGCAGGGGTGTGGAAAGGAAGGAACTTTAAGGTCCCTCCCAACCCAAACCATCCTGGGATTTTAAAGCAAAAATGGATAGGGCTGCATGGAAAAGCTGGAAGTCATGCAGTTGGTGGGACAATGTGGAAAGTGCTTTTATTTCCATGTTTTCTAATTGAGAGCCAAACAGATTACAGTTTTATAGTCATCCACCTGATTTAAATGAAACCATAAAGCATCACTATTTCCCAATAAAAAACTTTTGACAAAATAGCTGCAAAGCTCCTAGGAACAAAAATTCTCTTTGAATGATATGCTGGGCACACATTTGGGAAGAGTGGGTTGAGTAAGCCTCCAAGCTGCTTTTTTGCCCCTTTAAATAGCACATTTGGAAGATAGAAGAAATGTTATTTGATAGTAGGTCTGTTCCTGGAGGGAAGCACATGGAGCACGTGGGGTGTTTGCTGTGCCTGTGATGTAGACTTGGAAGGATCTGTGGTGGGGAGGGCTGGGCAGGGCTGAGATCTTCATCCCCCTTTTTAGGCAGCACATGTGTTGTTATTAGAGGCTGGCTTGGGAAGCCATAAACAGAGCAAAGTTTGCTTTGTTGCCAACCCAGATGAGATAAAATAGTTTTATAGAGATTTATGGGGATAATAAAGTATGTAGGGAAGTTTATGACACGTCTAGCTGTGATCAGTGAACCTTTAAAGGGTTTATTGGGCAGGGATGTTGTCTGCCATGGACAAGCCTTGCGTGGTGTTGGAATAGTTGGAATTGCGCTGTTGGTGTAAAACATTTTGATTTAAATAATGTATTGGTCTCTTCCCAGAGCCTCTCCATAAGTGAGCCTGGCAGAAACTGTATGCAGGGGGAGGACTGGTGGCCAGTCACCTCCAAATTTTCATCCAAACAAGAGATGAAGCCGAGAGAAATCAGCTGCAAGAACACATCACCAAGCACTTGTGCAGAACAAGGTTGTGTTGGCTTCTAGTGCTTAAAACTGGGATAAACTGAATTTCTGTCCCTAAGCCATTCATTCAGTTTCTGATTGCTTAGATGAGCATGTGTCCTGCTGCAAGTAACCAAATAATACCATAAATGAAGTCCTGCCTGTCCTGGAAAAAAAGGACAGGAGTGGGAAACGTGGAGATTGTGAGAGTGCAGGACAGCGCTGCTGTGGGAGGATGCTGAACTGAGCATCTCTTGCTGTGCCAAGGGAGCTCAGATGTGAGAACAATCTGGGATTCTCCATGTAGGAACCTGGACCTGTGTTGCACAAAAGATCTGAGAGTGAAACCACCAACTGGCAAATCTGAGATGACAAATGTGCATGGCTGTGGGGGAAATCCCAACTCCCCTTTTACTTTTAGCAAAGTACCACCCAGCTACTACAGCTTTGCACAGACTTTGTCAGCTAAATGGTCTCTGAAATCTTGAAGCAAAGGCAGCCTGTGTTGGGTTTTAGGCACGTTGTGGGTAGAAGAAGCTGCTTTACAGTTAAGTGACCACAGGAGGTGAGAGGTGACTTTGGAATGGGTCTGTGTCCTGAGGTTGTCCCGGGTCACTCCTTGCTGCCCACCAGCAAGGTCCCAGTGGGACCCCCAGGCTCTGCAGCAGCCTGGCCACATTAGCTCTTGCCTTCCTTATCCATGTTGCATATGCAACAAGCATTAAGTGTCATTAATTGCTTTGATTCTTGCCCACAGCAAGATTTTATGGGGAACTGTGTTCCTTTCCATCTCTTGCTGTCAGTCTGTGTGGAGCAGAAGGGAACTGGGAAGAGAAGAGGCTGCCATGGGGGTGGCCCTGTCATTGAGCTGAGCACCTGAGCAGTTAGCCCAGTGCAGAGGGGTGGGTGAGCCATGGGGATGGAGTCAGTCTCCAGTTGTGTTCCCAAATGCAGGCATGTGGCCTCCAGATCTCCCTACAGCATTCTCCCTCACTTTTCCTTGTGCTTGGTGCCTTAGGAAACCTTTTTCTTCTTCTGTATTTTTCAAGCAAGGGAAAGTTGGCCCTGATGTTCCCGAACTGGGGAGTGATTTTAGATCACATTGTCATTTCTGCAGGGGGTTTGCACAGATGGTCCCTCCCTCTTGTACCCGCTGCTCCCCAGGTCTCCTCGGACAGCGATGGCCTGGTCAGTGCTGCCTTCCCATCAGCTGGAGCTTCCCTGCCCTCACACTGTGCTCCTGGTGCTGCTGATCTGCAGCTCTGCAGAATTTGTGGTGCCTGCAGCAGGCAGGATGCCTGTTCCTGTTGTTCAAGGAGAATAAGATATCTTTAGTTTTCTAAGCACAAAATTGATTTACATGAGATTTCCCCTGTAGCTTTGGGAGGTCAGCTCTCCCCATGATCTGCAGACTGCCTGGAGCTGGAAGCAGACTTTGCCTGTGGGGGGTTTGACAGTGCAGGGATGGAGCCACATCCTCTGAGCCTGGCAGGGCTGAGGCAGGATGGGCTCCACAGGAATGGTCCATGGTGCAGCTGGGACTTGAGCATTGGCCAAGGGGAGACAGAATTATGGAATAGTTTGGGTTGGAAGGGACCTTAAAGCTCATCTCATCCCACCCCCTGCCATGGCAGGGACACCTTCCACTATCCCAGGTTGCTCCAAGCCCCATCCAACCTGGCTTTCGACAATTCCAGGGATCCAGGGGCAGCCACAGCTGCTCTGGGCACCCTGTGCCAGGGCCTGCCCACCCTCACAGGGAACAATTCCTAATTCCCAATATCCCATCCAGCCCCGCCCTCTGGCAGTGGGAGCCATTCCCTGTGTCCTGTCACTGTCTACTGACATGGAAAGTCTCTCTCACTCCTTTTTATAATCCCCCTTTAGGCCTTGCAAGGGGCTCTGAGGTGTCCCTGGAGCCTTCTGTCCTCCAGCTGAGCACCCCCAGCTCTCTCAGCCTCGCTCCAGAGCAGAGGGGCGCCATCCTTAGAACATCTCCATGGCCTCCGGATTCACTCTTAACAGGTCCCACGCACAGACACTTGAAGGATCTGGCTGGAAAGGTTCTGGGACTAGAAGGCCTGATTCTCACTCGAAATTCTGCTTTCTTTTCTTTTTTAATGAACTTGCCCTTTCTCTGGCAGTACACAAGGATTGTATGAAATGCCTCCTGTGGGGTGGTCCCTGCAGAGGTTCAGTGTGCCCTGTGAGGAAGTGTGGTGGTGGTGGTTTGCTTCGCTTATGTTGTCACGTCTTCCTTCAGTTATGGGATAAATATTAACACCACAACCACCCACTAACTAGGCACTGCCTGCCATGGCTTATCATCCCAGCTTGGGCTCTTGGAAAAACTTTACAACACCCTTAAGTTTAAAACAAACATACGTGAAACCCAGTCCCTCTGGGTCTATTAGGGCTGACCAGCAAATGTGTATTTCATTACCCAAAATATGCTGGTAGACCCAGCAGAGTGAGTGAGCCAAGGGGAAGTAGACCTGCAAAACACTTTGGATAAAATACAAAAAGTGTTTTTTATTTTTCCACCCCTCCCCTTTCTCTTCTTGATTTCTCCTGCCATGAATTCCTGGGTAAAGACTTGCATTTCTGAGGGAAGCCCGGGCGCCAAGCTGGGAGACGGATTGCGCAGCCCAGGGCCAGGAATGGCAGGAGTGAACCAGTGGGCGGTCAGAGAACACACTGGGTTTTATTTTTATTTATTTTTTCTTCTTAATGGTGCCAGTGCTTGGCTCCAGGTGCCTGCATGGGAGGGTTCCTTGGTGTTGTCCCTCCATGTGGTTCAGAGTCCTGTCAGGGTCCTGTGGTGGGAGCAGAACTTTGCTGAACTGGTGTCCTGGGGAACAGGGACAGCACAGGACAGGACAGGACAGGACAGGACAGGACAGGGTGTTCCTGCTCTGTCTGGGGTGCTTGGCATAGCAGGGACTTGCATGGCTGGAGACCACAGAGCTTGGCTCTGCCTGAGTCTGGCACATCCACTACCAGGAATTCTGTTTTCACCTCTGTAAATGCGAGGAAACAGTTTTAAACTAAAAGACGTGAGATTTAGATGAGACACTCAGGAGAAATTCTTGGTTGTGAGAGTGGGGAGGCCCTGACACAGAGAAGCTGTGACTGCCCCTGGATCCCTGGAAGTGTCCAAGGCCAAGTTGGTCAGGGCTTGGAGCAGCCTGGGACAGTGGGAGGTGTCCCTGCCTGTGGCAGAGGGTTGGAGTGAGATGAGTGTTGGGTTCTTTCCCAACCCAAACCCTTCTGGGATTCATGTGTGATCAGCAGGTGTGGCTCCAAGGTTGGCCCCATCCATGCAGAGTATCTGGGATGAGAACTGATAATACCCAGCCCTCCGTTTGTCCAGCCTGGTGCAGCCAGGCAGAATGCCATCAGGGCTCCCCTTTCATCCCTTCTTGGTGGGCTTGGCAGCAAAAGTGCCTGCCTTTTCCAGTGGGATTTTGAAGGCATTCATTACTTTGCAGTGTTGATGATATCTCCTGGTGCTTGGAAGGATTTTGTCATCTGAGCTGTGCTGCACAAGGATCCTGTGTTGGCCTGGTGTGCAGGGGAGGCCGAGGCCCAGCCCTTTTCCATGGGCTTCGAAGAGCCACACAGCAAAAAGTGTCTGAAGAGTTATCTGCTTTTTTATGGGGAATATTTTGCCTTTGGATGACTGGCTCGTTGTTCCTGTGGAGCAATGATTTTTTATTCAGTAATGTCCACATATCCCACTGCTCTCCCTCCAAGAAAAACACGGTGAGCTGTGTCACCAGTTTCACCAGAATGGTCTCATGGAGCGGAGCTGGCTGGTGGCTCCACGCAGGGAGTGTTATTGCATATGAGGAGCTGAGTCACAGCGGGCTTGGGGCAGCAGCAGCACCTCAGGGCATTTTCTCTGGCTGCTTTGGGACAGTTTAACAGAGACATGTCAACTCTGCCCCACTTTTCAGATGGAAAAATAGGTGGTTGATCAAATTAAAGAAGATTCCTCCATTAAAAGTAATATGAAGAATGGTAGTGGCCACACATGAGAGCTGTACCATCAGTTCTTTATTTTGGTGGTACTGGGAATTTGGTCACAATTTGGGAAAACTTGCAGAAGAGAGCAGTGATGGGAGAGCACCTGGGGATGGCTTCAGGAGAGGTAAAGCGAAAACCACACCCCAGATGTTCAAACGTCATGGAGGGGTGCAAAGAGCCGAGTGTCCCAGTCCCTTCCCATCCTGTGCCAATGGGAATCAGGCTGGAAGGGGCTTGGAGCAGCATGGTCTATGGAAGGTGTCCCTACCCATGACAGGGGTTTGGAATGACATCAGTTTTAAGGTACCTTTCAGTCCAAACCATTCCGGGGTTCTGTGATTTTTGGCTTTGCCCTTTGCTCTGGGGGTGAAGGAGATGCTGAGCAGCACCAAGGCAGAACAGCCTGTCCCTGTGGTGAGACTCAGCTCAGGCCTTTGTCTTCCTTCACAGAGGATGAATCTCTGGAGAGAGAGACTGGCCTTTAGAGCTCTGAGCCCCTGGGGATGAGCAGCTGGAGCGGAATGGGCCAGGATCTGTGCCGGCATCCCTGGGATGGGCTGTGGGAGAACACCACCCTCTGGATCTCATCCTGCATGGCTGCTGTGAACGGTGCAACCCAAGCACTGGGAGCTGTGCAGGAATCTTCAGTGCCATGTGTTCAGCTGGGGGAGCAGGATGTGTTTTATTGGCTCTGGATGGCCCCACTGCTGCTCAGGATTGCCTGCTGTGGGGTTGCTGTGGTGGCTGAGCACTGGGACACTGATTTCTTACTGGGCTGTAAAGGGTCCCTGATTCAGCGCTGACTGCGTTTGTTAAAATGAACTAATATAATTCAGGTTGCAGAATTCCTGACAAACTGCTTTCAGTATTCACCTGCAGTGTGCAATAAGGTGGTGATCTGCACACCTTAGCAGGTGTCTTTACTACAAATGAATTAATTTCAGTATATACCTTTCAGTATATACCTCAGTGTAAACCCTGCACACTTCCCAGTGCAGCAGTGTGTGACCTGGTGCAGATGTCAGTGCTGACCCAGCTGTTGGGCTTGGGTGGCCCCATGTGTTTCTGGTGGTGGGTTGTGCTGTCCCCGAGCCCCACTGGAGGCTTTGCTGGTGGCAGCAGGAGGTGCTGTGCTCTTCCTTTTGTTCTAGAATTTTAAGATTTCTAGTGCAGGAATAAGGAGGACAATTTGTGGGGTTTTTTTCCTGTCTGTGGAGTGGCTATGCCTAAGTGTATTGGGTGGAAGTGGGAGGAAGAATGGACACTGGGTTAACTTCCCTGAGATAATGTAGGTGGAGAGCAGAGCCCAGGCATGGAGATGTGCTTTGCCTTCCTCTAGAGTGGAGCAGAGGAGCTTTGTAGTGGGTCTGGGGAAGGAGAACAAGTGCAAGGGCCTGTGGGGCTCAGTGGGGTCCCCAGCAGCAGCTCTGGGTGGAGCAGCCTCAGCTCTGGGAGCAGCCATGGTGGGGAAGGGTTTCCCAATGGCTTGTGCTGCAGCAGGGGAGAGGTTCTGGAAGCCCCAGGTGGCTGATAGAAGCCCTTGCCTTTGGAGTTGTTCTCTGCCTCTTTCTTCCCTTGTTGTCTTCACTCCACTTGTGCTGAGACCAGCCTTCTCCATGCTGGCAGAGCCTCCTGATGGTGTTCCCAATGTCCAGCTTTCCTGTGGCCTTTTACCCTTTCCTACACTGGTAGAAAGGGAAGGGTTTGACCCCCTAACCCAGTCTGTGCAACAGGTGGTCCTACTTTCTTCTTGTTCTCTCTTTTCACATCCTTCAGACCTCCAATGAGCACCTCCCCTCTGCCAGCCCCTTTTGGAGCTGGGCTGATCCCTGTGCTGGGAGGAAGACGATGGTATTGGGGGCACAGTCCCAGGGTGGTTCGGGATGAAAGAACCTTACAGCCCATCCTGTTCCACACCCTGCCGGGGCAGGGACATCTTCCACTAGACAGATTGCTCCAAAACCTTACACTGACAAGGCTTCCCCAGCTGGAAGAGCATCACTGCAAAGGGTTGGGCTTGCTGAGGGCAAAAGACCTTGCTCTGTGTGCCCCAGAGGGCTCAGCAGCACAGCTCCTGTACCTCCTGGGCTCATGGGTTGGCATCCTGCCCCTGTCCATGTAAGCAGGTCAGGGGCTTGGAAGGCATTTTTGGAAGCACAGACCTTGATGGCTTCAGTACATGTTTCTTGGAGAGGCAAACAGGTTGCTGTCCCACCAAATTTTAGCTTTTTTCTCTAAGGAACAAAGTGCCCAACCCTAGAGCCTTCCCAAATTTCCTGTTGGGATCAGGAGCCTGTGTTTTCTCTTACAAAAGTAGAAGGGAT
This sequence comes from Agelaius phoeniceus, assembly GCF_051311805.1. Taxonomy (NCBI): domain Eukaryota; kingdom Metazoa; phylum Chordata; class Aves; order Passeriformes; family Icteridae; genus Agelaius; species Agelaius phoeniceus. Next base: position 15,834,114 of record NC_135280.1, read on the forward strand.
CTAGTTTTTCATGGGCAGAACCACAAAATCTGTCCCTGCATAAGGTGGTGTCTGGGACATCTCTTCCTGGGTCTCTCTTCCCCAGTGCTGCTGCTTTGTGTGTTTTAACCTGGCTGCATCTCCTGCCATCATCTATCTGCTCCTCCCTGCTCTGTGTGCAGAAAATGGGCCTGTAGAGCTGTGGTCTGACCTGGTTTTTGGGGTTTTCCCAAAGCAAGTAATCCTGCCTGGTGGGTAGTGGATGCCCTGTTACAGTTGCACAAGCTAGGGCAGGATAAAGAAGGGATTTCTTCAGGGTTTTTTTCAAGGGATGGCTGTGGCAAATACCAGCCTGGAGCCTCTGTCCCCACTTTGAGCTGCCCAGATGTTGTCATTCCTTGTGGGGGAGCATGAGCTCAGTATCTTGCCTGAGACCACATGCACAGAGAGTGCAGACTCAAAGTCTCCAGGTGCTCAAGTTTACTCAGCAGCCTGTGCTGCCTGGGGGTGGTTCCCTGTGTGAGTCCAGAGTGGGTTTAGTTAAACACCCTCCTGCAGGAGCTCTGTATGTGGCTGCTCCTGTGAGCCAGGAGTGTCTGAGCCTGTCTCCAGGGGTGTGTTACCTGCAGAAATAGTTTCCTATAAATAAATAAATAAACAGAGGACGGGGTTGCTGCTGTGGGATGTCCCTGCACAGGAGCTCTGGGTGTGTCTGCAAACCCTCGTGTGTCAATAACCTCACGGACAAGATCAGGGCAAAGTGGCCTGTCTGGGAAGGGGTCTATGAAGGGAGGATGGGATGGTGGAGCAGGGAGATTCCTCCAGAGCCCACAGCAGGTACTGAGCCTCCCTCCTCTCCCTGGGGTGGATGCAGGGTTTATCCACGATGGGGGTGGGCTCCAGTGCTGGCCCTGCCTCTGGTGACACCACAGCTCAGACAGAGCCAAAAAGGCAGAAGAGACTTGTGGTGTTCTGCTTTGCTGGTGAGGAGCTGCTTTGTTGGGAGCTGCTCCTGCCCCCACTGCCCCTGGCCAGGGATGTGACTCAGAGCAGGGTCAGGCCAGGGGGAGCCCGGGGCCACCAGGGGACAGGGACAGGGCCAGCCCTGCTCCTGCCTGTACCCATGGCTGTGGGATCAGGAGAGACACAGCTCACAGTGCCCAAAGGGAAACCTGCTCTGGCTTTGGGAAGCACAGCCGGACTTGAAGAGATCATAGAATGGTTTGGGTTGGAAGGGACTTCAAAGTCCATCTTGTTTCACCCCCTGCCATGGCAGGGACACCTTCCACTGCCCCAGGCTGCTCCAAGCCCCATCCGGCCTGGCCTTGGGCACTGCCAGGGATCCAGGGGCAGCCCCAGCTGCTCTGGGCACCCTGTGCCAGGGCCTGCCCACCCTCCCAGGGAACAATTCCTAATTCCCAATATCCCATCCAGCCCTGCCCTCTGGCAGTGGGAGCCATTCCCTGTGTCCTGTCCCTCCATGCCTTGTCCCCAGTCCCTCTCCAGCTCTCCTGGAGCCCCTTTAGGCCCTGGCAGGGGCTCTGAGGTGTCCCTGGAGCCTTCTCCTCTCCAGGTGAGCACTTCCAGCTCTCCCAGCCTGGCTGCAGAGCAGAGGGGCTCCAGCCCTTGGGGCATCTTCATGGCCCCGCTCCAGCAGCTCCAGATCCCTTCAGTGCTGGGATCCCCAGGGTTGGAGGCATCTCTGCAGGTGGCTGGAGGAAGCTCTGGGTCCTTCCAGATGGGGCAGAGGACAGAATCCCCCTCTGGGCCTGCTGCCCACAGTGGGGGGATGCAGTGTGGGGTCACTTCCAGAAGGTGAAATGCAGATTCCAGGGTCTGGAGCCAGGCTGCTCCTCTGCTGCCCCTGCCCCGTGCAGGTGTCTGTGCCCCTGCCAATGGTGCCTTTCCCTGGGCACTGGGGCAGGAGAGCTCCTTCCCAACCCAGAGCCCAGAGAGCCAGGATGTCCTGGTGGTTCCTCCAAAAGGGAATGAAATCTTCCCAGAATTGCTGAGTGAAGCCAAGCAGCTGTTTGGCTAAACCAAGCTGTGAAGGGCAGTGCCTGCTGTGCAGGGCTCTGGGCTCTGCTGGTGGAGCTGGAGAGGCCTTGGGGGAAAGGTGGGAAGAGAACAGGGAGAGGAGAAGGGGGCTTGAGACAGCAGGAGGAGGGGCAGGAGGAGCACCACACATTTGGAACCCCCATGGAGGGGCTCCCATAATTTCTCTAGTGCCACTTGTCACTGCATCTTTCAGAACCTTCAGGGGGTTCATAAACATGAGGGAGAGGAAATTTTGTGTGGGCAGATAGCAACAGGACAAAGGAGAATGGTTTTAAACTGCCAGAGGGCAAGGATAGATGTGATACAGGCAAGAAATTGTTCCCTGGGAGGGTGGGCAGGCCCTGGCACAGGGTGCCCAGAGCAGCTGTGGCTGCCCCTGGATCCCTGGCAGTGCCCAAGGCCAGGTTGGACAGCACTTGGAGCAACCTGGGACAGTGGGAGGTGTCCCTGGACATGGCAGGGGTGGAGTGAGATGAGCTTTAAGGCCTTTTCCAGCCCAAACCATTCCATGATTCTGTCTCAGGTGTTGGGATCTGCCAACTCAGAAGTGCCCCATCCCCTCCCAGCTGGTCCCTGCTCCGTGGGCAGAGCTGTGACAGCAGCCCAGCCCCTCTGCTGGCACAGGAACACAGCTGGGCCCTCTCTCAGCTCCAAGCTCCCTGCAGAGTCCTTCATTCCCATGTGCCACTGGTGTGTCTGTAGGCTGGAGAGCACTCTTGCCTCTCTCTGCAGACCCCACCCAGGATGCTCAGAGCATGTACAGCTCACTCCCAGGCACAGGGGCACTTTCCCCTCAGTGGAACACTGAGGAACACAGTGGAACACTTTCCCCTCAGTGGTGCTGCTTTTCTCCTGCCCTTCACCAGCTTGGTTAGAAGCAATCATGTGGACAAGCCACAATTTCAGTTTGTAATTTGTCAGTGGCTCTGTGGACTGGAATTTCTCCATTAAATGCTTTTCCCTGGCTAATTGTGTGTGTTTCAGGGCAGAGGGAGGAGCTGATGCTCAGGTGTGCTGGGAGCTGTGCACCTGTGTTGAAGATCCCTCACCCAGAGCAACTGCCTGATTTCAAGACTCCACATGCTCAATGGGAATAAGGGAAGAGGCACTTTGACTGTCCTGCTTCTTCTTTCCCCTTTCTCAAGAGAGATTGGAAGGAAGAGGGGGTTAGATGACCACTCAAGTGGTTGTGGAGCAAAAGCACCCCTTTGGAAGAGGGGGCACAGGTTCATTTTCTTTGCTGGAGCTGCAGGCCTGGCAGTGCTCAGGTGCCTGGACACAGCAAAGCTCTCCCTGGCTTTCACACTGCCCCTTCCTGAGCTGCCCCAGGACCCTGTTTCAGAGGAGAACATCTCCATCCCACAGCAAATGGGAATATGAGTTGGATTTGGGCTGGCAATGCTCCCTCTGGCAAAAGGTGGGTGCTGGGCTGCATTCCCCAGCCCCAGAATAACCCGTCCAGGGTTGTTTTCCTTTCATGGCTCTACTTTTCTGCCACAGAAACAGTGAGTTACAGCTGTCCATGGGTTGTGCTGATTGGTTTGGCTCAGCAGAGGAGTGTTTCCCAAGCTGGGCACTGCTTTGGTTCAGGGGACAGTGATCTGTCCTCCTCTGTGCTGCTTGACCCTGGTTCAGATGAAGGCACAGGATGAACAGGCTCTGATCTGCAGGGAGTGAGCTGGGATGGAAGCAGCAGCTGCAGCCTGACATGCCAGAGCTGCCATCTGAGGCTGTGGTATCTGCCACCAAAAATGTTTCCTTGGAGCACCAGAAGTGGGGCAGGTTGCTCTTTTTGACAGGTTTCTTTAAAGCACATGGCAGGGATGTGGATTTGCAGGGTCCTGCACAGTGGGGAAAAGGGCTGGGGTGTTTCTCCCTTTGCCAGTGCCATCAGTGGTACAATTGCCACATCCTGTGCCCAGCTGCTGGTGCCAGCAGTGTGTGGAGGAGCCTTGGCTGGGATGCAAGAGTCTGGAGGTCATGATGCTCTCTGTTGCTGGGGTTTTCCAAATGCCATTCAGCTTTCTGGGCTGTTCTGGGGGAGGAGAAACTTCCCCAGTATCAGCACAGTCAGCTTGGGTGCTTGCAGAGGGGGTGGGACAGGAGGAGTTTTCTGGGGAGAGGTGTCCTTGGCAAGGCCTTGGCTCTCCAGAGCTCTCCCCAGCTCTGGCAGCTCTTTCTCTTCCCAGCTCATTCACTGATTGCTGCATTTGAACCCTCTGTTACTCAACCCCTGCAGTTTGGGGCACACCCAGTGCCAGGGGGGTTCCCTGGGGCTCAGTGAAAGCTGAGTGTGGATGTGTGGGACACAAAACACACTGCAAGCCCCCAGAGCTCCAGCTGTGATGTTCAGAGCTGTCATAAACTGATCAAAACCAGATTATCTGCATCCATCAGAGATCTTAAAGGGTCCCTCTCACTTCTTGGGCCTTTGTTGTGAGGCTGTGACCACCACATCCTTGTCTGTCCGGGAGGAGGGAGCTCTGAGCAGAGGGGAGCGAGGGGTGGGAATGGGAGCCATGGGGAAAAGCTCTGCTGGTCCCTCTCCGAGGTGTTAAATGTCATTTTAATGGGATGGCAGCCCCTGAACGGAGCAAAATGCAACATGAGATGAATCAAAGCTGTGTTAATGGTGGAAAATGTCCGTGGCTTTTAAAAGCTAATCTTGCTATGGGACTCAGCTGTGTGTCACAGCAGACCCTGAAGGGTCGGCTCTTGGCTTGGCCCAGGAAAATGGGAGAAAAGCTCCTGGCTGCTGGAATGTCTCTGTTGAACTTAGGGTGGTGGGACAGAGGATGGAGGGAGAGGAACTGTTACACAGCATTTGCTTAATTGATACTCTACCCTCCCATCAGCACCGATGGAGAAAAGGGAGCAGGGAGAGGGGAGGGAGAATCCTTCTATCACCATAGTTGTGGGGGGTAAAGGGAAAGCCAGACCTTCCCCCTCCTTTAGAGTCCCCATTCCGTGGATTTAAACTCTGGCTTTAAAAGGAGAATAAAAAATAATGAGGACATGGATAGATGGTTTCTTTTTATCTCTACAACTGAAGAGATAAATGTGACATTAATTATGTGACACAGCTTTGAAAATCATTATGTATCTCTGTTTTTTTTAGAAGGGGGTTTCAGATTTCTGTCTGGGACTAATAAAGAAGGACAACTTGAAAAAAAACCCAACCCAACTTTAAAGATGATCTGTAGGGAGAGTTGATTGTCTTAATTTTCCCTTCTGTGGATGAAGCTTGTTCAGCTCTCCTGTCTCTTGCATGGAGCAAGTGTGGGGTGCAGGAGCTGCTGAGGGAGGGAGGACCAGGAGGGTGGCCTGGCAAGTTCAATAGCTCAGAATGTGCTTTGGGATGGGTGGGGGTGAGATGGGGCTATGGGAGGGGGAAGCATTGAGCTCTGCACCCCTCTGCCCTCAGGAAAGAGGAAATGCCAGCAGTCAGCAGCACTGGGTGAGCAGTTTGCAATGTTCTGTCTGCTGGCAGCTGGCTCCTGAGCTGGGTCAGGATAGGGCAGGGGGAACATCAGGTGGGTGATCCTACAATCATTTAGGCTGGAAAAGCTCTTTAAGATCAAGTCCAGCCATAAATACAGGACTGCAAAGCCACCACTAAACCATGTCCCCAAGTGCCACCTTATAATAGAATCATCACAGAATCCCAGGATGGTTTGGGTTGGAAGGAACTTTAAAGCCCATCTTGTTCCACCCCCTGCCATGGCTTCCACTGTCCCAGGCTGCTCCAAGCCCTGCCCAGCCTGGCCTTGGGCACTGCCAGGGATCCAGGGGCAGCCCCAGCTGCTCTGGGCACCCTGTGCCAGGGCCTGCCCACCCTCCCAGGGAACAATTCCTAATTCCCAATATCCCATCCAGCCCTGCCCTCTGGCAATGGGAGCCATTCCCTGTGTCCTGTCCCTCCATGCCTTGTCCCCAGTCCCTCTCCAGCTCTCCTGGAGCCCCTTCAGGCCCTGGCAGGGGCTCTGAGGTGTCCCTGGAGCCTTCTCCTCTCCAGGTGAGCACCCCCAGCTCTCCCAGCCTGGCTCCAGAGGGGCTCCAGCTCTGGGGCATCTCCGTGGGCTCCTCTGGACTCACCCCCCCGTGCTGGGGGCCCAGGGCTGGGGGCAGCTCTGCAGGTGGGGTCTCCCCTGAGTTGGGCATCCCCCTTCCCTTGCTGCCCATGCTGTGGCATCAGCCCAGCACACAGGGGGGTTTCTGGGTGCACATGCCTGGGGCATGGCCAGTTCCTTACCCCTCAGCACCCCAAGTCCTCCTGCTCAGGGCTTCTCTTGATCCATTCTCTGCCCAGCCTGTTCTTGTGCTTGGGAGTGCCCCAAGCCTTGCCATGGGTGCTGGGTTTGCACAGTGCCAGTGATTCAGGCTGCAGGGATCAGCACCTTTCATGAGCTGGAGCTCAGGAGCTGTGGCCTGTGTGTCTGCAGAGCTCGAGGTTGCACAGGATGATGCTGCCTAAAACCCAACCTGCCCCGTGGGTTACCAAAACTTCATTGAGCTTGAGCTTGGATCCCACTGTGTCCTGCTCCATAGCTGAAGCAGCCTGTGCAGGGGGAATTATTATTTCAGAGGGCAAAGCTTCCCAGAGTGTGGTACTGGCTTGGTACCTTGTCCCTGCTGTTTTGGTGAGGAACCTGCTGCCCTGTGCTCCCTGTACAGGGCCAGTGGAACTGTGGGGCAGTGCAGGTTCTGCTCCACTGCCAGGGGACATGGGAGCTCTGACTCTTCTGCCCAGGGCCCACCCATGGCCCTGCACCACTGCTCACCTGTGCAGTCAGTGCAACTCTTGGCTTGGCTCAAGCTCTGCTGTGAACCTGTCCTGTCCTGGTGGGACCTTCCTGTCCCCTTTCTCACAACCTCTCCCTGGATGGGCATTTCTACTGGGTAAGCAGACACCTGGGTGAGGAGCAGAGAGGGATCCCGGTCACTGCTGCCCTTCAGAGCCCACCCCGGTGGCAAAGGGTCACTGCACTTTGCAGTCACCATCAGGCACGTGCGGGGGGGGGACACAGACAGGACAATGTCATGGTCACTGCAGGGAAAGGTGGTAGGGAAACACCCTTGTGAGAAAACAGGGAGGTTCCTGCTGGTGTCAGTGCCCTCCCTTCCAGCACCAAATTATTCTGGAAACATGTCCCAGACAAATGCACCCCTGAGTTTGGGTGATTTTGGTCTAGAGTCCATGGTGGCTTTGGGATTTTTGTAACATTTGTCTGTGTGCTGGATGATGGAAGGCTAATAACTCCTGGGTGGGAGCTCTGGAGGGAATTCCATCCTGCCACCAGAGATGGGCTCCAGGGAAAAGCCAGGCAGCTCAGTCCCCTTCTCCAGGAGGACTTTTCTCCTGCCTCATGCATGGTGGCCAGGAGTCTGCTGCAGCCGAGCCTGTTCCAGCTTGGCATCTGCCCACGGCAGGATCCTGCCATGGCCTTCCTCCTCCTCCTCCTCCTCCTCGCTGAGGGATGGTGGCTGGGCCCTGGAGGCCCTGCAGGATTATGTCACCCTCTGCGGTGGCTCCCTCTGTGTGGTGGCCCCACGTCACCCCCAGCAGAGGCCCTGCCAATATTTGCTTTATGACACTTCTCTGATAGTGCTTGGTGTGTGCTCAGCCAGGCCCCAGGACTCAGCAGCGCCGGCAGGACGTCAGACCAACAATAACAAAAATAAATCACTCCACACTTTCCGTCGGGTGTATATTTAGTGGTTACTGTGCACGAGCCCCCAGGAGAGCCTGATGTGTTTATTGGGGCCAGCCCTGCCCCTCCCAGGGCTGCCCCCACGCTGGTGCTGCTCACCCCGAGGCTGCACAGCCCAGCTCACCCTGGGGCTGCCTGTCAGCAGCTCCCTGAATCCTGCAGCTCTCCGTGCCCTTGCCCAGCGTGCACTTGAACTTTCCTTGGAACGCAGGCAGTGAGCAGAGCCCACCCAGAAGGTTTTGATGAGGGGAAGGGGGAGGCCCAGGGATGCCCCCTGTGTGGTGCTCGCCCTCCAAGCTCAAACACTGGCTCTCATTTACACTGCAGAGCGATGTCCCTCATCCCGAGCTGCCTTCCCAGCCTCCTCCCAGATGGAATTTTAAACACTTCAGCCTCAGTGACCACCTTTCAGCTCCAAAGTTTTCTGAAGAAATAGAAGTGTGTGAGCTGCAGGGTCATTGTTCCTGCTGCCCTTCCCTGCATGTGCTGTGTCCAGCCTGTGCTCCATGGCAGCTCGTGGCAGTACCTGCTGCTCAGCTTAAAACCCTCGGTGTCCCTGTCCCTGGGCGAGCTGCCCATGCCACAGGGGGCTCCAGGGCCATCTCCTGCTGAAGGATGCTCTCTGGTTTGCAGCATCATGGGGCAGGTAGGCAGGTGCTGTGTAAATGGGCAAGGGAAGAGGCACCTTCACTCCTCTTACACTCACCTGAGCAAAATCCCAGTGCCCAGTGTGCCAACCTGGTACTTTTTTAAAGGATCTGGTGGTATATTTTTTTCCTCTGGTAGAACTGGGCATGGTGGGAGGTGATAGAACTCCTTTGAAATGCAGAAACCTCTGTGCCCCAAATCTTGTGTTGCTTTGGGATACATGGCTGGGGAAGTCTGGGAGAAGGGGTAAGACATGGCCATTTCTGTGGGCAGCACATCCATTGGGAAAGGCTCTGGCCTCTCCTAGGGGAGAGCTTGTCTGTGGTAGTGCTTGAGCTGCAGGGATTGAACCTTTCCAAATGGTGACAGGGGTTTCTCTATTAGTAAGATCTGGTGTGTTTTTTCTTCCAGCAGGAGACATACAAAATGGTTCTTTAGTTTCTCTGCCGTGCATGGGACTAGTCCCAGTGCTCACACCAATTCCCTGCCCTGTTTCTTCTTGGCTGAAGCCCTTATTACCAGCTCTTGGGCTGGCACTTCCAACACCCAATCGTTTAGCTCATGCTGTCATGCCAAGTAGTGGTTTATGATTAAGTAATCTCCAGGTGGCTGTGTGTCCTAGTACACCTGGCTGTGATCTCATGGCACACCTGGCTGTGATCCCGTGGCACACCTGGCTGTGATCCCGTGGCACACCTGGCTGTGTGTCCTGGCACACCTGGCTGTGATCCCATGGCACACCTGGCTGTGTGTCCTGGCACACCTGGCTGTGATCCCATGGCACACCTGGCTGTGTGTCCTGGCACACCTGGCTGTGATCCCATGGCACACCTGGCTGTGATCCCGTGGCACACCTGGCTGTGTGTCCTGGCACACCAACACACCACCTCATTTGTCCTTCTTGCCCAAAGACCAGGGTGTTACTCTGGGCTTGAGCTCTGCTGCTCCCACTCCTCTGAGCTGCTGGGATCCTGGAGGAGGCTGGAAAGGCCTTTTTGCTTTCCATCCCTTTCCAGTCTTCCCCACTGGGGCCGAGGAAGGGGCAGCCCCAGCCCTGGCAATGCTCTCAAGCTGTTGTTGGTACCTGTGCTCGTGCCCAGCACTGCCTGAAGACAGGACATGTCCCTTTTTTGGTTTCCAGCTGGGTATGGATGAGCCCCTGGGTATCCAGAGGGAATTCTCACCAGCTCCCAGCCAGGCAGCTGCAACAGAGGATGGGCAAAATGAACCTTGGGTTCTGGGCTCTGGCTCCTTTCTGCCTACTGGTGCCCAGGTGGGCACTGGTGGAGCTTGGCACAGGCACATCCCTGGTGCTTGCAGGGCAGCCCAGGGCTCAGCCAGGCTCTGCTTCACCCCATCATGGCCCCCAAAGATCTCATGACTGCCCAGCCAAACCTGGGAGAGCACTGAGGGTTGGGAACAGCCTGGGAGGGAGCGCCCTGGGGTGTGGGGGGATTGATGCCCACAGCCCTGGGGAGGAGGCAGCAATGTGATGCCTGCAGGAGACATGGCCAGCTCAGGCCAGCTCTGCTGGTGGCCCTGGGCAGCCACTTGGCTGCTGAGGGCTGCAGAATTGTCTCCACTCTCCCACACCAAGCCCATGGCAGCTGCCTGGCTGGCCTCACGTCCAGCCTGGAGCTGCTGCACCCTTTGCTCGGGTGGAGCAATGCTGGAGCTGAGTAATGATCCAAACCAAACCAGCACTTGGCTTTTCTGCCTGCAGGGAGTCTCCAGTCTGATCTTGCTCTGCCCTCTGCAAAGTCTTTTTTCCACTGGGACACCTCTCAGGACAGAATGCAGGAGTGGTTTGCACTGTTTTAAGCTCAGTACAATGTTAGGACCAGGCTTAATGCAAAACTTCAGAGACTGTTTTACCCACCATGCCACCAGCTGATCTTCGGAGTCGAAATCTTTGTCCCACTGCTAACCTTCTTCATAGTGGAGATTGTCACCTGCCTTCCTTGACTCCCAGTGGGACCTTGCTGTAAGATCTTGCTTTAAGGTACACTGTCAGGACAAGGGGGGATGGCTTTAAGCTGAACAGGAGCAATTTAGACCAGATGTTAGGAGTAAATTTCTCCCTGTGAGGATGGGCAGGCCCTGACACAGGTTACCCACAGAAGCTGTGCCTGCCCCATCCTTGGCAGTGTCCAAGGCCAGGTTGGACGGGGCTTGGAGCAACCTGGGACAGGGGAAGGTGTCCCTGCCATGGCAGGGCAGGAACAAGATGAGCTTTAAGGCCCCTTCCAACCCAACCCACCCTGGGATTCCATGATCTCCTGGGGGTCCATCAGAGCAGAGAGTGGCAGTGGGCAGGGCCCGTTCCCCTGGGCAGTGCAGGGCAGTTGTTGCCCATGGGCAGCTGCCAGCCAGGTCACCTCCCCCAGGGTGGAACATCATGGTGAGAGACCAGCTCAAGGACAGCAAACCCAGCCTAAGGAGGATTTCCTTGTTGGAACATCTTGCTCTGAGGTCAAGGCAGAGGTTGCCTCCAAAGCCCCCAGGAGCTCCACGGAGTTGCCTTTGAAGGTGGCTGGTCCTTGCTTCCCTTGGCTGTCCATACCAATGATGTGTTTTCAAGCATCTCCTCCTCCAGGCAGCTGAGCCTGGATCATGCCCTGGGCTGGCCTTACCCTGCTGCTTCCATGGATCATCTCTCTTTGCTCCAAGGCCATGGCAGGGTGGGCAGAGGCTTTTCCCCAGTAGCCCCTGGAAGCCAATGTCAATGTTTCTCTTGGCATCAGTACATTTCAGATAAGAACTGTAACTGCTGCTGAGCACTGTAAACTTCAGCTCTCTGCTCCCGAGTCTCAGTCTGTCTGCCTTGGACTGGGAATGCCGTGGAACATCTGCGTGTCCTGTTTGCTGCAGGGCTGCTCCTGAGCGCTGCAGTCAGGTGTCATTGAATCAGCACAGTCCCAGCCTGCCAGCAGCCAGGCTGGTTGGCTTTGGAAGCAGTCTGTGCCCTGGGATCTGGCAGTGCAGCTGCTTGGAGTCACTGAATGCTGCACTGAGTGGGTCCTTCACCTCTGGAGTGGGCAGAGCTAATGCCAGGGGGCAGGAGCTGGGCAGCCCCAGCCATGGAGCAGTGCTGTGCTGGGGAAATGTGGCTGTGCACAAGGGGCAGCATCAGGCAAAAGATCTTCATCTGGTAGGAAAAGCAGCCCCTGCCTTAGCAGAGAGCATTATCCCAAGATCCAGCAGTCTCTGAGGTGTTCCTGGAGCCAACCAACACACTGTCTGCTTGGCTGGGGGCAGGGGTGCTGCAGGATCTGCATGGATTGTGCTGAATGAGTCCTGCCATTGCAGGAGATGTGGCCTTCGGACATGCCCCACTCAGCTCTGGAGCCTCTGGCTCCATCCCTAAATCATGGGCTGATTCCAAGAGTGGCCCTGCCCTCTTCTCTATGGACCTGTGTGGTAGCTCCACGCCTGATCCTGCCCCTGGCTGTGGCTTGGTGTCCCAGCATGACCTCAGAGATGCCCCATCCCACCAACTCACTCCTTATCTGGACTCCAGCTTGAACCTGGCCATGACCTGCTTTAGAAACAACTCTTGTGGAGCTCTGTTCCCACAGTCTCCTTGGGAGAGGAATTTGTTACTAATGTGCCTGTGAGGTGAGCTGAGTGGTTTCCTACTGCCCATCATTTCTGGGAAGGTGGCAGTGACCAGCAGGAGGGTTGGTGCCCTCGGAGCGGATCCTCCCGATGGCACAAGGCCTGGTCAAGGAGCAGGGAGGAAATCAGGTACTGGAGTTCTGCCTCCCTGGGAAGAGATCAGTGAATTTGTGCCTCTGGCATGACAGCAGAACCCCCAAACCTCTAGAGACAGCCTTGTGCTCTGCCACACACATGGTGGTGGGGGCTGCACTTGCACATACGTGCAGGTCCCTGATCTGGTCAGAGGCTGGAATTATCTCTGTGTTGGTTCATGGGTGTGTGTGTACACTTGCTTTTACACTAGAAATATGGGGTTTTGCCTCTTTTTTTTTTCTTTGCTTTTTTTTTCTCTACAATATCTGAGAAAGACCCAGAAGATTTTTTTGTTTTCTTTTGTTTCTAGGTTTAAAGAATGAAAAGTCAAAATTTTTAAGTCTCTTTATTCCTAAAATTAGGTTCTTTATGTCTTTAAGAAAAATCCAAAAGATCAGGTTTTCCTTCTTATTCAGTGTCTCATTCAAACTGGGATGTCGCATCTGTTGGTTCTTAGGAATCTTTGTGGTTTTTAGGTGCTCCATTGCCCAGGATTAAGCCAGGAGTGAAGATGGAGGTGGTTAAAAGAATCTCACCTGTGGGAAAGTTCAGCAGGCGGAATGTCCTTCAGCCAGGCAGGGATTCACACTCCTGTGTGTTTCCTGGTCCAGGACATTCACCAAAGTCCTGGATAATGGTGGATTCTTGTTTCCAAAGGCGCAGGAGAAAGGTTTCTCCCTTCAGCTGCTCCCGAGCTGCAGGACACAGCAACCCTGTGGTCCCAGCACTTCTGGCGTGGGGCTGGACCCTTGGGGTCACTGCTGTCCTCATCCAGCTGAGCAAGGTGTGCCCTGGCTCTGGGTTTGTTGGGTGTCCTCAGGACCAGGAAGCTTTACCTGAGGACAGGTGGTATTTTAAACCTCCTGTGCTCATCCAAAGATTTCTGGAAGCAGCAGGTAGGGGGGTATCCCCCCTTGGTCAGAGCAGGAGAGATGTCTCTCCCCTGGCTGTTGGGCCAACTGCCAGAATCCACCTGAGGGCTTCTCTGTCCATGCTGGGATGTGCCCTCTGGTGCCTCGTGGTGCTCCTTGGCTGTGAGGGACAGAGAGCCACTGGCTGGCACAGACCATGGCTCCCACCTGTGCTCTGTCCAGTCCTGACTGCAGGGGCCACTTCTGCATTTATGGGCTTTTCTGACATTTCCATGCTGGGTTTCATGGCCTTTGGCTGCTGTGTTGGAGGGAGCTCCTGCAGGCTCTTCTCAGCACAGCCCAAGCACTTCTGCCTCCTTCCCCCAGCCAGGAGCTGGGCATTACAGACACCTTCATCCACAGCAAATGCCTCCCTCTCAGCCCCTGGGCATTTCCATGCCCTTATTCCTTTCTCGGGTGTCTGTCTCTGTAATCAGGCTCTGCTTTACCCAGCTGGCCACCAGAGAGCAGTTTTTTGGGAATGGGGGGGGACCAGCAGAGAGCTGTTTTTTGGGAATGCCAGCATGAGCCACAGGCTCTGTGCTTGAGTCACCTCTTTCCTGGTGGGCCACAAGGGCTGCTCTGGATGCAGCTGTTTCATAGCATCCTTTCTGCATCCCTGGGATTTTTGGTGTGGTTTTGGACTTGTCAGGGCCCTTGGGGCACCCTGGTTGTTAACCATTATCTGCATTTGGGCAGGAGTGGTCTGTGGGCAGGAGTGAGTGCCCACCCTGAAGATGCCTTGGCTCCTATGGCTGAGGTACAGCAGCTCAGGCAAGCTGGGATTGCCAGTTCCTACATTTCTTTAGCATTCAGCCCAGTGAAAACCAGATTTTAATTTAGGCACATCACCTGGCCACCCTCAACCTGCTGAACCCTGCAGGGCTGTCACCACACCCCTCCCCAGGTGTGGTGATGACTCTGCCTGGGCCCTCATTGCTCATGCAGGTGATTTGCTCTGCAATTTGTTTTGTTGCAGTAGCTCTTGCTCTTAATTACAGGGAACCTGCCATCAAAGTGAAAGTGTCACAGGCTTTGTTGCTGTTCTTGCCTGTGACAAGCAGCAGTGGCAGCAAGGCAGCTCCTGTGTCCCATCCCTGGAAGTGTTCAAGGCTAGGCTGGCTGGGGTTTGGGGCAACGGGGAAGGTCCCTGCTCCTGGTAGGGGGTAGAATGAGATGAGCTTTAAGGTCCCTTCCAACCCAAACCAGTCTGTGATTCTGTGATTCTGTTTCAACTTTGCTGGTCAATGAAAAGTGCAGAAAGATCCCTTGTCCTCCAGGCTCTCCTGGATCTGGGTTGTTGAGACCACCTGGAAACCAGGCACACACCTTTCCCAGGCTGCTCCCACCATTTCCTACACAACAGCTGGGTGAGAAGAAAATCCCATTTCCCTGCTAAAAGGAGCATGCAGATGTTTGAGTGCAGATGCTGCACATCCTGCTGCTGTGTCCTGCAGCTTCCCAAGATTTGGGGTTAGAGTGATTGATGGGTTTGAGTCAGCCTGGAGTTCCCATCCAAATCTCAGCTGCTGGATTGCTTAGGGCTAACCACAATGTGTGGAGATACCCAAAACCATCCTGCTGTGAAGGTGAAGAAGAAATTTATCCAGACAACCCAAGTCTGTGAAAGCAACATGTACTTAGCTGTGCTCTGCTGGCTGCCCCTGGCTATCAGCCTGCCTTGCCTTCCTCTGGTGATGCCTCTGGCAGGGGGGAAATGGCAATGGAAGTCATGGCTCATTACCAGTTCTGCACAAACAAAACTTGACTACTGGGTAGCTGCAGGATAATGACCAAAATTTGGTGGTGGTATCATGTGGAAGCATCTTGCTGTTGTAAATAAGGATCTAAGACAGCACCTCCCTGCCTCTGGCACTGGGATCTCCAGCTCAGCTTGTGAGGTATAAGGCTTATCTCAATATTAGAACTGATAACGATGAGTGCTTCTTAAATCCTCCCAACTTCAAACACACTCGTGGTTTGTAGTGCTGCAGTGCCTTTCAGCTGAGCCAGCTCCAAGCTGGCAGCAAAGGGGAGGCAGAGAGTCCCTGTGCTCCTTGGGAGAGGAGGCAGCTCTGAAGCAGGGCTGGGATGTGCTCAGCAAACCCACACAGGTCTGGGGATGGGATCCCTCCCCTCCTGCCATGTATGGCTCAAGTGTTCCCCCCTTGTGGCACAGCAGGAGTGGAGTCATTGGGTAGAGCAGATGAAGTAATTCCAGACTGAAGTAGAAATGAGTGCAGCCCTCAGGTGCCTAAAGTGGCTCCAGGAGAGCTGGAGAAGGACAAGACACCAGACAAGAGGCTGGAGTCACAGGACAAGGGGGAATGGCTTCCCACTGCCAGAGGGCAGGCATGGATGGGATATTGGGGAGGGTGGGCAGGCCCTGGCACAGGGTGCCCAGAGAAGCTGTGGCTGCCCCTGCATCCCTGGCAGTGCCCAAGGCCACGAACAGCCTGGCCTAGTGGAAGGTGTCCCTGCAATGGGATTGGAACCAGATGATCTTGAAGGTCCCTTTCAACTCACCCCACTCTATGATAGATTATGCTCTGGGTGTAGGTTTGTCCTCGCTTCCCAGAGGTGAAGGTGGTCAGGAAAAGGCTCCTGAGGATGCTCTGCTCTCTGCCCAGTGACAGGGCTGAGGCTCAGGGGCTGTCACTGCCTGGGGGGGTTTGCAGGAACTCGTTTTTCCCTTCCTACACAGGCTGCCTCCCTGCTGGGGATGCTGCGTGGGGGTAATGAGGTGGAGGTGGATCAGAGTTAAGCCCTGCCTGGCCTCCCTGTTGCAGGCAAATGGATTTTCAGCTCCAAACAGTTTGTCGTGACTGCTGGGACACCCCCATACTTTCTCCTGCTCTGTGGGTGCCAGAAAAAGCTTTGTCTAAAACAGCTTCCCATCAGGGAAGGATGGGTTTCAGCATGGCCTCAAGCACCAGTCTGCAGCAAGACTTAGTTTTGCATTTATTTTTCATCTTCATTGAGCATCTGCTCAGATTCTTCTCTGAGGTTATCAGACAGTAACTGCTTCCTTCTCCGAAATGGGATCACATCCCTGCCTTGAGTGTCATGGAGTGTCTGGTGGTTCAGCCTGTTCCACCCCAAACAGCAGCTGCTGGGAGTCCCAGAATGAAGGGGGACAGGATGACAGAGGGCTGATTATGGAGGGGAACTCTCCTCCTGTAAATAAGTGCTTTGAAAGCCATGCTGGACACCAGGAAATCCCTCCCTCAGTCTGGGCCTTTATGAAAGCAGGTGATGGTTTTGCTCCACAGGGAGCACCTACAGCCAGCAGGGTCGGGGTTGTTCCTGCAGCAGCCCTGAGTCCTGGGGGCCTGGAATGTCCCCACAGCACTGGGGCTGGAGCTGGGCAGTTTACCCTGTGTGGAAGCTCTGCCCAGCCAGTGCCCTGTGCTGTGCTGCAAGGGGCTGGCCAGGAGCAGGGCCTGGGGCCAGTGAGGTGGCACCGGGTGCCCAGGAATGGGACAGGGCCAGATGGCTGCTTTGGGAGTAAAGGCAGGGAATACGCTGCTGCCTGCTGGATACCCACCCCTCCTGCCCCAAATACCCCCAAAAATGAGCTGGTCCTCTGTGCTCAAGGTGGGGGTGAAGCAGTGCTGCAGCACCCAGCCAAGAGCCTGGACAATTTCAGGCTTATTTTGTGTTTCCCAAATACTTTTCAGCAGAGGTTCCCAAAACACATTTCAAATAATAGGCAATTTTTCTTTTGATTGCCCCTTTCAGGCTACTAAATGCTGTTTTCCACTGAAGCAGTTTTGGGCTCACGGAAGCTGCTTGGCCTCTGCAGACACACACAGTGCAGCTGAGGCTGGGAGGTGATTCATTTAAGAGTCCCAGACTTGACTTCTCCTTTTTATGCTGTTTCTGCCAGATTTGGGTCTACGATTCTCCACAAAAGGTAGCCAAGGCCAAAGAGATGTGGAATTAGATGGTACATGGAAGCAGACTGGCTGATGGGTCCCAGCCAAGCTCCAAATCTGCTCCTGATGCCAGGGTTTCTGGATTGCTGTTAATCTGAGAGGTAGCTTTGTACACTTAATAGGTGTGTGACTGATCCTGGTGCCAGGAGATTGGCCGTTCTCATCAGGCCATTCTTTATTTATAACCTAAAGCAGCTGGAAGTTTCCTCCTGGAGGGAGCGGAGGTCCCAGAGCTGCACTGGCAGGGACATGGCAGGGTCAGTCCTTCTGCTGTCACCAGCCTGCTGTGAGTTGGCCTCAGGGTGAGTCCTGGAGTCGTGGTGGCTGGAGCTGGGATCTCCCTCCCTCTGGCGTGGGGAAGGAGCAGAGAAGCAGCTCTGGAGAAGGACCTGCAGCTCCTCTCAGCCCTCAGCCTCTCTGACAGTGCTTGGGATAGAGAGGGACTCCCTTCTCTGTCTCACTCAACCCCTTCCCACCCATCCATCAGTTTAAAACTGGTGGGGGTCTTTTTAATCCCAGAAGGCTCAGGCTGGTGGTGGTGGGACTCGCTGGGAAGGGGAGGCAGTGATGTGCCTGAGCATGCACTCAGTTCAATTACCCAGCGCTGGGTCAAACACCACCGAGCTCTCCATGCCCTGCCCAGGCTCAATTAGCTCTCCCTTTAATGAGAGCCTGCCTCTTGTCTTGCTCAGCTAATTAAAGAGCCCATGCCAGTAAGCCATGGCACCAGGTTGACGGTGGGGAGCTTTTCTGGGCAGGATGTGAAGGGAAGAGGGATCACACTGGCAGCAGCTGCTTGGCTGGGGGCCCTGAGGATTCAGCTCACCCCCACCGAGCTACTGGAAATGGAATATCAGGTTTTAAAGCCTGGTTATAAATACGAGTGCGGGAGCTGATGCAACCCTGGCAGACCAGAGTGGGGTGTTTGGAAACAGGAGACTGCTGGCAGAGGAGGCAGAGCTGCCCTGCTCCCCCTCACTGCCTGGGAAAGCTGCTGAGGGGGTGAGGGGTCCCTGCCCCCCTTCCCACTCCCACCACCCCGACCAACCTGGGGCTCCCCTGAGGCAATTAGCTGGGGTAATTAATGGGCTCCACTGGCTCCTGGGTCTCTCTCCCCCTCTAATAAGTTATTCAGCCTGGAGAAGAGACAAATCTCTGGTGAGACCTTAGAGCCTCTTCCAGTTCCTAAAGAGGCTGCAAGAGAGCTGGTGAGGAGCTTTGGCCAAGGAAGGGGCACTGGGAGTGACAAGATAAGGTTCTGAAACTCTTGGAACATCTTGGTTGCCAAGAGCAGATCTGTGGGATCAGAGCAGCCAAGGTGGGTCAGAGAGGGGCTGGCTGGGAAGCTGAGGGAAGGCTGTTCACAGAATCCCAGAATGCTTTGGATAGAAAGGGACCTCCAAGGCCATCTCATGCCATCCCCCTGCCTGGGCAGGGACACCTCCCACCAGAACAGGTTGCTCCAAGTCCCATCGACCTTCCCCCAGAGGAGAGGTGTTCCATCCCTCAGCTGTTTCAGGACATGCTGAGCCCTGGCAGAACCCATGGGTGTTTTCTGGCTGAGGTCTGGTGTCAGAGCTCTGTCTGCAGCCAACTCATCACCTGCAGGGATTTGGGAGTGGAAGTACCAAGCCAAATCCACCTCTGCTCCCTGCATCTGTGGCTGCTCCAAAAATCCTGTTCCCATTAATAGAAAAAATGTTCTGCTCTGAGTGGGGCAAATGGGAGTCCCCGTTTGTGATTACCCCAGTGATTTAGCTGGGGTGAGGCCCTTGCACTGTAATACCTCAGCTGCTTCACAGCAATGACTGTGATTTGTTAGGAATAGACCTTTGTTTGGAATTCAGGAAAGAATTTTGCACCTGCTGAGGAGTATTTTGGGCTGGTATAGAAGAAGCACAGCAAAGACTCTTGAGAATAATAAACTCTGCAGGTTTCAAAGGAATGTCTTGAGCAGCCTAATGGTTTGATACCTGTGAAGTTCCTTGTAGGACTTTGCCACGAGGCATTTATCAGGTGTCAGAGAGTGATGGGAAGCAGAGGAGGGCAGGGCAGGCAGAATCAGAAGTTTTGGGTGTGGGGGCTGCTCTTGGCTCTGTGCCCACACCTGCTATGCTCTGCACCTTTCCATCTTGCCTATTCTCCTTTTCAGCAGTAGTTTTGTTCCTTGCCTGAACTGAGAGCGTGGCACCAGCCCACGGCTCTGTAGAGGATAAAAGGCAGCCCCCGCTCTGCTCCTGCAGCCTGAGCCCTGCTCCTCACCTTCCAAAGCATCCCACACCTCCATCCCTAAGCCCAGGTTTTGTATGTGTTGGCAAGGGGCAGAGCTGCTGTTTCTGCAGCCCCTGGGGAGGGTAAAGAGTGATAAGGAGATGTTGCATCCCCGCAGCCCCCACAGCCTCTTCCCCTCTGGGGCTGAAAATCCGTGCTGTTATCGGCGAGCTCTGTGCAGTCACTCCGGGATTTTAATCCCAGCCCCGCGTCTCTCGCTCTCCTCCGAGCGCGCTCGGAGCGCGGTGCTCCAGCAGCAGTGCCCGCAGCCGGGGATGCGCTTGGGAGCGGGGATGCGCTGGGAGAGGGGATGCGCTGGGAGAGGGGATGCAGCGGGGATGGAGCGGGGATGCAGCGGGGATGCGCTGGGAGCGGGGATGCGCTGGGAGCGGGGATGCAGCGGGGATGCGCTGGGAGCGGGGATGCAGCGGGGAAATCCTTCCCGTGCAGCCGCCTGCGGAGCCCTTTAGATGTCGCGCTGGAGCAGCGAGTCCCCCGTGAGCCCTCGGCCTCCTCCTCCTTCTCCTCCTTCTGCTGCTCCCGCTCGCCTCCAGCCCGGCCGCGGGAGGCTCCGGTAACTTTGTCTGTCTGTCTGTCTGTCTGCCGGCGGCTGGCTCCGGACGAGTCACGCGGAGCCGTGACTGCCACATCGCCTGGCACGGACCGAAAGGGCTGGCACGGCTCTAGCCTGTGGCTTGGAAATTGCTTGGAGATCTGTTGGGATCTTTGGGATCTCCTGGCGTCTCCCAGGGCGCTGCCTGGTGCCGTTTCCCCCGCCCGTGGGGGGCTCCCGCTGCTCCCCGCTCTCCCGGGAAAGGAATAAATCACTGTCCCTGCAGGAGCCGCCGGTGTCCGGTTACCCGGGCTCCCAGGCATCTCCTCGCGGCCCCGGGGCTGTCTCACATGCCGACGCTTTGCTCAGGGCTCTTGGCCGGCTTTGGGGAAAATCTCAGTTGGCTGGCGGTGACACGGTGTGGGCAATGTTTTGGGGAACGTTGGGAACTCCTGGGACAGGAACACTCATCTCCTGTTGCTCCATGTCCCGTGCATTGGTGATCAATCGGACATCCAGCTCTGAGGTGGATTGCAGGATTGGAAGGGGTCAAAACGAGGAGCTATCCCCACTCTGCATCTGCTCCTTCCCCTCTCCCCCCGGGCAGGCTGGCTGTGACCTCTGCCGTGTCTCTCTCCCCCTGGGATTTTTGCCCCACTGTTGTGTTACCTCTCAGCTTTCCGTTTTCTTGGCAAAATTTTTCATTTTCTTGTTCCTTTTGCAGTTTGAGCCTTGGTCCCTTCTCCTCCCACTGCTAGCTCTCTTCCCACCCCTGGGTCCTGAGCCAGCTCCCGGGTGATGCTGCCCCATGGACGGGGAGAGCCCTCCCTGGAGGAGAAGATGGAAACACCACCACAATATGGGAGGGGTGGTCTCCAAGAGACCCACAGCCCAGTGTGGCAGCTCTTTGAACAGAGCTGCCCAGGTGTGAAGTATCCTTCTGCTTGCACAATAAATTGCATTTCCAGTCCTCTCTGGGGGCCTGTCCAGCCACAGGAGGACAGGTTATGGACCTTGCCTGTATTTTTTCTTGGCTAGGGTTTTTGGGCTGGCTCATTTTGTTCCTGCCCTGACATTTCCAGGGTGAGTGACATCAGAGGCTCCAGAGCTTAGCCACTGGAGAGGGAGGGATTTGGTTGTGGAAAGATTGGATCATTCAGTTCAAAGGTAGAAAATCCTGCTTCTCTGGAGGTAGTTCAAAAAAGCCTGGAATTGCTTCCAAAATTCCGATTACCTGACCTTGGGCATGAATGCTGTGCCCCCTGCAAGGCACCCCTGCCAGGCTCTGGAAGGGATCTCATCCCAACAGGATGCAGCCCAGCCCTCAGGACATGCTGGGGTGCTGTTTGGGGAGCTGAATCCGATCCCCCTGAGCCGATGGCCCTCAGAGCTCCCTGGTTTACAGCAGTCCCTGTGCCATGTGCAATGCAGCTTGAATTCCTGCCTAGGTCTGAGCTCTTCCTCCACCTGTGGTGGCTTTGTCTCTCCTTGGTTCCCACCAGGAGATGGATACAGGGAAGCTGCCTTCTGGAGGAGACACCTTGAGGTGTGGAAGGGGCAGGCATTTGACTTTCACTTGGAGGTGGTCTCCAGAAAAGCTGCCATGGGCAGGAGATGTCAGCGCCTGAGTGGTGACAAACGTGTCCTCTGTGAGCCAAGCTGGCTTCCCGGACCACCTGGATGTCTGCCCTGTGGAGCACAGCTAATCCTCCACCAAAGGTCAAGTCCTGCTCCTGCTCCGTGGGACTTTTACCATCCCTCTCAGCAGAGAGCAAGTTCTGGGCTGATGCATTTGGGAGAGGGAGGAACAGAATAAGCAAATATTATTTATGGTTCTTCTGTGGGTCATTTGCTGCTTGTGAGAAGGAAGCTGTGTTGCGTTGCTGGTTCCCAGGGGGAGGGGACCTCCATGGATTCCAGCTTCTTTCCACAAAGCTGACTGTGGTGAAAGGGGAAGGCAGAGGCAGGAGAGGAGTTGCACGGATGCAGTGCCACGAGGAATGGTACAACACCTAATGGTGATCAGTGTGCTCCCGGGCTGGAGCACGATCCCTCACAGTGCTGCTGGGCCCTGCTGGGTACATGAAGCACCACCAGCAGCCAGGATCTTGGTGAAACAGGGAAGACATTCTCATTCCCTTTCCCAGCAGGCTGGAGGAGCCAGAAAGAAGCAGGTTCAGCGCTAGAAATGTAGGAGCACAGATCCCTCTTCCCTCCTTTTCTTTCCCCCGGCTTCATAGTATTCTCCCCAGCTGGGGTTTCTCCCCAGCCCCTCTGCAGCCCTGCACAGGGAGGGGAGGCTGCAGCTCCGGGCACAGCTCCCAGGGTGCAGCGCGCCATCCGTGGGAAATGTGGGATGGTGGCAGGAGGGCAGGGGGAAAGGAGCAGGAGGAGAAGGGGATCCCCCTGAGCCCCCCCCCCCCCCCCCCCGTGCCCCGAGCGTGCGGTGAATTCCTGCTGGCTGGGCTCATGTGAGAGCATTATCCCCAGGATGAGCTCATGCGCGAAGCGCGCGGGTTATCCGTGTGATTCCGGGTGCTGGGGCACCGCTGGCGGATTCCCTGGAGTTATGTGCAGTTGCCATTTCCACGCATTCCTGGGTTAACAGCCGATCAGGTTTCGCTGTTCACATCCCCACTGAGCGCTCAGGGCCGTGGCTCCAACGCTGGTGATGGAGCGAAATCCCTTGGCTGTCTGGCTTTTGCTTTCCCAAACCTGGCCTTCCCCATTCCTCTTCCTTGATCTTGTCCAAGCCCTCCCTCTTCTCTCCCATGGCATTGACCACATTGCAGGTTCTCCATCTCCTTCCTCATTTCAAGTTGAGCTTTAATTTGTGATGCTGCTAGAAGTTGGTTAGGGCCATTGCTGTGTGGGATTCTTGGAGAGCTCTTGTCCCCACACTGGTGTGTGGATCAGGCTGGAGATGAACCATCACATCCACCAGAACCCCTGCTCTGCTTCTGTGGGGTGTCCTGGCAGAAACCAGAGTCTGGAGCAGGGTAATTCCCCCCTGTCCCTTCGTCTGTTTCCTCACTCATGGGAGGTGGGAAGGTGGACAGCTGAGGAAGGAGACCCGGCTGTGTTTGACCAAGAGACCTGGCTCGCTGTTTATCCTTCAGTCTCTGGTGGGTCAGTGATAGGACTGGCCCTGGAAGGGTGTTTGTGACTGCAGTGGATGGTCAGGTCATCTCAACCAGTCCACCCAGGCCATGGGAGGATCTGCCAAGCTCTGAGGTGTCTGCACATGGCTGTTGGGTACCCATGGCAAAGGACACTCTTTGACTTGGTCAGCTCTTGGCTCTTTCCCTGGTGAGGAAGGGGTGGAGGAACCAGGACAGCCATAAGTTGCAGAAAATGAGCTCTTCTAGGTTTGGTGGGTGTCCATGTGCAGTGAGAGGCTCAGGGCTGGCCCCAGGCTGGGCTGTGTCCCAGCCCACAGCTCACTGTGACAGTCAGGGCTGTGGCCCCTCACCTACACCCATCCAAGGGAGAGTCCTGGGAGAGCCCAGGTGTGTCTCCAAAGGGTGAAGCCAACACACGTAGATCAATGTCCATCTCATTAGCATCATTGCAGACCTGGCTGGAGCCTGTTCCTCTGCTTCCCAAGGTCACCCCAGCTTTGAGAGGGAACATCTGCACGGAAGCTCCTGGCTGTGCTCTCAGCTGCCCTGTAACTTCAGGGCATGAATTTGCTGCCAGTCCATAGCACAGACAACTCTACAAGCCTTGGAGTAACCTTCTAAGCCAGGGCCAGGCAGGGCGACCATGGAGGTGATGATGGGGAGATACCACTGCTTAGATTTCCCTGGTTCCAAGTCAGGGAGTGAGATGGGTGAGGAAAGAGCCTGATCACCCAAAATGGGTTTCCAGGCTGAATCCAAGTGCCCACAATACCAGGGTGGAATTGGCTCATCCCTTGGGACTCTGCAGGGGGCTGCTTGGAAAGAGAACCGTAGGAGGGCTAGACCAGCTGGAGACCAGGTGAATTTTCTGCTCTGCTCAAAGTTGAAGGTGTTGGCTGAGCCTCGGGGGGTTAGGCACGTACTCTGCAAGTACTCTGCAAGTGTAAGTGTTGGTGCTGACTCTCACAATCCTGTGCCCATCCCCTCTCTCCTACTCACCTCTGCAAGGATGGGAACTGTATCCCACTGCAGCAGGGAAGAGCTGCTTTGCATGCTTTATGAAGTAGCCTTTTAAAAGAAAAATAATGCATGAATCGCCCTTTTCTGGAAAGTTCTGTGCTGCCAGTTTGTTGGGATGTGAGCAGGAGGCATTTATGACAGCAGCCTCAAATAAATTGCTGAAACTGTCTGCGAATGGGGCAGAGGGCTAAACTCAGAGGCTGATTTTATTGTTTTTCCATCTTCTGTGCCTTAAAAAGCAAAAGATGGAGTGACGTGAATAGACATAAAACACGGTAATGGCCAAATTTGGAAAAATCTTAGAAAAAACTGGAAGGACACGGCTGTGATCATGGCAAATGTGTGTTCTGCCTTCTCCTGTGCTGATCCTGCACTCTGTGGATATGGGCACTGGCATGTCCTGCCCTTCTGGGGAGGGGCTGGGCTGACATGTTATTTTAGAAGATATTTAATATACATCCTACCTCTGCATTGCAGCTCTGTTACTGTTGTTATAAGAACCTTTTTAATTTCATGCCTTTTTTATTTCCCTGTGTAAGTTAGGATGCTGGAAGTGAAGTTCCCTTTGTCGGTGCATGGAGAAAGAGGGAGGGCTGAACATGAATGGTTGGAGGGGAGATGCTCCCCTGCTTGGGGAGAGGGACTTGGGGAGATGGGGGTACACTGTGCTCCCACCTTGGAGCGATGGAGGGGAGCGAGGTGGAAAGAAAACACAGCTCAGGATCAAACACATGAGTGTGCACTGAACTGTGCTGGTTCAAATCTTCTTGTTCAGCAGCAGCGAGGTGACGGTGGTGACATATTGAGTGGTGGCAATTAGGCTGGGAGTTAACACCTTATTAAGCGGGACTTCGGACAGTTGGCACCTCCCAGCCTCTGCGTCTGCAGGCTCGGCAGGGACACAGCACGGAGAGACTTGTTCCTGACTCCTGGGGCTGTGCCAGTCGTTTCTGAGATCCATAAAACTCTTCTGGCTTATGGGTGAGGCAGCAAACCCTTGGCAAACCAAGGGCAAAATGGAAGTCTCTGGGAGTCAGAGGAACCAGTCCAGCTCCAGAGTGGTGGCACTCGCACCCTCCCTCTGGCCAGCTCTGCCATGGCAACTCAGGGCAGGGGCTGCCTTGGCTCAGGTTTTCCATCAGGATTGCCAACACCATTCCCAGATCCTGTGCCCACTGAGATCTGGTGCTCAGAGTTGCTGGGGGTTGGATGGGGACCTGGCAGTGTGACCTCTCCTTACCCTGCTGGTAAGGGAGCCTGGTGTGGTGGCACCTGCAGTGCTCCTCCATCCCCAGGTGCAGGGATGTTGGTGTAGCAGCATCTGGCACTGGGGGATGTCCATTCCCCCTGCAGCTGCTCAGCCCAGGCAGAAGAATCGGCTGGGTCAGGGGTTTTGTCCTTCGGGGCCCTTTGCTGCCAACTTTGCCAGGACACTGCAACCAGCCAGGAGCTGCTTCCCAGCCCATCAGCCATTCCTGGGCTTGCTGTGAGGGTGGCAGCCTGGAGAAAGGGCTCATTCCTCAGTGACTGTGAGAGGGAGAGGAGACACCAGTCCATGAAATGCAATGAATCTTGTCCTGTTGCATTTTTTATCATGATTACTGGGATGCATATCCATAAGAGCATTTCATGAGTCCCAGGCCCTGTATTTGCCAATAGGCATTACTGGCCTTGTTTGTCTTGCTTCTGATTCAGCCCATCTGAGAAATTCCAGGGATGCTGTTGGGCTTTCTTGGGTTGTTGCCCCATTTGGAGGGTGAAACCCCAGCCAGTCTCAGGGGTGGCAGTGGGGACACCCTTAGAGCCCCTTGGTGTGGAACAGGACATGGCCCGTGGGGCTGGGGATGTTCTGGAGCTGGTCTCTCTTCCAGCTGGGCATGGTGCAGGAGGAGCTGTGCCTGCCAGGACATCCCAGGACATGACAAGGGGAGCCTGCACTGGTGGCTGGTGTTCCCAGGCGCAGCTGGGGAACGCTCATCTGACTTCCAAGATTGCTTCCAATGCCTTTGCTTGCAGGTTCCTTCAATGGGATGACCACGTGGCCTGGGATGGGGTGAGGTCAGTTCCCATTTGGACAACCTGGGTGCCGCTCTGCTCCAGCCTCTGCTGACATCACCAGTGGAGTCAGCATCCCTGGAAGTGCTAAAAAACATGTGGATATGGCATTTGGGGACAAAGTGCAGCAAGGCACCTGGCAGTCCTTGATTAGTGGTAGGACTCGATGATCATAGAGGGCTTTTCCAACTGTAATGATTCCATGATTCTGTGATGTCCACACCATCCTGTGCCTTTTCCCTTGCTTTCTCCCCTTCTCCCCATGCTTGGGAAGGGGGTAGATGTGCTGGCCTCTGTGAGCTGTGATGCCACTGCTGTCATGGTGGCATTGCAGGGTGATGTCACAGCACCATGATCCCAAGGAGGAGGAGGAGGAGGCTCCGGGCAGGCACGAACACGCGGGAGGGGCTGTGGCGGAACCACTGAACAGAACCAGGATGGAGCAACGTCAAAGCCGAGCGGGCGTCAGAGCTGCTCCGCTGTCAGTGCAGAGATGGCTCTCAGTGTTTGCTTTTATGTGACAGCTGCTTCCAGAGGCTGGCAGCTCTCCAGGAGCCTGGCTGGGGTGAGTGGTGTGGCTGGTCCTTAGGCAGCCTGCCCTGCCCTTCAGAGAGACAGGCTCTGTGCTGTGGACAAGAGGCATTTTTGTGGTTCTTGTGGTTCCCTGTGTTTTTTGTGGGAAGGGAAGAGGCAACTGGAGCGCAGACTCTGGGCTCGAGCGCGCTCCAGGTCAGGCGAGCGGCCCTGGGGGGTTGCAGTGCCTGGCCTGGCACGGTGCCCCCAGCCCAGGGTGCTGCTGTGGGTCCCCAGGGACTGCAGCTGGCTGAAAAGGAAGTGTGTGCTCCCCAGTGCCACATTCCTGGGCTCCTGTGCTCACTGTGCCCACCCTGTGAGCAATGGCATGGGGTGATATCCCCTGCCTTGCCCACTGGGCTGAGGGAAGAGCCCAGGGTAGCCCAGGACATGGGGGCTTTGCTGTGGCCTGGGGTTTCCATGTCTGCTGCTTTGGCACAGGGCTGTTTGAAGGCATCTTTTACTCTGACAGCAAACCCATGGTGACAGCTACTGCGAGGGGTGAGATTAAAACCAGATGCACCCCTCTCTCTCAAACGCCAGCGAAGCCAGAAACAGCCCTCTGGGGACGGATAGTCTGGGAAGGGCTTGGATGTGCTGCTTTGCCCCTGCTCGGCCTTGGAGCCCAGAGGCACCGCTCTGCCCTGGGCCAGGAGTGCCCGGCTGGTGCTGCTGGGCAGGAGTGGGCACCATGGGGCCCTTGCCCAAGAGGCAGCGTGGCCCGGAGCACGCGCGGCCGTGGCTAATGAGAAAAGACATTGCTAATTAGAACAAGGCAGCGCGTCGTATGTGTGGCGCCGGCTTTGAAAGGGCTTTGCGTGTTGTCTTTGTTAGGGGTGTGAGAATGCAGCTCACTCGCTTTTTCTTTCTGAACAAATTAAGGACACATTTCACCCATCAGGAGATGAAATAAAATATGAGCAGGGAGGGAACGTGCCTGGCGAGCTCCCTGTGCCCGTCCAGCCTCCTCTGCCCCGTGCGTGGCCGACCCTGTGGTGTGCAGGTGCTGCTGGACCCCTGCCTGCCCTGGCAGCAGCTCTGCTGGCCCCTACCTGCCATCACCTGGGGCCTCATGACCTTCCCAGCTCACCTGGGGTGGGCAGAGGGACAAGGTGTAGTTTTGGGCTCCTCTAGGCTTGGCAGGGTGGAGATGCCCAAGGCTGGAGCAGCTGGTAGAAGCTGAAGCCCTCGGGATGCTCTGGCCTTGTGGCAGACCGAGGTCTGTACCACGGTGGGATTCCTCTCCTCAGTGCTGGCTGGACCAATGACACTCCTTAAATTATTTTTAAATATTGTTTTTCTGCTGCTGGACTTGACCTCCCCAGAGAAGCACCATCAGCATCATGGGGTCTGGAGTGGAGTATGAGGTGTGGGCTGGAGGAAGAGACAGGGAATGAAATACAGCTGTTCCTGTGAACCATCGTGATGTCAGTATTCAGCAATTAATGGTTCCAAGGGCCACAAAGATGCTCCGAGAGCTGGAGCCCCTTTGCTCTGGAGCCAGGCTGGGAGATCTGAGGGTGTTCACCTGGAGAAGGCTCTGGGGACAACTTAAAGCCCCTTCCAGTGCCTAAACGGGCTTCAGGAGAGCTGGAGAAGGACTTCGGACAATAGCCTGGAATCACAGGACAAGGGGGAATGGCTTCCCACTGCCAGAAGGCAGGGATGGATGGGATATTGGGAATTAGGAATTGTTCCCTGGAAGGGTGGGGAGGCCCTGGCACAGGGTGCCCAGAGCAGCTGTGGCTGCCCCTGGATTGCTGGAACTGTTCCAGTCTGGGTTGGACAGGCCGTGGAACAACCTGGGGTAGTGGGACGTGTCCCTGCCTATGGCAGGGGGTGAAATAAGATGAGCTTTAAGGTCCCTTCCAACCCCAGCCATCCTGGGATTCTGTGAAATTGGCACAGACAGCTGCCAGCCCTGGCTCCGTGGGAAGCTCAGCACTCAGAGCCGGCAGGGATGTGCTGGGCAGCAGGGCTGGGATGTGCAGGGCAGAGCACGTGGGCTCTGCTGGGAGAGGCTCTGAGGCCAGCACAGCTGGGGAGATCCGTCCACTCTGGGGACACGGGTCTGGCCAGGCAGCCATGAGGGGACTCCAGTCCCGGCACCACTGTCCTGCTCCTCATTTCATAAAGCATTAGAACTGCTGAAGCCTGAGAAAAAACCCAGTGCAGCCATCCCTCCCCCCTCAGTAATCCATTCCCTGAGCTGGATTTAGGGATTCACTGTGGCATTAAATGCAAATAACAGACGAGTCGGTTTCGCCCCAAATGGGGGAGGAAAACGAGTCTGGGAAAGGAGTTTGTGTGCGGTAACGTAACCGTAGCTCGGAGGGGCCCACGGCTCCACGCTCTGTGTGTCTCTGCGTGCCTCTGTTTTACCCCTAATACTCGTGGACTGCTGGCTTGTAATGTGACGACTTTTCAACGTCAATAATGTATTGAATAACACTGTCAGAAACGGGGGAGGCATTAACTCTTTCCCTAGGCTGCAGCTCGCTGTGGGAGCCTCTGCAGAGGAGCTGTGGTCCCATGAGCAGGCTGGGGATATTCAAACCCAGCCCTGGGGAATCTCTCGTCCCAAGATTGTTCCCTGTGACCCAGGCACAGGGACAAGAACGATGGGAACCTGGTTCCTTCCCATCTGATGGTAGCCTGGCTGAGGGTGGCAGAGTGTGGCACATTTTAGCACAGAACTTTTGAATTAGTTAGGAATTTACCAATTAAGTCACGTTAACTGACAAGGCGTTGCTTGCTGTTAAATTTTGCACATCTCTGATTTTTCCCTGTACTGGTGACTGAGGAGCAGCTTTTAGCATTTATCCCTGGGCAGCCTTTAGCATTTCCAGAATGGATGTTCCCCACATGGGAAAGTGGCTCTGCCTCTTGGCTGTACCAGCCCAGCTGGGCCCACTTCCCACCTCGCAGTGGTCCTGCCCTGTCCTTGGTGGCCTTTCCTGCTCACCAGCATTTCCTTCTTCCCATTCCTTGGTGAATGTAATTTTCTTCCCATCGTGGAGGCTCCCCTGCTATGGCCAGCAGGCAGCAGTTGCTTTGTAAGCCATTCAGCACAGAATCATAGTCACAGAATTACTAAGTTCAGAAAAGACCTTTACAATAATCGAGTCCAACCATTAACCCAGCACTGCCAAGCCGCAAGTGCCACATCCACACAGCCTTTAAATCCCTCAAGGGGCAGGGACTCCACCACTGCACTGGGCAGCCTGAGCCAGTGCCTGACCACCCTTAATGTAAAGAAATTTTCCCAGTATCCAATCTGAACCTCTCCTGGTGTAAGTTGAGGCTGTTTCCTCTTGTTCTGCCCCTATTCCCTGGGAGCAGAGCCCAACCCCCCCGGCTGTCTCCTCCTGTCAGGAGTTGTGCAGACCCAGAAGGTCCCCCCTGAGCCTCCTCTTCTCCAGGTTGAGCCCCTTCCCAGCTCCCTCAGCTGCTTCTAGTGCTCCAGCCCCTTCCCAGCTCTGTTCCCTTCTCTGACCCTGCTCCAGCCCCTCAGTGTCTTTTCTGTCACAGGGCACCAGAACTGGAGGTGCCTCAGCAGTGCCCAGCACATGTCACTACCCTGGGCCTGTGGCCACACCATGGCTGATCCCAGCCAGGTGTCATTGACCTTCTTGCCCACCTGGGCACACCTGGGCTCAGGTTCAGCTGCTGTCACCAGCACCCCCAGGGCCCTTCCTGCTGGGCACTTTCCAGCCACCCTGCCCCAAGCCTGGAGCTGCAGGAGGTTGTGGTGAGCCAAGTGCAGCACCTGGCACTGAGCCTTGTTAAACTTCATATGGTGGGGCTTGACCCACTGCTCCAGCTGTTACAGTTGTTGAATCTGTGCTTCTCTAATGCAAGGAGAGAATTTCAGCTTTGGTGTTTGCAGCAGACACCCAGGCAGGAGCCCAGGCTGGCAGCCCCTCCCCTGCTCACACCGCTCTCACCCCATTCTCACTCTGCTCACACTCAGCTGCAGAGCAGCAGTGCCAGGGTTTGCCCTGCGGTGATCAGAGTTAAATTTCACAGCTCTGCCCACAGTGTGTGAGTCTGAAAAAGACCTGTTATGGTGAGGGCACTGTGCTTACACTCCTCTCCTGCCATCCCCAGAGTCCCTTGGCACAATGGACTGATGTGCCCACATTGCTCAGCACTTGCTCTGCATGGGACTGCCCAGCACTGTCCCTTTGCCCGGTCCGGGCTGGCACCTTGGCATGGTACCTTAACACCATGGGCTTGTGGGCTTTGAGCTTTGCTTTAGCAAACCATGCAGCTTCCAAGTCAGCTCAGAGCTGTTTGGGATTTGCAGCTCTGGGGCTGCTGTTGAGGAGGGGGTGGGAGAGACCAGTCTGGGGGGTGTTGGGCAGCTAGCCAAGGTAAACCCCAGCCATCCCTAGCAGCTGGGGCTCCTCACTGCTCCCTGCTACTTTTCCTGCTTGGGGACAGGGCTCAGCATGTCCCTGTGTCCCAGTGTTTTGGAGAGTGAGCCTGCCTTCCAGTTGCATTTCACTGTGCTCTGTAGTAGAGTGGGATGGCATGGGATGGATTTGGATGATGGGTGACAGCAGAGGATCTGTGCCCTCCTCCTGACACCATCCCATGGCTACCAGCCCTGCTGTGGGTTGGTGCGGATAGCAGGAGCCTCTGTGAAGGTGACACGTGGGGATGCCACTGGGTCATCAGAGTGGCACAAACAGGGCTCACTTCAATCCCCATGTGGGCCATTTACTTAAGAATTTGACTCAGTAACCCCTGTGGGTCCCTTCCAACTCAGAATATTGGGTGAATCTGTGCCCGTTCTGCAGGCTCGAGGTGTGATTCCCTCCTTTCTACCTGGGCCATGCTTGCTGTGCTCACACCATGTGGGGGACAGCTTCCAGATCCTTTTTCATGTTCCTTGGGAAGCCCTGCAGCTCCTGATGTGGCCATGGGGTCACACAAACATGACTGGTGTTATCCCTGGGGCAGCATTGTCCTTCTCCTGCCTTGCTGTTCCTGGGGAGGTTTCTGAAGAGGAGGGCCCTGGCTCCCTGTCTGTAGAACCCAGCAGTGCTTCCCCAGCTCCTCTGGGAGCAGCAGTGATTTCCATGAGCTGGGAGCAGACAGTGTCCCTGTGTGATTGTTGTGTGCCCCAGTGCCATGGCATCGCTCCACAGTGTCACCCCACAGTGTCACCCCACGGTGTCACCCCACATGCCCTGCTCGCCCAAGGGCTGCTGTGGGCATGGGGCTGCAGGAACACAGCTGGAAGTAGGAATAGCTGCTTTCCAGCCAAAGCAACTTTGGCTAAGTGCTGTGTGGGACCCCCTCCTCCTGTTTGGCCTCAAGGAGAAGAGGGAATTTAAAAAAAAAAAGGAAAATGTTGGTTTTGTTTTGGCTGGGAAGCTAGAGCCACAAGGAATGTCGGGAAGCCACAGCTCGAGTTACCCTGTTCCAGCACACGGCACAGTGCTCTGGCACAAGGGGCTTCTCCCTCCCTGCCTGGCTGGGCCAGAGCACAGAGCCCAGTCCTGGCCTGCAGGAGCTCTGTGGGAAGAGGGATCACTGCTGGGAAGTGGCAGCGTACAGGCAGGGTGGGAGTTGCTCACTCCAGGTGGCAAACGGGGCTCTCTGGGAGGAGAAACCAGTGAGGTGGCACTGGAAGGGCAGTGCTCTCCCCACTGCCTGATGTGACACACACCCCAAAATAGCCAGGGCTCTTTTTTGACTCGTGGTTTTGAGGGGTTTGATCATGGGTTGAATCTCCCAAGGAAACCAGAGCTACATGAGGAGTACTCAGGCAGAGATGTTCTCCAGTGGGTGTGTATGGGATCCCAGCCTCCCAAAGAACCACCTTGGAGCCAGTGGTTCCTGGAATGATGGCTGTGCTTCTGGGCACCCTATGCCAAGCTCTCTGCCCAGAGCCAGAGCTTGTACTAATCAGGACCCTTGGAGATGGTATAGGTTGACACCGGTACCACAGGACATGGGAACCTTCACCTTTGGGTGTTGTCCCCATGGTGCAGGGACCTCACCTGACCAAACAAAGGCCTGAGGGCACTTGGCCTGTTCAGCTGGAGGGGACTGAGGTCACACCTCGTCAGTGGCTACAGCTTCATCCTGAGGGGCAGCTCCAATCTCTGCTCTCTGTCACAGGGACAGTAGCCAGGAATGGCTGGAGCTGTGTCAGGAGCGATTTAGGTTGAATATCAAGGAAAGGTTCTTCCAGACCCAGAGGGTGCTCGGCACTGCCCAGGCTCCCCAGGGAATGGACACGGCCCCGAGGCTGCCAGAGCTCCAGGACTGTTTGGACAATATCTCAGGGATGCCCAGGGTGGAATTGTTGGGGTGTCCTGGGCAGGACCAGGAGTTGGACTGGATGATCCTTGTAAGTCTCTTCCCACTCATGAGATTCTGTGATTCTGAGCATTTATGGAATGCTCAGAGACGAGCTACATGCAGGATCAATGAGAGCTCGTGCAGAGCCTTAGATATCCCACTTAGTTTTTTCTGTTGAAGACCCAGTATTGGACACAGGACATAACAAGAAACCTGGTTTTGTGGAGTGTGTCTGAACACAGAGACTCTGGGGACAGGTGGGGGGGGCAATAGTTGTCCCTGGTCCAGAGCCCTGTGTGTTCACCATTCAGAGCCTTGAGCTGGTTCAGTGCCAGAGGTTAGAGGAGGGTTTTACACTAAATCCTGTAGGTTTTTCCGTCACGATAGCCTTAACCCAGAGCGGGTCCCCCATAGCAGACCTCTGGGGCAGGTGAGGTTTTAAGGTCACAGTAGCTGTGTTAGCCAGGGCAGGAGAAGCACCCAGTTCTTGTGCTGACGTGCAGGCACAGTGTGTCTCCATTCAGGTAGGCTGTGATGTGGAGAGGGACCTCATGTTGCAGGTCTGGGCTGTGTCACAGAGTACCTGGTGTGACACATCAGGTGGCCGCAGTAATCTGTGGGACAGCTCTCACTGTACAGTGCATTGCTGGAGGGCAAGAGGAGTTTGCAGACAGGAACAGGACCCCATCTGCTGCTGCCTATGGTGGGTGAGCAGGAGGGGGGGAGGTGGAAGCACTGGCAGGAGCCCAGGAAAGTCTCCTGAGCTGTGGGATGTGGCACCTGCCCTGGGAATGCCCAACCCTGCCCCTTGTGCCACTGAGAGCTTTTGGAGTATAGCAACAGGGAGCTGAAAGCCCCTTTTCAGGAACAGAGAAGCAAATTGGTTTATCCTTTGGTCTCCAAAACCATACACTTCAGAGGGGACAGCTTGAGAGGAAGGAAGGAAGAAAGAAAGAGCTGAAACCAGAGCAGGAAGTTCCTGAAAGGCGAGAACAGCCTTCATCCCGATGTGCTGAGCTCTTCTCAGCGTCACCGCCCGAGCACTGAGAGGTGCTAAATCTGAACTGCAAACTCTCCTCAAGTTCACATCCTCCCTTCTGGTAATAAATCCAGCCGTGGCCATTGCTGAGTTCCTTATGTGGCTCTTCTGAGTTTACCATATCCTCTGACCTTTTTTCTGGGTGGGTCTGTCCTGAGCCTTCCCCACCGTGGTCCCCATGGATCTGCTGGTGATGCCTGTGCCCCTGCAGGGGAGGCCGAAGGTGCAGAGCAGGGTGAGAGCACAGAAGCTGTGGGCTCCTGGGGGGAGCAGAGCAGTTGGGGGCTGAGTCCTGAAGGTTCTCTTGACTCCTTAGGTGCTGTGTCTGAGCACATCCCCGCTGTGGGACAGGGGACACAGCTCCTGCAGCTCTGACCCATCAGCCCCAGGCACGGGGTGAGAGCCAGCGAGGCAGCAGGACTTAGTGCAGGGAGCCTGTGCCTGGGGGTTTGGGCTGCACTCTGGGATGGTCCCTGTGGGGAGAGGGGGCATCTGGACAAAACAACTCAGCACAAGTGTCCTGGGTGGGGAGGACAGTGGTGACATGTGCAGTGCCCAGGCTGGATGAGAGGGCCTTTTGGCCATCAGGTGTGGGTGGCAGGACAGCTCTGTGGCCATCAGGTGTGGGTGGCAGGATGGCACTGCGGGCAGTGGTGCTGCCAGTGTCCCTTCCCATGGCACTGTCAGGGAGCTGAGGAGAGCTGAGCTGTGGCTCCGGGCCTGGCCCATGCCTCACAGTGTTTCTTGCTGGTTCAAGGGCAGGCATGCGGGGAGGCTGGCTGGGGTGGGAAGTTCTGATAAAGATAGCATGATTTCCAGCCCGTGGATTAGGCTGGGGCTGGATGTGCTCCCTTTAAGTGCTCCTGAGCATGTGCTTTCCCAGTATTTCCCAAGGCCGGAGCTACTGTTGAGTGACTGTGGAATTAAAGTATCATTTGCAGTTTCTGCATTCCAGAGCGGTGTCGGGTTTGGTGGGCAGGCTCCCGTGTGCCTGTGCTTCCCTGGCCTGCAGGCCCCAAACGTCCCGGGAGGCTGTGCACATCACTTCGGTCCTTGCAAACTCCTGCTCAGGGAAGTGTGGGAGAGCAAAAGGAGGGAGCCCAAACTCCCAGCAGCTTGGCTGGACAGCCAGTTACTTCCAGTCTAACACTTCCAAACCAAAAACTTCACCTCAGCAACACAGATTCATTTTCCCAGGATTTTGAACCACGGGAGGATTGGAATCCAAACACACATGAAGTGCCCGTGGTTTCAGACAGCTCTCCCCAGCATCAGGCAGATGGATGTCTCCAGAAAGGCTGCCCACAAATGTAACTGAAATCCCAGTCTAAACCCAGTTAACTCCAGCAAAAAGAAAGAAGGAAGTTGTTGTTTCACAGCAACCGATCCATGTGCTGCCCCTTGGGGGGCAGTGGGGCAGTGGGGCAGTGGGAAGGCAGTGGGGCTGTGAGAAGGCAGTGGGGCTGTGTGGGAAGGCAGTGGGGCTGTGAGAAGGCAGTGGGGCTGTGTGGGAAGGCAGTGGGGCTGTGAGAAGGCAGTGGGGCTGTGTGGGAAGGCAGTGAGGCTGTGAGAAGGCAGTGGGGCTGTGTGGGAAGGCTGTGGGGCTGTGAGAAGGCAGTGGGGCTGTGTGGGAAGGCAGTGAGGCTGTGAGAAGGCAGTGGGGCTGTGTGGGAAGGCTGTGGGGCTGTGTGGGAAGGCAGTGGGGCTGTGGGAAGGCAGTGGGGCTGTGGGTTTGGGTGCCTGGCTCTGTCTGCACACTGGGGTTAAACAAATACCATCTGGGGATTTACGTGGTGGTGGAGGAAGGATCTCGAGGACTCTGCAGGGTTGAATTCAGCCTCCCTGTGTTGCTGGGGCTGGGGTGGGATGACACCCACGGACTGGTTTGCTTCTGCCACGGGGGAAACTGAGGTATGGGAAGGGGAGGGATGAGAATTGCCTGTCCAAACAGAGATGTGGTGGTGTCTGGACTGGGTGTCTGGAGTGCCTTCACAGGTGGTGGAGGGAAGTGGGCATCACGAGAGTGCCATTGGCTTGTGTGGGTGGGGGTGTGAAGCAGCAGAGGGACACATTTGGGTTGCCATTGACTGGAGAAGATGCCTCTGCTGCAGGCCTGGAGAGGAAGATGGGCCTGGTGATGTTTCCCAAGTGAGAAGCATCCAGCAGAAGCAGAGGTGGGATTTGGCTCTGTCGTGAGCCCTGTGTGTGTTTAGTTGTCTGACTCCATGGAGGGCTTGGCCAGCCCCACCTCATCTTTGAGCAAGGAGTGTCCTGGCTATTATGGAAGGAAACAGGACCTCTGTGGAGGGTCTTACAGCCCACCTCAGTGTCCTTATCCCATGCATCCATGATGCCCACCTGGTCCCTCCTCTGTACAGCTCTTAAGTTTTTACTGGAGACACTCAAACTCAACAGGATGTGGCCTGGAGCCTCAGCTGGAGGACTGGATTGGTGGAAAAGGTGCTTCTTTCCTTCTGGGGAACCTTGGGGTTGCAAGGGTACAAAGAGAATATTTGAAGCAGGCAAACCCTTGTGTTCAGGCTGGAGCAGCTCCTGAGGCCTCCCGTACTCCTGGTAGTCATTTGTAGATACCAAAGTGCAGCTGTAGATTGTAAGGCTCTTGTGAAGAGTTGATCAAAAGTGAGATTAACTCTGAATGAGCAGTGGTTTCTGTCTGAATGAGTGGAAAGATAAAAATCCTGCCCTGTCCAGTGGAGACAGAGGTGGTGGGAGCAGATGTCTTGTTCTCTTCCTCTGGCCAAGGGAGCCATCTCAAGAGGCTTCCTCCTCACTCTTCACATCCTCTGACTTCTCCAGAATGGGACAGGACACATCAGGTATGGAGCTGCTCCCATGGCATGGTGGGGCACTAGTCAATATTCCAGCAAAGTCTCCAGGGCTGATTGGAGATGGAGACATCCTTAATCACCATATCCCCCAGACAGCCACCTCTGCCATTTCCCTAATCAGCTGCGTGGCTTTGAAGCAGCCCAGATGATATCTTCTGGGCCTGCCTGCCCTGCTGCTGGGGCTCCTGCATGGGAGGGAGGTGTTGAGGGTGAGGAGGTGGTTTGTGTATTTGTGTTTATACGAATACAGACACAGCAGTGCTTGGGGAAGGAAATGAAATCCAGCTGGACTTTCCTCCTAGTACTCAAATTTGTGGAGTGGCAGAGTATTTTTGATGACAAGGTTACTCCATGAGTGTCCTCTTCATGGAGCCTCTGTGGAGGCTGCAGGGCCCACTGCCCTGAACTGCTTCCCTCTGGTTGAGGTTCTTGGATCTCTGGTGCTTGGACTCTCTTGGACTTCTCTGGTGAAGAAGAAGAAAACAAAGACTTGTTCTTCTTTCCCAGAGCAGCTCTGGCTGCCCCATCCCTGGAAGTGTCTGAGCCCAAGTTGGACAGGGCCTGGAGCAAAATGGGATAGTGGAAGGTGTCCCTGCCCATGGCAGGGGGTGGAATGAGATGGGCTTTAAGTCTCTTTCAACACAAACCATCCTGGGATTTTGTGACTCCCAGAGACTCCTGGTCTTAGAAACACGGAATAGCATTGAGGTTTTCCTCCAAAAACATGTTTTCCATGTGGATATTTAGAACACCCCTCACGCATAACACAGTGTCTTGTCAGACACTGGGAATGTTTTCTTATCCCTTTGGTATGTCATTCATGGCAGGATGATGATTCACTCTTGAGACACGACTTTGGGGAAGAGCTTTGGTTGTCTCCAAGCCCATCCAGCAGTTCCCTTGGGATGCTCCCTCTGTGCCTCTCCCTGGAGTGCCAGCCCAGGTCTGACCCACCAGGGTCCCTCCAAGGAAGCTCATGAGCTCATAGCCCAGGGCTACCCTGGCTGTGCCTGGTGCTGAGCACACGTTCCAGGCTCTTGACTCATTTCCCAGGACCGAAGCATGCAGCCCACAGTCTAACCCCGATTTCCCCAATGTGCTTGAGGCTGCCAGGGGAACAACAGAAAGAAAGGACCCTCTTGGCTTCAGTCTCTTGGTATTTTTCTCAGTGTTTGTAGACATTCTTACTGTTTCTATTCTGAAATTGTTTTCTTGTGCAATCCATGTGGGTCTGTACTGCTATATTTAATACTTTGCTAGTATTGGATTTTGCTTTCAAGGTCTTTCAAAACAAAACCAATAAAAATAAATCTTCTTGCAGGAGGTCACTGAGGTGGAATGGCTTTTTCCCAAGTGCTGACATGCTTTGGACTTTTCCCTGCTCCCTGTCCAAACTTATTCCCCCTTGCCTAGAGGCTCTTTTCGCCCATCAGCTGTCCCTGTGCTGAGGTGAAGGAAGCATGTGATGTGTGGTGCTGTGTGTCTTCACAGCTGCCTGTAGAGGAGGGTGTGGAGGACACTTGCGCAGGGCAGTGACAGAAACATCTGTCCTTAGTGTGCTGCTGCAGGACTTGTGCTTCCAGGGCTCTTGGATCTGGGAGTTCACTGGTCCCTTGGCCTGAAAAGATCTCTTTGTTTCTAACATCGAGGTTTTGGACCATTGTGGCAAACAGGTTGCCCAGAGAAGCTGTGGCTGCCCCATTCCTGGAAGTGGCCTAGGTCAGGCTGGATGGGGCTTGGAGCAACATGGTCTATGGAAGGGGTCCTGGCCTGTAGGAGGGGGTTGGAATAGGATGAGTCCCATTAAGGATCTATTTAAGGTTCTTCCAACTCAAATCATTACATGATTCTATGAAATCTGTTTCCAGCTTCTTCCAGGCACTACTGTTTCCACTGGGGAAACTGGTAGATGTGATGGACCACTGAACTGCCCCAGCTGGCCAGCCCAAGCAGAAAGGATGCCATTCACAATCCCTACTGGAACTGTCCCATCAGGAGTCCCCAGAGCACTGCTCCAGAGCTTCCACCTTGAAGCTGGGGCAGAGCAGCTCTGGAAAGGTCCTGCTGATGTCCTGACCCTCAGGAAAGCACCTGTGGCACACAGATCTCTGGGAGGAGGATGGTGGTCCCAGCTCTCTGGCTGTTTGAGTTGCTGGGCACTGTGCAAGTGACTGTGCTGTATTCGGGATTTTCCAAAGTTCAGTGACGTAGGAACCGAGGCTCCCACTGCTCTGCTTTATTTTTATTAGCCAAACCATCTAACCAGCAGAATTGTTTGCAGAAGCAAAGCACTTTGGTCCCTGAATCGTTGAGCTTCCGCTTTCCATCCGCTCTCAGTAGGACAGTGATCGTGTGCTAAATCCCAATTAATCATTAAGAAGATATTTGAGGTTTAACAGCTATGTTATAAGATACAGTTTTTACTGGTTTTGACCTCAGTTAAATATGTTTTTAATAGTGGATGGTATTTAATTAAACATAAAATAACAGAGGCTTATTAAATCTAGAGAGACCTTTCCTAGTGATGGATATTGAATGTTAAGTAAATATCACTTGGTCATTAGAAGCATATTCAGAGTGGTTTCACAGCTATGTAATAGGCAGGTATCTGATTACCCATCTGCCCAGGTCCAATGAATAAGCTCTTAATAATCAATTGCCACTCATTTAATATATCATAATAACTGTCCTATTAGACCTGAATTAGATCCTTGTAAGAGCAAACAGAGGCAACCTGGTGCTCCCTGGGATTTTGAGCGGATTTTGTTTTATTTCAGGTTGATGGTTCATTGAGATTGGGGGGGTTGGAGATTGGATGACACTGGGCTGGGTGATGGACAAGAAGGTTTCACATCGTGTTTGTGTGGGACCTGCCCAGCACCACCAGCACTGCAGTCAGCCCAGAGTGCGGCATGGGGGGTGGAGGAGCTGCTGGCAGAACTCAAGGCTGGGACCATCCATCTGGGGTGCAGAGGCTCCCGGAGCTGCACTGGGGGGCTGGTGGCTGTGTGGTGACACTGTGACTCCTGGTGTGTCCTTTGGGCACTTGGTCTTTTTCTAGGGCAGGACATTGCACTAGGCTGGAAGGAAGGAGACTCAACACTGCCACACGTTCCCATTAACCTGCAGAACTTGCTGCCATGCAGCACCTTCAAAGCCCAGTCATTAGCTGCTGTCAGGGGAGGTTGAGACTCGTCTGGGACAGATATGATCAGAAAGAGGCACTTGGGGCACAGTGGTGTTTGTAATTCAGGGCTGTGTTTAAGGGCAGACCAGCAGCTGACCCTGTTTCTCAAGCTGATTCCTGTCTCTCTGCTCCATGAATTCTAATTCCTTGTTTCTCCAAGTTTTTGAGCCCTGTATATCAGCAAAGTACTTTCCAGGTTGCCAAGTGTGTGGCTTGTGGGTGGACAAGGACCCTAAGAGGATTTGAGACACTCTCTCCCAGCCTCAGGAAGGAGGATGTTGAGTGCAGGAGGCTTTTGCTTCATTTTGAGGTGAAATATTATTTATTTTGCAAGGCTCGGCAAGTGGTGGCTGTTAACACTGATGTATGGCAGGAGCTGTTCTAGGGTGGCAAAAGGGGGTAGCACAGCTGGCTGCAGTGGGACTTTCTCCTTACCTGGGGGAAATGGAGAACCCTGGCAGCCTGGCAGCTAGGGATGACCTGGAGAGTTTGAGAAGGGTGGCTGT
Source organism: Agelaius phoeniceus (assembly GCF_051311805.1). Classification (NCBI taxonomy): domain Eukaryota; kingdom Metazoa; phylum Chordata; class Aves; order Passeriformes; family Icteridae; genus Agelaius; species Agelaius phoeniceus. The sequence goes on from NC_135280.1 coordinate 15,874,605, forward strand.
CACTTGCTCTGAGACAGCACTTTCTCCAGGAATTAATGTTTCCCTCATCCTTCAAAATCCCATCTTGTACTTTTGGAGGAAGTGATAGACCAGGACCGTGAGTTTGAGAGCTATGGGAATAGCACAGGTTTGGGTTGGGAAGACCTTAAAGCTCATCCCATCCCACCCCCTGCCATGTGCAGGGACACCTTCCGCTATCCCAGGTTGCCCCAAGTCCTGTCCAACCTGGCCTTGGACACTGCCAGGGATGGGAAAGGCTTGGGATATCTGTGTGCAGCGCATGTGCAGCCCAGCCGGGGTGGGAGAACAACCAGACCACGTCATCCAGTTAAGGTTGAACATAAAAAGTGATAAATACAGAGGTGGCGGCTTTTAAGCAGAAAGAAAGCTGCCGATGCCAAGTGCAGTGCCCCTGTGAGAGGCTGGGGGTTTGCGTTTCTGGGGGGAGGCTGGAGCCCAGAGCACTGCTTTTCTGGGACTCCGTGGGTAGCCCTATTAGCTTGCTTACAGCAACACTTCTTTTTTGATTTCTCTGTGCTACTGCATTTCAGAGGCCACAAGTTGTGCTCGCTGCCGTTGTTGTGCGCAGCAGCACTGACTCAGCGCTGGAACAATGTGCCGGCAGCCGGAGCGCGGTGATTCAGCTGCGCCTCAGAGCATCAGCCCGGCTCCTCTGCTCACTTATTAATCTCTGCTGGTGCATGAGTCAGGCTCTCCTCGCCCCCGGGCAGGAAAGCAGCCGTGGTGGGATTTAAGCAGGGAGCCGGGAAGGGGCCCAGGGGAGGGTGACAGGCAGGGGCTGCTGCTGTGGCCAGGCTGCTCCTGCTGCTGCCGGCTCTGAGCCGTGCAGTGTGTGCAGAGGGGACGTGGCTGTGCTGCCACCGAGGACATCTCTCGGCAGTTCCATCCTAACAATTGCCTTTCTCACCAGCTCGGGGGTCTCGCTGCCTTCCCACGGATTTCCCTGAGTGGCTTGCAAGGTGGGCTCATGGCCAAACCTGCTTTGTGCAGCCTGTGCCCTCCTGCTGCTTGTCACGGGTTTGGAGGCAGAGAGGTGACTGTGCCCTGCTCACCGCTCTTGGGTCCTTTTCCCACCCTGGACCCCTCCACCAGCCTGCAGGTGTGCCCTGACACCCATCCCCCTGGCCAGTGTATTTGGCAGTGTTCCCTGCATGCTGCATCCCCTGGCAGAAGCCAAGGACAGTAGGACAGTTCTGAGACCAAGCAGGTTCATCACATGTGCAGCACTGTTATAGAGTGGGGATCCTTGTGTCCCAGCAGGATCCAGGTCTGGATTGCTGCAGGATACCAGACCTCCAGGAGCAGCCCCGGCCCAGGGACAGCTCAATTACGGCTGTGCTGATTATCAAGCAGCACAGCCTGTGAGAGCAGGCAGGCTCCAGCCTGGCAGGAGGTGAAGCTGTGAGAGCAAAGGTGTAGGGGCACCCAGGTGCTGCCTTGGCCTTGACTCTGGCCAGGCTGGCAGTGGAGAACCTGCAGGAATTCCTGCAGCCTCCGGCAGAAGCACACCTGAGGTTGGGAGACAGGAAAAGTCACCATGGCTGTTGTGCCACCCTTCCTCATCCATAGGATGCTGCCATACCCACCCAGCAGCTGTGGGGTGAGCTGGGGGCACAGGGGGCAGTCCCACATTGCAAGCCCCGGACAAAGGGCACCACAGCCTGACCCTGGGGGTTCACTCTGCCCTCTCACTTTGTTCTCCACCCTGCTCACAGAGCCCTGAGCCGACCCAGCCGCCTTGGCCAGGCTCCCCAAGGCCAGCACAACCATAAAACCCTCTAATCCGAACAGGCTGGGACAGAGCCGCCTGCTGCCATCGGGACAACTCTCTGTGTGTGGTTCCCATTTAGTGCAGATTTATTTCCTCTGGGTCGCTGGCTCTGCTGTTGCTCACTCCTTGGCTCTGCTTCTGGGAGCATCCAGAATTTACCTTCTTGCAGCAAGGGGCTTTGGGGGACTGTAACTTCATTGTACGTGTCAATTAGTAAAACACCCTCAGGAATTTCCTTTCTGATGCTGCCTGGCTCTACAATAACCTCTGTCTCCGTGGCTGCCGGCTCCCCAGAGCCCGTCCCGCCAGAGCAAATCGACGGGGAGCGGGGAGCGGGGAGCTGGGAGCAGGCTCAGCTCCGCAGACGCCTCCAGCTCCTGTTCCAGCTCCCTCTGAGCGCCGAGCCCCATCTCGTTTCCACTTTTCCTGCACTCCCCACTCCCTCTCTGGGCGCTGGAGTTTGGAGTTGTTTTGGAAACCGCTGCGACTCCGGCATGACGTCACCAGGGCTCTGTAGTATCTCTGTCTCCATCCTAGTTAGGCGCTTCCTGCTCCCTGGCTCTCACTCCAGCTTGCCTGGCGTGTCTATGCTTTTTCTTCTTCTCCACAATTCCCCAGGGATTTCTTTTAAACTTTTCTCCCCCCATTCCCTTCATCTCTTACACAGCGGTTTTGTCTTTCCCTTTTCTTTTTTTTTTAAATTATTTTCTTTTCTCCCCTCCTCTTCAAAAACTGTTCTTTTGCCCCAAAACTGGCTCACCCAATTCATTTATTTTTGTAGCAGGCACCATGCCCACTCTGCTGCTGCTGCTGGGAATCTTGAGATGGTGGGATGCTCCTGGCCAGCTCATTCCCAAGGCCAGGGGACAGGTAGGGGAGCAGGTGGTGCCCAGCCCCAGCAGTGCCATGGTGGCATTGGGCAGGGTCTGTCCTGTCAAGGGGGTTTTCTGCTGCCCCTTTTGTGCCAGCCACAGGACTCAGGCTGCACCTCCCCTCTCCTCCCTCAGCTCCTCTCCCAGCATCCCACCTCAGCCCAGCTTTTCAGGCATAGCAAATCCACTGCTTCACCCCACATCCCCAGCCAGAGCTCCCTGTGCTCTGACACCTCCTTCCCTGTCAGCATCCATCCTGTTCCTGCTGTGAGTACCCACATCTCTGTGCCACCCTGGGACCAGCCCGTGATTCCAAGCACTGCAGTCTCCTGCCTGGAAAAGCATATGTGTGGTTTCTTCATGACTCTCTAGTGAGTGTTCACTAAGCACGAACAAAATACGATTTATTTCTTTAATTTCTTCCCTCACCACTGCTGAAATGCTGCCTGATTGCAGGCAGACCCCCCAGGGCCGTGGCTTTCCTCCCTTCTCTTGCTTATTCATCCCGACCCCCAGCCAAAGCAGTATGGGGCTGTGCTTCCCTTGGGAGCAGTCCTGGGAACAGCACTATTAAACATAAAATACAAATGCATATATAATATGTGGGGTGGGGGGGGAGCGTGTGTATATAAATATTTATTTATTTATATGTATTTGCAGGGGCATGTAGTGATAGGACACAGGGGAATGGCTTTGAACTGAGAGAGAGTAGGATTAGATGGAATATTGAGAAGGAATTGTTCCCTGGCACAGGGTGCCCAGAGCAGCTGGGGCTGCCCCTGGATCCCTGGCAGTGCCCAAGGCCAGGCTGGATGGGGCTTGGAGCAGCCTGGGACAGTGGAAAGTGTGGGATGGATGGGAGGATGGGAGGGGTGGAATGAGATGGGTTTTAATGTCCCTTCCAACCCAAACCATTCCATGATTCTGTGATATGCACCTGACCTCCTCCTGCCCTGCAGGAGCTGGGCAGTGCTGCACCTGCCCATAATCACTGGGTAAACTGAGGCACATGGGGTGAGTGCCAGGAGGGCCATGTGATCAGAGCCCTGTTGTGACACACACCATTAGTTTTCTGTCCCTGGGTGTGCCTGGAGCTTGTCAAGTCACTTAATCCTGGAGTATCTTTCTAATGTTATTTGGGTTAAAGTTGAATTTGGGCTTTGGCTGTGTGAACATGTGGTGCCCAGGGGTGAAACCCCAGTGAAGATCAGAGTCTTTAACGCAAACTCCTGTTAAGGTTTTGGCTCTTTCTGGAAAGAAATGGGGTCTGGATGCAAGAGTTTCTTTATCCCAGTTCAGCCAGTTCTTCCTCAGCCTTTTTCCTCCTCAGCCTTCCCAAAGATCTATGCTCATATTTATTTCTAAATCACTTTTTATACCTATGGTCAGCAAAATTTGGGTGCTGCTCACTTGTCATAAGCTTGTGCTGGACCAGGGGCTCCTGCATCCTCCCTGGTGTGCTCATCTGCCACGTGTCCCTAAAATACACAGGCAGACCTGCAGGAAGTGACCAGGGAGCTCCTTGCAGTGCTGCTGCCTCTGGGCAGTGGATGGACAGGACTGAGGGTCCTGGTTGTCCTGCTTAGCAGGGAAGTGTGAGGGGTTTTATGGACAGACTGTGGGAGTGGGAAAGATGGGGCCCTGCTGAGGGCACAAGCCCCTCCTGAGGTCAGAGGCTGCTGTTTTCAAAGCACAGGGAAGCTGGGGTGAGTCTCTGCTGAGTGTTAAATCTGGCAGGGCTGGTGCTGCTGGGCAGGGCTGGGAGTCACACAGGGATAAGGCAAGGGAGGTGATGCCTTCAGTGGCTCCTGAGGGATGGGACAGGGGGAACAATGTCATTTATTGCTTGTGGAGTATGGAGGGGGGTGTGGTGAGAGGAGTTGTAAGTTTCTTGTGCCTTGTGTCAGCAGCATGGGCTTGGTGTCTCCTGCAGTTGGGAATTCCCAGCTTTGTCCTTTGGATAGGGGTTCTGGGCTTTCATTGTGATCACACCCAGAAGTCAGAGATAAGGCAAGTGTTTGGTGAGAGCCACAGCCCATCACATTGGTGCCCCACTGCCTGGCTGTGCCTCTTTGGGGAGCAGCTGCACCCTGACCTCAGGGGTTGAGACTTCTCCTGCAGCCACTGCCCAGGTCTCTGCCCTGCACTGCCCAGTGCCCCAGCACCCACATTTTGAGTGTGGCTGCCAAAGACTGTCCTTTGGGTTTTCACCAATAACCTTTGGATGTGGCCTTAAAGGATTACTTTGTCTTTGCAATTGCTGGGCTCGAGCAAGCTTTTGGGGTGGGCACCCCAACCCCACAGACCTGTCTGTGCTGGGAAGAAGCCATGGGACTGGGGTGGGGCCACTGGAATGATGCAGGGACCCTAGAAAATACTTAGACCCTTGTTTTCTAGGGACATGTTGGTGTCATTTTGTTTCCCTCCATCCAGTTGTTTGGGATCATCATGCTGCCAGCGTGTGCAGGATGCTCCTTTCCAGGCAGGAGTTGGCTGGGACAGGTAACCCTGCCTCTGAACAGACATTTCCATGAAGTTGCCTCGAGGTCTGTCATTGCTGCTTACCTGGGACAGCTGCAGAGGCCTGTAATTGTTGGGAGAGGCTGTGGGCGGCCGGATAGGAATCTTGGAATAGGCTGCTGCCCTCCCGGCAGGGAGAGCCTGGCCACCCAGGAGGGAGAGGAGGAAGACAAGGAGAGAAGACAGAAGGAGAAGACGAGAACGATAGGGAGAAGCAGGGACCTCTGTGCAGCTCTGAGTGCTATAGAGATGGTGAGTGATTTCACATCAGACTAGGGGGGTACCAAAGAGATTTACTGGGAAAAAGCCAAAATGCATTCAAGGCGGTTGTTTTTTTCACGAGGTTCATAAAGACTTTGTGGTTCTGGCTGTGAGGAAGGCCAGATGGGCTCAGCCAGCACCCTGGGGGACTGCTGCCCTGTGGAGTGCAAAGGTGAGCTCTGCCCAGACCCCTGTGTGTGGGAGGGTGTGCCAGAGGATGGGCTGTGCCTGACAAGGGCCACACCAGAGGAGAGACCTCTCCAGTGGCATTGTGGCAGCCAGCCCTGAGCTGCTGTGGCTCTGAGCCATGGCTCAGTGGGGTGTGGGTTTGGCCCAGTCCTTACCCCAGTTCTGGAGGGTTCCCATGCCCTCCGAGCTGGAGCTGGGCAGGAGCCGGTGGGATGAGGTGAGCATGAGGGCATGGCAGGAGCTGCAGGGTGGGACCGGCAGTAGCTGCCACAGGGAAGGGCTGTGGGTGGCACGGGGAGGAGCAGGAGCCCTGCCCAGCCCCAAAAGCCCCAGCAGGTTGGAGATGTGCCTTTTGCACGCAGGATGTGTCACCTGCCTCCGGAGTGGCCGCTGCATCTCAGCACAGCCCTTCCGACTCGCCTGGCTGCCGGGGAAGATGCCCTGCCTCAGTGTAAGAGCCCCTGTCTGTCCGTGCGTGTTGCCTTGCCCAGGGATGCTGGGCTGGGCTGCCCTCCACAGCAACCCAGCTCAGCTGGAGCTGCCCGGGGTTTTACTGGAGACCAGGTGGGTCCTGTCTCCCTGGTTTCCATGTCCAGGGGGCGTGAGGACTGTCACCGTGCTGTCCCTCAAGTGACAGTGGGCTGCCACCGAGGTCCTTCACTGGGCTGGGCCTCTGTGGGCTCTCCCATCACTGTCCCACAGGCATTCCTTAAGCTTGTTTGGCTGTGGACTAAAACTGGTTCCCAGGTCTTGAGTGGTGCAGGAGAAGGGACTGTTTGGGTTCCAAAGGGGCAGGCAGCAGTGTGTGGTACCAGCTCTTGTGCTGGTGACTGCAGGGAGGTGGATTTGGACTTCTGGATCGTGGCCTGTTGGCAGAGCTGGTTGGGAATTTTTCAGGAGAGGGATGCTGGGGCTGAAAGCTTTGACCTGACCTACTGTGAGACAGCACATGGTTTTATAAAACAAGATGTGGGTATGACGTGGTCTGAGCTCTCTGGCAGGATTTACTGAGGCTGTACCATGTCATGGGCATCCCTTCTGCTCCATCTGCAGACAGATGTGAGCGCTGTGGCAGCGTTTGTTTAGAGCTGTGCTGTGCTGCACTTGGCCAGGCTGACAGTGTCAAATCTCCTCTCCCTGCAGGAACAAATACTTTGTAGTGGTGTGAGGCATCCCAGGGACCCTGTGGTAGCTCACGCCCTGCAGCTTCAGCCCAGGGACAGGAGGGCACCAGTGGGGCTGGGGATGCCTCTCCCTGGGCACAATTGCCACCATCTTGGCATGGTATTGGATGAGTCTCTGAGCCCAGTCATTGAAAACAGCATTTTCTGGAAGCCCTAAAAGGCAAAAATTTAAAAAAAGGCTGTTGTGTGGTAGGTTCTGGTGATACCCAACCCTCTGTGTGGTGTTGGGATCACTGGGCCCTGCAGTGAGGCATTGGGCTGCTGTCCCTTCACTTGGGCATGTGGGTCCCTCCCTGCACCATGGCACAGAGGTACTGCCCTGTACCTGCTGTGGTGTGGGGACTGTCTGAACCAAGCAGTGCAATAGACACAGGTGCTGTAGCAAATTATCAAATTCTGAATAAATTTAGAAGGGCTTTCAAGCTCCAAAGGGTTTGTCATTTGAGTTCTCAGTCTCACATCCTTGGTAAAGCTCCCAGGAGCCTTCACAGTTAGTCCAGAAAGGGGTGGAAGGTGGATGCTCCCTCATACACACTTCATTCTCCATGCTGACAGCAGGACTGCCAATAAAACAACTTTTTGTTGTCTGTGGTGGTTTGATGTGCTGCACTAAGAGCATGTGGAGCTTGTCCAGCCCCACCTTCCCAGAGCACTATGTGAACATGACGTGTGGCTTCTTGCAACCAGTAAATAGCATTTGGGGAATGAAAAGAAAAACAGAAAGGTTGGTTTGTTATTCTTAGTGATATATGAAAGAGCTGTCAACTCCATCTTGAAATCATGAATCCCTGGGTATTCCTGGGACAGGGCAAAGGAATGCATCCTGCAGTATTTTTTCATTTGGAACGACCATTTGGCTCTTCTTGGTCTGAAAAGTTAAACTTGGGCTGAGTAACAAATTAATGCCGTCTCTTAGTCACTGTCTGGCCGGGATGGAAACACTTCTCTGACCTGGTTTATCTGCATATCCATCCTGATGGCTTGGACAGGGCTGGCTGTTGGCTGCCGGCTCCTTCCCAGGGCGCTGCCGGCTCTGGCGCCAGCACCGCGCGGTGCCGATGGCGCGGGGGGAGCCAGAATGTGGAGCTCCTGTCCCCATCAGGGTCTCAGGGCATGAGAGGAAGTGCTTTCTAGAAAGTTCTTATTTTTTAGGTTTTATTTTTTTGTTTTATTTTGTAATGATTTTTATTAGATTGGCAGAGCTGGAGAAAATAATTTCTTCTTCAGGCTGCTTCTTCATAGAATGGCTTGGGTTGGAAGGAAACTTAAAGCTCGTGTTGTACCAACCCCCTGTCATGTGCAGGGACACTTTCCACCATACTAGGTTTCTCCAACCTGGCCTTGAACACTTCCAGGAAGAGGGACTGGAAGCTTCAGACTGGTGACAGGGAATCTCTGTTCCTAGCCCTTGACTGGTTTAAAAACTGATGAAAGATGGGCTGTAGCCCTCATTTTCATCTCCTGGCCCATATTTCCATCTCCTAGCCATCCTTCCCGTCTTCTTGCCTCCTGGTGTGAGCAGGGGCTCCACAGGTCTGGTGGGAGGAATATGGAGCTGCTGGGCCATTCACTGGGTCTCCTGCACAGAAACTCCAAACAGGAAAGAAAACTTGGAAAGACACCACCTGCACTTTGTGTATCGTTTGTGTAGTTCAGGCAAGGAACCAGCTTGTTGTGTGGTTTCAAACATGACAACACATTCCTGGGAGCTCGGGAGTGTGTGGCCAGATTCAGGGTCACACCCTGCCTCCCCTGTTTGTGTCACTGGCCCCTTGCTGCTGTGCCCCAGGCCACACCAGTGCCATGTGCCCATGCTAACAGCATTGCCACTGCTGTGTTGCATCTGCAGAAATCCAGGAAAAAGGAGGATTTTTATCCACCTCAGACCCAGGGCAGGGTAAGGGGGAGCTTAAGGCTGCCCATGTGGGGTTTCCTGTGTGGTTGGGTGCTGGGATCAGCATCTACATCTCAGGCTAGGACTGGAGCACCTCCACAGGGGTCAGGCTAAGAGTACCCTGCCTGGTGCTAGCCCTGCCCTGAGGCATCCTCACTCCTCTGCTGCTCAGGAGAGCCCAGGCAAGATGGGCTGAAAATTAATTTAAAAAAACCCAAGGAAGAGATGATTTCCTAGTGCCGGCCAAGAAACGTGATACTGAGCAAATAATAGAAAATAAAACAAAAATAAAGTTCACATTGGATCTGGAAACGGACATTTAATTTGCAGCATCAATGGTGTCTGCGTGCAGAAATCTCGATTTCAGCCCGGGTCTCACAAGGCAGAAGTCCCTGTAAATGATATTCCTGTGTGCACGTTCTGGAGCCCTGTGCCATGTCGTTAACAGAGCGCTCCTTCTGGGAGTACATTCTTCCCTCATTTTCTATCCCCATACATTAAATTGATAGTTTGGGGGATTACTGCTCTTTCCAAGCTCACATGGGTGGAGTCCCCTTTATATGGCCATGCTGGTATGTAGTGAATTTGAATTGGCGCAGCAGAAAACTGGAAAATTTGGAACAGATAACTGTCTCCTATCTTTATATGGGAACATCAGAGTTCCTAGCTTTATTCTGGGGTTCTTGCCATTCCAAATATAATTTATTCTTTTATATAACTGTTTTCATATGATACACTCTGAAGAGCGGATAATGGTTTGGGGAGGATATAATCATTTTTTTCCCCCTCCAAGGCTGTCTTCCCAATTAATGAGATTGAGAACACGTTCCAAAAATCTATTTTTCCTCTCTGGGCTTTTTCTAATGTACTCAATTTATTCTGTAGTGTGTCTTGTGCATCCTTTATGGAGTTTGATTCCTAAATGGTGGTGGGTGGCTGGCTGGAGCCTGTGTAAATGCTCAGGGTACGGATGCAGTTGTGGGAGCAGTGAGGGACTGCCTGTCCCAGTCCCTTTCCACTTGGGAAGGTGGACTTGGGGACATAGCAAGGTCATCATTGTCCCCACCTTACTGCTGACCTCAGTCTTCCTACCAGATGGGGTGGCTTTGTGGAAAGCCGTGTGCTTTGTGGAGATGGAGGGGTATCCTGATCCCCTGGCTCCTTCTTCCCTTCTGTCTAGATGAGAAATGTGTGGCCAGGACTGAACCAGTGCCTCCATCCCTCAGGAAAGGCTGTTCCAAGAGAAATCTGCAGAGCTCCAGGGGCTCTTTCTTCTTAAAGCCTCGCCTGTAACCAAAGTAGATAAAGTTCTTGTAAGTTTTTCTCTGCTCACATTGATGATGCTCCCAAAAACCTGTGGCATATTATCCTAGAACCATGGAGTGGTTTGGAATGGAAGGGACCCGTCTTGAAGGGACCTTAAAGCTCATCTCATTCTACCCCCTGCCATGGGCAGGGGCACCTTCCATGATCTAAGGTTGCTCCAAGCTCTATCCAACCTGGCATTTCCAGGGATGGGGCAGCCACAGCTTCATATGAATTTCAGGGAGCTTGCTGCTCTGATATGGGTTAGTTGATATGTTACAAGCCGTATTTAAACAAACAAATACTTTTAACTTGAGAGTAAAAGTGAATTTCTAGGCCTAGAGGAGTTTCCTTGGGCCATTGATGGTGGCAAAGGAGTGCTCAGAACAGACCTTTCAGTGTTACCCAGGTAGTGAAGTGGTTCCTGCTAAGTCTAAGCAGTGGATTTGCTCTGTATTGTGGAGCTCAGGTGCTCCCTCTGAGTCACATCTGTCCCTGTCCTGACCAAATCATATTTAACTCCTGTTGCCTTGAGATAAAGCTGAGGCAGCACCCCAGGAGCATATTGTAGCCTCCTGCAGCACCCAGCTTGCCCAGCCTCCTCAGCTCCCTGGGCATGAGCAGTGCAGGAGGAGCAGCTTTCCCATGCATTGGGCTCAGTGTTGGGTACTGAGGAGGAAGAGAAGGACGATGAAGAGGCCAGCTGTGAGGAGCATCCTTGCTTTGTGGTAGGCATGTCATTCTGCAAACAGCCCTGCTCTTCCTCCAGGGCTAGGAGCAGTTAAGGTCATTCTGTGGTGGCAGCCACATTCCTGGGAGTGGAGATTGACTGATTTGCACTGATTGAGTCAGATGCTGTGTGACCTTGGGGAGCCACTTTCAGGGCCAAAAGCATGAGGGAACTGCTCTCCAATTGTGCTTTGAACTCTGTGTGGATGTTGTTGTCCAGAGAAGCCGTGGTTGCCCCTGGAGCCCTGGAAGTGTTCTAGGCCAAGTCGGACAGGACTTGGAGCAACCTGGGATAGTGGAAGGTGTCCCTGCCCATGGCAGGGGGTGGGATGAGGTTTAAGGTCACTTCCAACTTATTCCAGCCCTGTAGAATTCTGTGTCTTGTGTGAGGGCTGGGTTCTGTTTATGTCCCTGCAGGTGTCATGTGTGCTGTGGTTGTTTATAACTTGTGGTGGGTGACCAGCCAGGTCCCCTGGGTCCCTGCTCTGCTCAGATCCTCCCCATTTTCCACGTGTTACCCCAGGAGAGGTTTGACGACAGAGGACACCTCCTGAGGGTGGTATGCTTTGTTGGTCCTGTCTGTGCCCATGACAGCATTGCTGCCTGCTGGGGGGTCTGTGGTACTTGGGCTCCCCTGTGGGGCAGCAAACCCCAGGCAGTGGAGGTGGGTCCCACTCTGGTCCTCCTACATCTGTGCCTTGTCCCTCTCAAGGGGCTGAGGCTGCTGGAGGAGAGGGACATTCCCATGGCCTTGGTTTTCCAGGCAGACTGGAAAGGCTCCCCCAGACCCAGTGCTGGGAGTGCATGGAGGCAGCAGGAGAGCCAAGGGAGAGGCAGAGCTCTGTCTAAGGAGAGCTGGGTGGCTGCAAGGACAGCAGGGATGGCATGGGACCAGCAGCCTGGCTCTGCAGAGGGGTAGGGTCATGGTGGGGGTGTGGTGGCAGGCCTGCTCCCTGCCCAGGTACCCCTGAGGTAGGCTCAGGGCCCTTGGACACGCCTGACACCATCTCCAGGGCACTCTCATCCTTGTGCTGCTCACGGGTCCCCCTGAGAGCCTCAGGGAAGGGGGGCCTGTGCTGCAGTCCTGTGCCCTCTTTGTCAGAGGCTGCAGCAACTGGGGAGCAGCCACGGGAGGGGAAGGGAGGGCAGGGAGGGCACCCTCATTTGCTCCCCACGCTATAATTAGCTGGGCTGGCGGGCAGAGCTGCTGCCAGGCTGCTGACACCCAGCCAGGCTGCGGGCACGCAGGGCCGTGTGTGAAGTGCACGCTGCACCACAGGGTGTGGTTAATTAGCTGCAGGTCCTGGGAGCTGAGTTTACTACAAGGATTTAGCTTCTTTTCCTGCTTTTTTTTTTTTTTTTAACCAGTGATGAAAGATAGAACTTCACCAATAAACCAGTATAAACATGTAGGATGATGGAAGTGTTCAAGGCCAGGGTAGATGGGGCTTGGAGCAACCTGGTCTAGTGGAAGGTGTCCCTGCCCATGGCAGGGGGTGGAATAGGATGAACTTTAGGGTCTCTTCCAACCCAAACCAGTCTGGGATTTTATGACCTGGTGTGCCCAAAGATTAAAAAATAACAAAACCATTTGTAAATACCAGGCAGCACATGAATGCAATTATGAGATCAGGCAGCTGACATCCCCAAAAGGAGGCAAAATAAAAAACCCACCAGGTTTTAGCAGGAACACAGGCCTGGCCACGCTCCCCTCCAGCACGTGCTGTGCTCAGGGCTTCCCGCTATAAATAGCAGCAAGTTCAGCTCCACAGCTCAGCCCTGATCCTGCAAACACTTAAGCCCAAGCACAGCTCCTTCCCGATGTGCTCCAAGCTGCTGTAATAGCTTGCAGGCTCTGATCACGAAAAAGAAGGAAAAATAAGGTGGAGAAGGGAGGTGTGCAGCCCACCGGCAGTCCTGGCCATGGGTGACTGCAGCCTGTGCCTGCAGCTCCCTGGCACATTCTGCACCCTCCCTGCCCCTCTGCAGGGCTGGGTGACTGACAGCACTGAGCCAAGGTGCCCAGGCCTGTGCGTGCCTGTCACCCTGGGTGCTGTGGAGGTGGCAGGTTTACAAGCTCCCCTGGTTTTGCCAGCAATTTGACAAGTTCTTCCATCCGGAGAAGCAGCAAGTGCAGGGTCTGGCTGTGGTGGCCCTGGCAGGGCTCCGGGAGCTCCTTGCACGGGGAGACTCCAGCACAGAGCCTGTGCGTGCCTGCGTGGCTGTCTGTGCATGAATGAATTCCTACAGGCATGCAGCAGTACAATAGGAGTGCAGAAAACAAAGTTTCCTGGATGAGCTCTCAGTAAAGAAATGCTTTGAAGCTTGGGTCAGCCTTAGCGTGGTGTGAGCTGCGAGGGGTTTGTGGGTGAGCTCCCCTTGGCACAGGGAGCGTGGCTGGGAAGAGGCTCAGCTGGGGAAAGCAGGGCTGGGGAGATGCTGCAAGGGGTGGGAAGGCAAGGAGGGAGTGCAAAGGGACTTGTTTAATGAGGGTGCTGGCAGATGCTCATGAGCAGACTTGCTTTTCCTCCCGCAGGAAGGCAGGCTGGGATGGGGTCAGCCCTTCAAGGCTGACAAGGAACCCCAAGTCACTGTGAGGGTCTGTGCTGCAGGCAGCCCAGTTTTGTGGGTGCAACTGCTGAGGGAGGGAGAGGGGGGGGTCCCTGGAGACATGCTGGCGTGGCTTGTGGAACCAGGGCCTGGCTCCTTCCTCCTGCTTCAACACAGATCCCTGCTCCACTGTGCAGTGCACCTGTAGAGGTGAGCTCCCAGCTGGAGGAGAAGAGGAAACAGAATTAATGATGTTGGGAAATTTGACACTGTTCTGGTTGGCCTGGCCCTGAAGAGTGTACAACCTGCTGGCAGGGCCAGGCTGAGCTGCAGAGACATGCTCTGGAGTGAGGGGCTGGTGATGTGGCTGCTGTCCCAGAGAGCCCTTCCGATCACTGCCCTGGGGCTCAGGGAGAGGCTGGGTGGGGATCAGAGAATCATGGAATATCCTAGAATGGACCCATAGGGATTGGACCCAAGTTGGACCTAAGAGCTGGACCCAAGTCCAGCTCCTGGCCCTGCACAGACCCCCCCAACAGTCCCACCCTGGGCATCCCTGGCAGCACTGTCCAAATGCTCCTGGAGCTCTGGCAGCCTTGGGGCTGTTTCCATTCCCTGGGGAGCCTGGGCGGTTCCCAGCACCCTTTGGTGGTCACCCCATTTTCCAAAGAACCAGGTTTATATTTCTATTTCAGGCCCTAGAAAAACACCAAGGCCTCCCCTCCTGGGTCCCAGCTGTGAGGGTGGGTGGCAGAATGGCCACTGCCCCTCTGCTGAGCTGAGCTGGAGCAGGGTGGTGCTCACCTGCTCACACACCCTGGCATTGTGAGGGGCTGGGGTCAGGTTGGTGTCTGAACAAAGCTGTGGCAGCAGGGGGACATTGAAACAGCCCCTGTTCCCCACTGGATCTGTGATGTCTTGGGCAGGTGCCTGGAGGACACCAGGAGCTCCCCAGCTCCCAAGTGTGGGTTTGCTGCTCTGCTGGGGGGGGCTGCAGGGCCTTGCTTCTGTTCTCTGGATTGCACTGTGTGTGCATAGCCACGTTTCACTCCTCCTTCCCCACTCAGTGGTCCAAACCCTGTTTTCTCTGGTTTCCAGATTGTTTTTCAGCTTCTCTTGGACTCAAAGCCCAACTTGGATGTGCATCACTGCCCCATGTGCACGCATGGGGTCAGGGCTGTCTGCAGGCCAGTGTGAGAGCTGGGTCAGGCTCCTGCTCTGAGCTGGATGGGATGAGGTAGCTGTGAACGTGCTGGAGCCATTGGCATCCTCCCTGGCTGGGTCGGGTCTGGGGGCGATTGCCACCCCCTCCTCAGATCCTTTGCATTCGAGGCAGGAAGAGGCAGGGTCACGATGGTGAGAGGCTGGGGCTGAGGGCTCACACCCCTCCCTATGGTCCCACGGGTGCTTTGGCCCTGCCAAAATACCATCCTCTGACAAAGGCCCTTCTGTGATTGCCAGAGGGTTGTGTCCTCTTCCCTCCTTTCCTTGAGCCAGCCATTCTCATCTGGGCAGCACTGCCTGCCCCACCTGACCCTTCTGCTGCCACCAGATTTGTTTTGCTGGGTCACCCACGCTTTATTGAGAGACCCCAGTTCTCCATTCCTTGTGTTCCATACTTCAGCACACAGGCAGGATCTGCTCTCCATCCAGGATGGCCTTTGGGAATCTGGGCTGCCCCCAGCTTGGTGACCTGGAGCTCCCTCCAGGCTGGCACCCACACTGGAGGCAGGAGTTACCTCTGTGATTTTCGGCTCAGCAATCTGGTTGATCCAGCCTGAAATTCAAGTTTTAGGATTTGAGCGTTCATCTGGCCTCAGTTGGTGTTTTGGGGCTGCCTGGGGCTATATTAGCTCGGGACCCTGGCAATGCTGGGGCTGTTTGAGGAGTGCAGTGTTGGGGGCAGGTGGCAGGTGGGATGGGTGCTGGAGTCCACAGAAGGGAGGCAGCATTCCCAGAGCCCTTTGGCTCCTCAGCCAGCCCTTGCCATTGGGCTGGAGGGAGATGGGCTGCCTGGAGTACCCAGCCTGCCCCTGCTCCAGCCCTTGCTTGGGGGGATGCTGTGAGCTGGGGTGGGGGCTGCCATCTCCTTCCTCCTCCTCCTCCTCTTCCCAAACAACCACTCACATCCCAGGCTCTGAATTTTATTCCCCTTCCGACAGTCAGGCATCACCTCCTGATTACTCATAACTGCAGCATGTTGCAGATACACGGAGCCTGGGGAATGGCTGTGCCTGGGAGCAGAACCACCAGAATCCAGGTGACAGCCGGGAGGGATGGGGGGACAGGCTGTGCAGCCATGGTCCCCAAACCCTGCCCTGCCCTGGGGGCCAAGCACTTCCTGCCTGTGCCCAAATCCCCCTGGAGTCTGTCCAGCCCAGCTCCAGGTGCAGCTCAGGGACACTGAGGTCCCGGCAGGGGATGGTGGCAGGGTGGCAGCACAGCCTGCAGCCAGCAATGGCTCATGAGCTTGCTTTGCAGGATCCTCTTCTAGCATGGAAAAATCAGTCATCCCTCAGTTTTCCTCTGGTTTGTTTGTGTGGGCATCGATTACGCTGGGAGTTACTGAGCCAGATTTTATTGGAGTGACTTAGAAAGCTGCCACCTGTGAGCAGCCACCGGTCTTTGGGGATTATTTTGGTATAGTTGCTAAATAATTGCATGAGGCTTCTTCAGCCTTGCTAATAACTTTGTTCTCCCAGGGACACTGCCTAGAAAAAAAGATGAGCCAAGATTATGCTTGGCAACATTTATGGGAGGAAAAAGTACAACAGGATTTATGTCTGCTGGCAGGAAGAAATAAATAAAACAATACCTCTGTCTTAGCCCCTCCATGAACATCTTTGTTTGCAACCCCAGGTCTGTAATCTTCCTAGCATGGCTGAATTTTGAAATTCAGCACACTCCTTTAAATCACTCATCATTTCTGTCTGCAGCATGTTGTGCTAATTCTGACTAGGGACCAGCAGGGCTGGCTGTGGAGATGAGCTGGCCTAGGGAATCTGGGCTGCTATCTTACCTGCATTGTGTAACTCACAAAATTATTTAATTAGAGCCTGAAAAGTGAAATTGAAAGAGCAAATTCAAGCATTCTTGTTGGCCCAGATTCATAGAATCAAGGAGTGGTTTGGGTCAGAAAGGACTTTAAAGCTCATCCTGTCCCACCCCTTGCCATGGGCACCTTCCACTATCCCTGGTTTCTCCAAGCCCCATCCAACCTGGCCTTGGAGACTTCCAGGGATGGGATGTGCATCATCTGGCATCACAGCACCCGTGTATCCCACCTTCCTCTCCTGGCCCTGCTGGGGCACTGGAGGGATGGAGCACATGTTCTGGGAAGTTTTGGTGGCTGCCCTGCCCAGTGCCACAAGCCAGGGCAGCAGGGGCTGCTCCTGCCCCCACAGGTGCCTCTGTGCTGCCTATGCCCACAGTTCCTCACCTCGGTGTCTTAGGACAAAAGGGAGGAGATGGGTGCAAGCCTCGCTTGAGGTGCTTGTTTTAGAAGGACAAGCTGATAAAAATTATTTCATTAAGGGACCTAAACTGTGCTTCCTCAGGCCTGAGTCATCAGTGAAGTGAGCAAGCGAGGAGCAGCAGTGGGTCCCACTGGAGGATGACTCACGCTGCAGCGTGGGGCTCACAGGACTCAGAGCTGGGTGATGCTCCTCTCCCTCTGTCTCAGCATGGCTGGGGGCTCCCAGCACCCTGAGCAGCAGCAGGAGGTGTCTGGGAGTCTGTGAGGCTCCCAGATTGTTCTGGGAGCTGAGCCACACTGTAGTTGCACCTCTCTGCCATCCCCAGCTCTGCCAGGATGCACAGGAGCCACAAGCAGTCACTCCTCCAGAAGTCTGGAGACCATCCAGGAGCAGAGCATGCACACAGGCTGGCATTTGAGCTTTTATTCTTTATTTGCATTGATAGAAGCCAGCACGTCCCCTCTCAGTCCAGGAGGAATTGATCTTTCCTCCCAGAAGGCACAGGAAAACACCAGGCCACCTTCATCCCCTCTGCCTCTTTCAGTTCCCAGGCTTCAGGAACAGGCAGGAAAAAAAAAGCCAGTCCCAGTTCCCAGTAAGGTCAGGACCTGTCCCCTCTACACTGGTTTGTTTAGTGAGTGCTGTAAAACCTGCTCTGTCTGTCCCACTTGGAGGTGTTGACACTCTGCTCAAGCCCAGTGACAGGACACTTTTCCTAAGGTCCAGGATATGTGTTCCCTTTGCCTGACCCTGCTTCCCTACATCCCACCCTTCCCTTGGCCACTTTCCCTTATCTTCCCCTCTTGTGGGTGTGGCTGAGACTGTGGTACCTGGTGGGACCGAGGTGGCACTGGTGGCACTGTCCCAGTCCTGCTGCTGTCCCTTTGTGTGTGACAGTACAGCAGGCAGTGCCCATGGCCAGTCCTGCCCATAGCCTCCCCCATTTCCTGTGTGATCCCTCATTAACCTCTTCATTAACCAATCCCCCCATGAGGAGGATCTTCCCAGGCAGGGCTCTGAGCTCTCTCAGTGCTCCAGTTCCCACCAGGATGTTGTGATGTCCCTGCTCTTGGAAAGGCCTCCAGCAAGCTCTGCTCCATTCACTGATGGTTACTGTGCTTTCCTGGACACTCTCCCAGAGCCCTCTGCATCCATGGCCACCTTGATTTTGTGCTTGCTTAGTAGAGAGAAATGCAGCATGGTGGGATTGACCTGTGCAACTCCATCTGCCTATTGGGCATGGTCCTGTTCTCTTCTGGAAAGAGAGTGAGGAGGCAAAGGGCTGTGCCTGAGCAATATGGGGAAAGTGGGACACAAAGTGGGAAGAAATGGCTTGAGGGCAGACTTTGGGGTGGTGGTACAGCCACCAGCTGATTCAAAGCTCCTGGACTTCCTCGGGGACCAATTCCTTGGACATGTTGCTGAAATTCTGCTTTTCCTCCTTATTTGCTATTTTCTTCATAAGCATTAAAATTAGTAATTTTGGCTCATAATTGCTGTAATCACTGCCCAGTTTATTGATGAGGTTTTTTTAATCTTTTCACATAGTTCCTTATTGTTTTATCTCAGATATCTAAAATCTTAGTTTTCCACTGGCTATGGCATTGATGGGAGCTTTTTCCGTGGACCTCCACTGTGGCTGGGTGGAGGGTCTGGCTATGTGAGGTGCAGGTTATCCAGATGTTGTTTCAATGGCATTGAGAACACTGTTTGCGGGTGATTTTTCCTTAAGTATCAGCAGTTCTCCATGATCCCTACTAGCACAGAGAGCAGAAGGAACTGAATTTGTTGTGGCTCATGAACTTAATTGAAACCAATCCATCCTCCCTTGATACTTTGGGTTTTGGGTGCAAGTTTAAGGAAGTAAGGAAATATCATATGGGAATGCTGTGCTGGAAGGGGTGGAGCTGTTCCTGGGTGTGCTCTGGGCTTTCAGGACAGCTCCCATCACTCAGGTGCCATCACTCATCCTGAGCAGTTACTGCTGTCCTCATTTTTCTGCTACCTCAGGAATGCATGGAGTGATTTGGGAGATCTGGGGATCTCCTGGAGATCTCTCAGCCCAACTCCCTGCTCAGTGCAGGATCACTTACCCTGGATTATCCTGGACACCCAGGACCATGTCCAGTGGGTCTTGGATGTCTCCAAGGATGGAGAATCCACCACCTATTTGGGCAGGTTGTGCCACTGTTGGATCAGCCCAATTTGTTGTCTGGCCATTGATTCGTGGGGCTTTGCTGCAGCTCCTTGCTGCTGTGGGGTCAGAGGAGCAGCAGGGACAGCCGGGGGCTGTCCCCATCTCCACCCAGCGGAGCTGCTCCGAACTCTTGCATGTTGACAGTCAGCAACAGGGCAGGTGACATCTTAGAAACACAGAACCAGAAAATCTCCTGAGTTGGGAGGGACCCACAAGGATCATCCAGTCCAACTCCTGGCCCTGCCCAGGACACCCCAACAGTCCCACCCTGTGCACCTCTGAGATCACTGTTCAAACACTCCTGGAGCTCTGGCAGCCTCGGGGCTGTGCCCATTCCCTGGGGAGCCTGGGCAGTGCCCAGCACCCTCTGGGGGAAGAGCCTTTCCTGATATCCAACCTAAACCTCCCCTGACACAGCTTCAGCCCTTCCCAGTGATCTTCTCACCCCAAATGGAAGCTGCTCCTTGTGTGCTCCCGGCTCTACCCGCAGGCCTCTGTGTGCCCTGGGCTGAGCACCAGGATGTCACACACAGACTGTCACACCCTGTGTGCCCTGGGCTGAGCACCAGGATGTCACACACAGACTGTTGTACCCTGTGCCCTGGGGTGGCTGCAGCCTCCCCACTGCACCAGTGACCACCCAACGTCTCCATGCCATGGGGAGGGTCACCCACCACAGAACCACATCCCCATCTTGCTGGCGTGGCCAGAGCTCCCTTTTGGTTATGTTTTGGTGACAATGGATCCCTGTCTGTTTAAAAGCTGGGGTCCTCCTCTCCCTGCTGGCTTTGGTGGGAGCTCTCTTTGGCTTTGGCTGGCAAGGGGAAGCTTTGGGATTGCTCTTTCGGGCCTGATTAGCATTCGGCCCCGCTGCTCCTGCTGTTTCGAGCTGGAGCTCGCCATTGCCTGGCAACCACAGAGCAAAACTCCAGCAGCCGCCCCGGAGCCCCGGCGGCTCCTGCGAGAGGCACCGACACGCGGGGACAGGGACAGCGGCAGGGCCACCCTGCACTGCTGCCCCCTGCCCTCCACCCCACACGGTGCACAGACAAGGATCATCCCCAGGACGAGGAGGAGGAGAGGGCTGTGGCGGTGCAAGAGCTCTGGTGACAGCCAGGTCTGGTGGGTCTGTGTCTGTCTGTCCTGGTGCCGCCTGCCATGGGCATCCCCCTGCGTTGGGCACAGCCTGCCCTGCACACCCTCGGTACAGCAGGTACCATGCTGTGTTCAGGGAGCTCCTGTCATGCACTGGGACCTTGGGGCAGGGCCAGGCCCTGCTGTGGGTGCCTCTGGGACAGGGTGTGTTGGGGGACACACTGGGATGTGTGTGGGGTACATGGCCCCATCCTCACAGCATGAGGAGCTGCACACATGCTCTGTGTGTGTGCCATGCACATACCTGGCCACGCTCCCCAGCTGGGGTCTGTGCCGTGCCCAGGACCCCCAGGGGCCCCATGGGGGGGCTTGGCCTCACTGAGGTCTCACAGGGAACCGTGGCACAGCTCATCTGTGGTGCTCTCAGACTTCTACTCCATCATGCTGGGGGTGGAGTTGGAGGGACAGGAACCTGAGTGAGCATCGGGGCTGTCTCGGCTTCCTATTTTGCGTGTGCTTGAGGCCTGTTGTAGTTTTCCTGGCAGAAGAAGTTTGTTGTCCTGCTCCTGGCAGAAACTGCGGGCCTGGGGTTCAGCCCCTGACCTGCCAGAGGGTCTTTGCAATGGTGGTGGCTCAGCCCCTCCACCAAACCCTGCACTTCATCCTCTTTCCAGCCTGGGTGGACTTGACAGGACTTGAGTCCCCTCTTGACACAAGGTGCCACTTTTCTGCAGGAGACAGAGACATGCCTGAGTACATTGAGTTCAGATCTAATTCATCCTCTCACCTCTAGTTTAACTCTCTATTTTTACATCTTTGATGCTGTGGGTACTGCCTGTGGCTGCAGGGCCAAGCTGTCCTGTCCAGCCAGTACACTGAGACCCATTGGGCAGGAAGATAACAGACATGTGCCTTTCAGTGCTCCCCCATACATCCTCATCAGTGACGCTCACTTGGCAAAGGGTAAAAAAATAAATACATCTGTCTTTTTGTCTTGCAGAGCCTGGGGTCGGCTGACAAGAAGGACTTTTACCAGCCAAAGTAAGTGCCAGTAGCAGTGGTGAGTAATTGCATGGAAATTCCCGGCTGGTCCATATTACCCAGCAGCTCCATGGCTTGCTAAGATTAGACATTTCAGTGTACAAGAATAGCTGCTGCAATTACACAAGTGAGGATAACAGTGGAAGGGCTGTCAGTCATGCTGGCTTCAGGGCATATGCAAATCCTTCCATTAGGTCAGAAGGAACCATGACAGCTTGACTGAGCCTGGGGGACAGAGCCAGGAGAGGGGGGTGCATTGGTGACCTTTCCCACCTCAGGCTCCCTCTGCTCCTGGTTTGCACAGCTGAGCTGCCTTGGAGAATGGAAGGGTCTTGCTGTGTGTCACAGATCTCACAGTGCATCTCCCACAGCTGCTGGTGCCTTTGTCTTCACCTGCTGTGCTTGGTGCAGCTCTGTGAGCTGCAGGGGGAGAGGAGGGCAAAGGGGGCTTTAGAGCTATGGACACAAGAAAGTTACTGCAAACCACTCTGCCAACACAAGCAGTTGGCTGCTTGGTGTGTGGATTAGGTAACAGAACCTCACCACAGCATGGCACCTTCCAGGCTTGTGCTTGCTGGATGGACAGGTTTGTTCCCATCATCCTTTGGATAATGGCAAGCTCTGTTAAAAGCCCTGCTGAGAGGTTGGGTTCTGCCCTGGCACTGCATTATGTGTTGTGCTGCTGAGCACGTCACCTGTGGGACCTTGTGTTGCTCCTGCTTTGCTTGGGGCAGTGAAGGTCTTCAGGTTATCACCTATCTTCTGAAAGAAAAACAAACCAAAAAACATAGGTGGAATTGAAGCTGTGGGACAGTGCTCTGATGGGCAGGATTGTCAGGGGAGCATGGCTTTGGACGATTCAGAAGGAACTGGGTTGAGGATTTCTCCTCCAAAGCTCACTGTCCTGCTCTTGCTCACTCTTTGCTGCTTTCCCAAGCATCCCCGCAGTGCAAGCAGTGTGGCAGCATCCTCGGTGTGAGCCAGGCTTGGCCTCAGAGGGAGCAGGTCCAGGGGTGACAGACTGTGTCAGGGAATGTTGTACAGAGCTGCCTGCTCTCTGTCTGTCCTGGGAGAGCAAGTGTGGGGTGTGTGCATGCTCTTCAGCTGTCTGCTGATTCCTCTTTATGCCACCAAGAGTTTTTAAAACTCGGTGCTGGTTTCTAGGTCTGTACTGAGAGTCTGATTTGAGGGAGCTTCTCTGCCTGTTCACCCCAAGGCAGTGCAGCTCATCAGCTTTCCAAGACCTCAGGCAGATAAAGACTTTTGGAAAGACAGAATATCTGTTTAATCCTGCATGGCTTTCTGGGAGATCAGAGGAATATCACAGGAGATTATGGAGTCATTGTGGATGCCACAACAACATGAACACACATTTGGCAAAGAGCTCATGGTTGTGTTTGTGTGACCTCTCCCAACAGCTGTCCAAGATTTTGGTGCTCCTGAGTGTAGTACTGTGTCTGTGAGGAGTCTAACAAGCAGGTTTAGAACAGATTGAAGCATCTCCCATGTCTCAGTTCCAGCTGAAGCTCTGGGGAGGCTTGAAGTAGGAGATTTGGAGGAAATCTTTAAAGAGCTCTTACTGTTCAGATTTCCTATCATTTTCTGTGGTTTTGGTGGTTGGTAGCAACAATTTGTGGTGCTGCATTTATAACTAAGCTCCTCTGAGAAATGAGGAATGTTTCTCTACCTTGAATGGGAGAACATGGGCTTCCCATCTTACTGAAGGTGTGGAGCTGCTGGGTCAGAGTGGGGTTGCTGGTGCTCTTGTAGATCCAGGATGTTTTATGGGAGTTTGTTTCTCTGTGCCATGAGGCCATGGGACCTCCATGGTCTGGCCCATCAGCTGTGATGCCCCTGGTCATAACTCTGTGACTTTGGTTAATGCCCAGCCCATTTACACTCCTCAGTGGCTGTTTTGGGGTTGTGATGGGTAGGTTTGTGGCCGTGCTGTGGCCTTGTACCACTGCCCCCATCCCATCTGGCTTTTTGATCCCGCAGCTGATCCCACACTGTGCCTGCTGGAACCCATCTACAAGGCTGGACCAGGTGCTCTCTGTGGAGCCCTTCAGTTTCTGGCAGGGCTGGAGCTCATCTCCCTCAGCAGAGAAGGGTTGCTAGAAAATGCCAGAGCTTGGGTGGCCCTGCTGAGGACTTGAGACAGCTCAGCTCCTGTGCAGCAGCAACACAGCCCAGATTACAGCTCCCCGAGCCCCGGGCGAGGTGGTGGCGAGCAGCCAGAGCATGGTAGGAGCTGAGCCCAGCTGTGGTAGTTCCTGGACACATCTCTGCAATGAGGGTGGTGAGCTGAGAGAAGTCTGGCAGTGTGCAGCTGGTCCTGCAGCTCCCATGTGGCAGAGCAAACTTGACTGGGCCTCTGCTTTTCCTTTTCCAGCTTCTGAGGCATTGGCTCACCTGCCAGCAAAGCCCTGTGGGAGCAGGGTCAGAGCCATCCTGCTCATGTGTCAGGCTTTGGGGGCCTCCCACAGCAGGTGTTGGTCCTGAAAGCAGAAAAAGGAGACACACATGCAGAAATCTCAGCAGTGAGTTTTGTCACTGCTTGTCCTGGGAGTGACTCCTGCTCTGTTCCTGCCATGTTCAGCTCTCTCTAATCAGGTGGCCTCTTCCTCAATGGACATCAGATATTCCATCTGCTGAATTTCCTTGTGTCTCCTGGATTGACTCCTTTCCTTCCTTTGTTGCCTCTCCCCTTCAGAAATGGAAATGTGTCCTCACAGTTCCCATCAGTCTGTCTCAGGCAGCAGGTAGGTGTTTCCTGAGCTCCTGGAACATCCCTGTGCTGATCAAGGCCATGGAGATGTGTCCACCCTCGCCCATAAGCCTCTAATGTCCCTTCCCCTCCTCCCAGTCCATCCATGAGGTTCAGATCTCCCCAAGATGCAGTGAAAGCACACAGGGAGGTGCAGTGCAGATGGACCTCAGCTGTAGGAAGTCAGAGGTGCCCAGAATGGAGCTGCTGCCTGCTCTGGGGGACGCCCTTCTGCTTGCAAGGGCTTCAGTGGTGGTGCTATGGATATTCCTGTAAGAGCTGGCCCATGGCAGGAGCTGGGTCTCCTGGTCTTTAGTCTGGGAGGTAATGTTCCCTCTTCCATGGGAAATGGAGGGATGCAGCCTGAGTCAAGAATGATGAAGCTTTAATCTTAAGAAAAGTTACATCAACTGAGAACTGAAAGAGGTAGAGACCAGCCAAGGAAGGACCATCAGTGGCACATAAAGAGCTCCTGTAGCTGAAATACCTGAGAGAGGAACCTTGCATGTTGGCAATGGCCACAAGTGCAGCTCTTAGTCAACATGTGCACAGGTATCCTCAGCTGCACTGACTGCTCCAGCCATCCCACATGAACAGGTACAGGTGCCTTCCTGTGTTTCCAAAACAGTGTGTTCAGATATCAGAATGGTTTATCCTGACCTAACAACTCTCATCTGATGCAGTTTGGGCCCATGGCAGGGCCTGGATGCAACTCTGCTCTGTCTGGGATCTGACCAGAGTTTGTAGGGATTGGGGAAGAAACATGGGGTGGTATCAGTCCAGCCCCTGGGCTGCTCACTCCTTTGCCACCTCACTTTTTGGAAGATGGTGATACAGCTGTAATGCTGTCAGAATATCCAGGCTTCCAGAGGTCCTTCCAGATTTCTAACACAGAGCGCTGACTTCTCTGTCAAGGCAGCAAGGAGCCACTGGCTGAGGACTGAGGGGCAAGGACACCATGCTCAGAGACAGGAATAGAGGTAATAACTCTCCTGGCAGGGCTGGGTGGAAGTCTCTTGACAGGAACTGAAGTTGTCCGGTGTGTTTGCTAATTGCCCCTGGCACATATTTGCTCTTCAGTGTCAGGAACTCATTTTCTTTAAAGCAGAAAGAAATGTTGGTAGTAATGACACTCATAAACCCCCTAGCAAATGCAGACTGAAATACCTGGGCTTAATAGTGTGTCACTGCTTTGCAGTGGGAGCTGCCCTCATTCCCCCCGTGCTGCTCAGCTGTCAGGGAGCAGGGACTGTCTGCCAGGCACTCTGAGGCGTCAGGAGAGACACAGCTGGAATGACAAAATGCTCTCCATTGATCCTCTCCTCCTGTCCCCTGGCATGGTGGCCGTGCAGAAGAGACCGGCTGTATCAGAGCATGCCCTGCAGCAGCAGGATCCCACAGCAGGATCCCACAGCAGGATCCCACAGGATCCCACAGCCCTTTCAGGCAGGCACCTCGTGGCTCTGGCTCCAGCTGGGATTAAAGGCTGCCCCCACCCTCTGTCCTCCAGGTTCAGATGTGCAAACACGGGAGGAGCCTTTGAAAGCACCTCCCAGAAAGCAGCAGCTCCTGTTTGTTTTGTCTCAAAGTCATTACACAGAGCTGTCTCCACAGCTAATTCTTTGTCACCTGGCCCTTACAGCAGAACATTTCATCTCCCAGACTCCAATCTTGCCATGCCAGCACTTAGATGAAAGTGTTTCCTTGCTGAATCATTATCTCATAAAATGTTGGTGGTTTAAAGGCTTTAGAAATCAGTATTTACATTTTGGAAGCATTAAGGACCATCATAATAAGTGTGATGTGTTCCCAAGTCAGGTTCTCATTTCAGTGCCTCCTTCCCTCAGACATTATTGCTGTAGGAATGATGATAATCACACACATATAGGTAGTGTTTGACTTCTTCTGTGGTGACTGAGAGTTGTTCAGCTGGGAGCTCAGGTTCCAAGTGCTGAGCAGAGGGAGGAGGACACTGATGGGAAGTGGGGAGAAAGAGATAGTGCCAGTGACACCAGGGAGCTGTGGGGCAGGAGAAGCAATGCCAAGACCACCTCTCCATAAAGGATACTCATGGGCATACTCAGTGATGTAAGAAACTGTCCCAAAACCACCTGCACAGTTTGGAGAATGCTCCCAGCTTTGGTTGTAGGAAAGGATGAAACACCATCACCAACATCTCTGGTAGCAGTGGAATGGCAGAGCTGTGGAGGGTGAAAGAGAAATGCTGGGGTCTGTGGGGTGGGTGCAGGTTGGAGGCTGAAGGGGAGGGTAGCCCTCCAGAAGGGAATCATCAACATGGTGTCCTCACTTCCAACCCCAAATCCTGTCCAAGGCAGATCTCTGGAGAGTCAAGGAGTTTTACACACAACTTATTTAAAGAAGATTCTGGTGCTGGTTTGGGGTATCCTGGCAGTGGGGCTGAGCCATTGAAACTGTATAGCAAACTTATAAAATATTCCCCCTGGAGTTTGGCCAGTGGATTCAGTCTGAGCTTCAGGCAGGTGGAGAGGCTTTAATACTTCAGAATGCAGAGAAAGGAAGGGAATCCTGGAAAGGCACTTTGAAGAAATGTAGTCATTTAACAAATGCCAGTCTGGGAAGGGAGGGCAGGGCTGACCCTGAGCAGCCTGGGAGCAGGGAGTTAGGAGAAGCAGGAATGAGCAGTGGGAAGCAGCAGGGAGCTGGGGATTAGCAGAAGTGGGAATGAACTGAGGGGTGTCTCATGGCATGGCAGAGGGTTGCTCTGGACATTTGCAGTGGGTGCAGGAGTTCAGCTGATCTCCTGCCAGTTCAGAACAGGCAGGTCCAGGCTGTTCCTCTGGGCTGTGGAGGGAGTTGGGACAGCACTGAGGAGGAGCAGTGCTGGCAGGGATCCCACAGGAGCTCAGGCATGGAGGAGCCATCACCCTGCTGCTGTGCACTGTGCCCTCTGGGCCCCCTGCCCAGCCAACATTGCTGTTTGCTTGGGGAGCTGGTCTGGTACCAATTTGTACCCGGGGATGAGGGCAGGGCCCCCTGTGAAAGGCCTGGCTGTCCTGCTCTGGTCCCCTGCCCACTGCAGCCTGGCAGGGCAGCACTGCATTGTGTGCATGGGAGGGAGGGAGGGCAGCACTGCATGGTGTGCATGGGAGGGAGGGCAGCACTGCATGGTGTGCATGGGAGGGAGGGAGGGCAGCACTGCACTGTGTGCATGGGAGGGAGGGCAGCACTGCATTGTGTGCATGGGAGGGAGGGAGGGCAGCACTGCATGGTGTGCATAGGAGGGAGGGCAGCACTGCACTGTGTGCATGGGAGGGAGGGCAGCACTGCATGGTGTGCATGGGAGGGAGGGAGGGCAGCACTGCATGGTGTGCATGGGAGGGAGGGAGGGCAGCACTGCACTGTGTGCATGGGAGGGAGGGCAGCACTGCATTGTGTGCATGGGAGGGAGGGAGGGCAGCACTGCACGGTGTGCATGGGAGGGAGGGCAGCACTGCACTGTGTGCATGGGAGGGAGGGCAGCACTGCATGGTGTGCATGGGAGGCCCTGCTGAGGACTGTGGCTCTGGTGAAGTCTGGATGAACGCTGCTCTTACTCATTTCCCTTTTGTTGCTTCTTGGGAGAGAGTGCCTGCCCTGGGCTCCTGTGCCCTGTGGGCCTGGAGGATCGTGGTGGGATGCTCTGCACACAGAATGGGCCCAGAGGAGGCCATAAAGATGCTTCCAGGGCTGGGCCCTCTGCTCTGGAGCCAGGCTGGGAGAGCTGAGGGTGTTCACCTGGAGAAGAAAAGGCTTCAGTGGCACCTCATTTCAGTCTTCCAGTAGTTAAAGGAGTTTATTAAAGAGAGGGAGAGTGTCTTGTTTGCATGGACAGAGACTGATAGGACAAAGAGGAATGATTTTAAAGTAAAAGAGAAGAGATTTAAATTTGGTATTGGGGAGAAATTCTTCCCTGTGAGGGTGCTGAGGCCCTGGCACAGGGTGCCCAGAGCAGCTGTGGTTGCCCCTGGGTCCCTGGCAGTGCCCAAGGCCAGGCTGGGCAGGGCTTGGAGCAGCCTGGGACAGTGGAAGGTGTCCCTGCCATGGCAGGGGCTTGGAATGAGATGAGCTTTAAAGTCCCTTCAAACTCAAACTATTCTGGATCCATGGCTTTTCAGGACACAGATACCCTGGATGGCATCAGGACCCTTGATAACCAGAATTAAATATGTTGGCCCAAGAAAGGTTTGGACAAGGATTTGGTTTTAGTGGTCCCTGGAGAGCAGGGGACAGGAGGAAGAGTTTCTGGGGCTGGCTGAACTCATTTCAGCCTGCACTGGATGCACAGGCCATGGGAGAACTGGACCAACCCCAGGCCCTGTGCCTGCTCTCCCCTGGGAACGGCCCTCCTGCACCTGGTATAAAATAGTTTAGGGTTCCATTGTTTCTCTGCAGCTTTTAATGTGTTAAGTGAGGTTGCAGTGTAGGCTCTTACTGTGGCAGTTGTCATAGAAACTTGCAGGGCTTTTTTCCCTGATCCCCCAGCCCCTTTCTTTACACCAAAGCAGGGTTGAATTTTGTCCCCCCTGTAATTTCAATTCCATTCCATTTAAAAACCTGCCTGGGCCTGATTCCCTGTCTCCAGCACTGCCACACAAGGACTCAAAGTCTTTCTGTGCTGCTTCCTGTTGTCTCAGCTGAAGGGCGTGTGTTCCCCTGCCCTGTGCACTTCCCTGAGGGGATTCTGTCCCTTTGAAATGCCAGCAGGGATTGGGGCTCAGCCCTTGTCCCCCTGCACAGCCTCTGGGCAGCACAAGACTCCTTGCTCACCATGAGGTCCCTCTCCTTGCTGCTTTTTCCAGAACGAGGGAGCAGAGTGGGCACTGGGGCTCCAAGGGCCACTGGTGGGGACATGAGGGTGGCACCTGCCTGCCCTGCTGCCCTGAGCCCGGGGCTGCCTTCCCCTCTGCTGCTGGGAGGATGATGCTGCCAGCTCAGCACTCAGGCTGGCACAGGAGCCACCTAAGCACCAGCTGCAGCCCTGCCACGACTGCAGCGCCTGGCATTAATCATGGAAAGGGAATTGAGCGTAGGAAGCTGGGCATTTTTAACAAATAACCAAGCCTGCTTTCTCCCCTAAGCAAGAGAGCAAACTGTTTGCTGCAGTGAGTCAACACAGAGATGCTTTAGCCATGGGAGGTGCTGCTGCCACCCACAGCAGCCATCGGTCCCAAAGACAGCCGGGTGCAGAAGGGACAAGTGGGGAGAGGAGTTTCCTGAGCTGCTGCCAGCAATCCCTGCTGGGCTTTCTCCAAGACACAGGGATCCTTTCCTTCATGCTTTGCTTCTAGCACAAGACTTGATGGGGACTCCTCAAAGGTAGCTGGACTTGTAGCTCAGAATTTCTACTTTGAAGAGTTCAGTGCCCCCACAGCTCCCCATGGCTCCAAGGCCAGGACTATCTCGTAGGATCCCAGAATGGTTTGGGTTGGAAGGAACTTGAAAACTCATCCAGTCCCACCCCCTGCCATGGGCAGGGACACCTTCCACTGTCCCAGGCTGCTCCAAGCCTTGTCCAACCTGGCCTTGAACATTTCCAGGGATCCAGGGGCAGCCACAGCTGCTCTGGGCACCCTGTGCCAGGGCCTGCCCACCCTCACAGGGGGCAATTCCTTCATAGCATTTACTCCAAACCTGCTTTCTGTCAGTTTAAAGTCACCAAACAGCCCTCCTGAGCCTTTATCCTGTGCATAGCAGGAGTCAGCCCTGGAGCTCCAGCTGTCTGCTGGGACTCATTTGGGTGGGATTTAGGTCTATTAGATCACTCCTTTGGCCTCCCATGTGCTGCAGGGATATGAATTACCCACAAGCTCCTGCAGAGGTTTTGGTTGCCTTCTGAGTGTTACCCAATTCTCTGAGCATCCCTGAGATGTATCTAATCCTGACCCAAAACTCACTAGAATTCGCTGGGCTCTACTTCCCAGTCCCTGCCTCCTGGCACCTCTCACTGATAAAAGCAGTTGGCACCACTCTGTTTTTTGATGGGTGGCAGATTTTTATCAATAAACTCAATATAGCTCAAATCTTTTACAGCATGGTGTTTTCTCCAGCCACCAGATCAATTTTGTGACTCATCCCTCCAGGCTCTGCTGTTTTAATGTCCCCTTTAAACATGGACACCTTAATTGCAGGAGTGGCAGTGGCAGTCCCAGCAGTGCAGTATGTGCAGCTCTCCTGCTCTCCCCTAAGAACTGCATCAGCTTTTTTCACCACAGCATCACATTAGAGCCTTGTGCTGGGCTGCTCACCCGTGGTGACCCCTGACCCTTTCTGGAGGCTCCCTCTTGTCTGGGATCCAGTCCCTGTTCAGAAATAGGGCCTGAAATCCCTCTCCGAAGCTGTGTTATCCCAGGCTGGGCTGCATTACCATGTACAGTGTTTGAATGGGCTCAGCATTAGCAGGCATTTCCCTCTCTCCTCATCAATATTTACCATTCCATCAATCTTCCTGTCACCTGCTAATTTTTTGAGAGAGGATTTTGTATTTCCATGTGATCATCAATGGAAATATTGACTGGTGTGTTCCCTGTGGAGCCTGGCTAACGATTCCCCATTGACACCTCCTGTGTGAGACCTGTCAGCCGCCTCTAAATCTATTTAAAATGCTTGATTAGGGCTGCACAGCCCCATCTTCTGAACTGAGAGTGTCAGGGAGCACTGAGAGCTCTGCCTGTGCAGCCAGGAGGGGCTCAGGGCCTTTCCTGCCAGCCAGGGTTCATTACAGAGTGACATCAGGCTCATTGGACAAGATCTCTTCCACCAAGACACACCGACTGACTTTAATTAGAACTTACATCCTTTAATAATTTCTTAATTAAATTCCAGATGAGCCCTGCCTTCTGGGTCCTATATCAGGCTGACTGTTTGGTTGGTAACTAGGTCACCCTTACTGCCGGGTGGGAATGTTGGGGGGAAGGAGCCATGTCCATCTGGATGTGGTAACCTGAACTTGACTCAAAACAAGCAGCAGAGACCAAAAACCTCTCTCCAGCTTTTGGGTATGTGTTGGCTGTGCTGGCTGCTTGGTGCTATTCAGCCACATTTGATACACATGGATGCTAATGATTCAGGAGAGCTTCATCTCTCCTAGGAATCAGTTTACTCACATTTTTTTCCCAAACACTGAATAAATATGGACTATGTTTTCCTTTTCTGCATAATTTGAGCAGTCCTACAGACTCTACTTTAAAGTAGCCCCAGTGATCCTTAAAACCAGACCTATTGCTAGCCTTTGTTTGGCCCTCAATAGCAGATTTTCCATGTCCAACCACACATTTTCCCTTTCTTTAGTTTCCCTAATAATTTTCCTATATATTGTAATATTTCATTCGTATTGACCACTCTATTCTGCACTCTATGGCAGGAGGTTGGAGCTAGATGGAACCCAAACCCTCCCCATGATTTTACTGCTGGCTCTGAGAGTCTCCCAGTATGCTAACACATTATTTCTTATCCATTGGGAACATGCCTTTAAGGCTGAGCTCCTGCAGCTGGCTTAGGTATGATGTGCTGTGCCTCGCCCCAGTCCTTGGTGAGAAGGTAAATATGTGTTTATTGAAGCACCAACTGCTAAAAGATCTGTAATTCCAAAGAAAAGCATATAATGGTGTGTAGTGTAAGTGTGCAGTGCCCTCCTCTTCACTCCTTGGCACCCTCCCACGCAGGCACTGCCATCACGTTCAGCAGCTCCAGGAATGTTGAGTGCCTTCAGTTTCTGCTCGTGAGGGAAAATTGCCCTTTCCTCATTTTCCCTTCTCCACCTTGCTGCCTCACATCATCTCAAGAGCTTTGTCTCTCAGCACAGCACGAGCAGGGCTCTGATACAGTTGCTTGGAACAGCCTCAGATTAATCTGGGTTTTTATTCAAATACCATTGTGGTATTTTCTCTCTGTGCTCCCACCTGCAGGGCCACATTGACAGCTGGGCTGTGGCACTAGAGAATCACACAAGGGTTTGTGCTGGAAGGGACCTTAAGGATCATCTAGTTCTACCCCTCTGCCATGGGCAGGGACACCTTCCACTGTCCCAGGTATCTCCAAACCCCATTCTTGGAGCACTTCCATTGATCCAGGGGCAGTCTCAGGTTGTGTGAGCAATCAGCCGGGTCCTGGAGCTCTTCCTCTGGGAGGGATCATCAGGCAGGACTGGGCTGTGCTGGGCAGCCTGCAGGGGCCATGGGAACAGTGCTGATCTGCTCAGGGAAAAGTGTCACTAAGGGTGTGACAGGAGGGAAGGCGCTGTCTGTCCTGCATCCTGACAGAGCCGCGTGCATGGAGGGTGATCCAAGGATTTCAGCTTTCCTGCAGCTTTCTGGCATTGGCAGACACAGCATTTAGGGTGGTGTGGCTGTGCAGTGGGAAGGGATAAGGGTGAGGGTCCTTATTTGTCTCTTGAGGCTTAGGACATCATGTGAAAGGGCATCATGACCAGCATTCCTTCTAATTTATGGGGAAATGAATTCTTACCTCCCCATGGACTGCACAGGGAGCCTGGGCAGACAGTGCAGAGCTCTGCCATCGGTGCTGCCTCTGGTGGCTTCAATACATCCTGAATGTAGGATGAGCTGATAAGAATCACTAAAGAATCATGGAATCCCAGAATGGTTTGGGTTGGAAGGGACCTTAAAGCTCCTCTTGTTCCAGCCCCTGCCATGGCAGGGACACCTCCCACTGTCCCAGACTGCTCCGAGCTCTGTCCAGCCTGGCCTTGGACACTGCCAGGGATCCAGGGGCAGCCACAGCTGCTCTGAGCACCCTGTGCCAGGGCATGGAACAATGAATAATTGTATTTACACCTAAATTAAAGACTTGACTGAATCAAGCTGTGGACAGTCCTGGCAGGCTGACTTCAGGCAGACTTTGGAGCATTTTACTGATGGATTGTGGGAGATCAGCTCAACCCCCAGACCACCTTGCCCCACAGCAAATGGAAATACGTGTGTTGCTCGCAGAAGAAAGGAGCTCTGGGACCTGCAAATTCCCATTTTTAGATTTGAAATAGAAAAACCTTCCCAGTGAATGCTTCAAGAACACCTCTGGAGCTGACAGTTCTCAAGCAGGGTCTGTTGGAGATTTTCCTTTGCAGTTTGAGGTAGGAAGGAAAAAGCACCCAGGGAGGGAAAGCTCAGCTGTTCTCATTGTCCCCTTGGATGTCAGAAGTGCTTTGTTTTCCAGAAGTGCTTATTATTCATGCAGTGTCTCAGCAGGCAGCTGGAACACAGCTCCAGCGTGGGGCTGGTCCTGGTGTGGGCTCTGCCATGGAGCTGTGCCATGGCTTTTCCCTCCTCCTGGGACATCCCACCAGAGCCAGCAGTGGTGCTTGGTGCCTGCCTCTGGCACCCCTGCCAGGGTTGGTTGGGCCATCTTTTCCCCACGGTGTTCCTCTGTTGTCCCTCTCCATCCTAGGCCACCTCCTGGCAGATGTGGGGCTTGGTTTTGCTGTCCTGAGGGTGCTCCCAGCAGCCATGCTCCCAAAGGAGGCACAGCACCAGAGCTGCAGCCTCCAGATGTGTCCAGGCAGTCCCTCTGCCTGCACAGCATCTTCACTGCCTGCCTTGGCCCCCAGTTGTGCCAGACCCCTGTTGTGCAGTTTGTCCACTTGGCTTTGCCATTTCCATCCCAGCTGAATGGTTCTGAGGACTCTGCTTCTGGGCTTTTATCATGTTTCTCTGTTCTCTCACCTCGCCTCAGCTCTGGAAGGTGTTGCT
This sequence comes from Agelaius phoeniceus, assembly GCF_051311805.1. NCBI lineage: Eukaryota > Metazoa > Chordata > Aves > Passeriformes > Icteridae > Agelaius > Agelaius phoeniceus. The sequence continues at coordinate 15,908,202 of NC_135280.1, forward strand.
GAAAACTCTGGAGTGAACCAGAAAGCAGACTCAGACTCCCAAGCAGTTTCCAGCCATCTCAGACTGGTCTCTCACCATCTTGGCTTTGCTGCTGTGAATCAATGGCTCCATGAGCCATGGAGCTGATGCTGGGAGGAGTAGCGTGGCTGCTTCTGCAGACATTGGCTCTGCCTCATTGAGAGTGCCCTGTGGAGTCAATCCCACCTTTCTTCGGGATTTTGATGGCTGGCTGGAGCCCCCAGTGCTGTCCCCAGGAGGGACCACGTGCATCCCAGCAGTGGTGGATCCCACCTTCTCCCAGCAGAGTGGGGCAATGCCCAGCCCCACGGGGACACGGGAGGGGCTGTCAGCCCCAGCAAATGAGAAACTGTCAATATTTGTACACAAAGGCCACGCTGAAATCCCTATCCCAGTCCAGACATCAGAGGTGTCAGTTTTGATTTCCCAAACACAGAGAGAGCCCTTTCAGCCCCAGCCTGCTCAGACACTGCAGCTTTAATGTCCAAGCACCCAGCATGTTTCCACTCCCCTCAAATGCATCAATCAGGTCTCGGTGAGGCTCTGAAAGAGCCAGTTTGTTAAACAAACACACTTAGTGTAAAAAGTTTATTCCAGTTAATTGGGACTTCATTGCAATGGAAACAAATTACCCAGCTGTCATCTGCCAAGGCAAACAGCAGCGGGGGAGCAGGGGTCCTGGCCAGGCGGGAGACAAACAGTCATCTCAGGCAACCTTATTTATGGCCTTTTTATGTATTTCTGTATTTATTTGGACATTCCTGAGCTGGAGAGCTGGGCTATTGCCGAGCTGCATGCCCCAGCACTTGCACAGTGCAGTTATCTGCTCTGGGGCTCCTGGGCAGGGAGCTGGCCCTGGCCCCGGTGGGTGCTGCCACGGGGACCCCCGGGCTGGGGTCTGTGTCCCTGGGTAGATCCCTCCAGGCGTGCCCAGGGCCCTTGCTGCACAGCCAGAGAGGAGGTGCTGGGTGGGAATGTCAGGGCCAGCTGCTGGTCCCTGGAGGCTGGGGATGTGAGGGATGTGGGGGTCCCTGCAGGGAGCAGCGGGACAGGGAAGCACCCAGGAGGGGCTGGTGGCCACTGGGAATTTTGCTCCTGTGTTTCCACAGTTCCTTGCCCAGTGCTAAACCTGCTGCAGGGGTGCCCTGTGTCAGCATCGACCCCACGGGCGAGTCCCCAGCCCTGCTCCGGTCCAGTTCTCCCCTCCCAGCCCAGGGAAGGACCTTGTGGCAGGAGAGCTGGGAGCACTGCCTGGTGAGTCTCCCACTCATTCCCAGCTCATCTGATTTAACAAACACCCTGTCAACACCCTTTTCCCCTCCTGGAGGTTTTAAGGCAAAGGAGGGAGCGAGGAGCAGGGATGGGGGAGGCAGGCAGGGAGCGCCCCGGGAGCCAGGCAGGATGGGGCTGGGTCCCGCAGCCGGCGCGGAAGTGACAGATAAAGTGACAGATAAAGTGACAGATAAAGCCGTGGGATTAGCAGCGTGTATCGTGTCAGGAGAGCAGCGTCCCCTTTCCTGCAGCGCTCGTTACCCGAGCTGAGCCGTGCTGGGGGAGGCATGGGCAACACATCGAATTACCTCCTGTCCCTGCTCCTGGGTGGCCTGTCCTTGCCTCATGTCCCTCCAGTTCTGCCCTTCTGATCCAGGGGGGCTGTGCCAGGGCTGGGGTGGGCACAGACAGGGATGGGTGCAGCCCCCATGGCACAGCTCTGCTTGGCTCTGGACATGTCATGGTGTGTAGATGGCAGCCTGGGGGTGGGGATGGCACGAGCATGGGGGGCTCTCCCAATGCCCCTGGGATGCATTCTTCCCTGCTGGCCTTGGGGATGTGGAGGACAGGAGCAGCTCTCTGCCTGTGTGCTGGGACCTTCCAGCAAGCTGGGAATTCTCTTGTGTGCCTGGCGAACAAAAGCCAGGGCTCCTCCACCCTGCTGACTTAACACATCCAGGACAGATTCTTCTTTAGGACTTCACAGATTCTTCTGTGAACTCCTAGAGTTCACATTTGAATTTCACATTGCAATTGAGTTGCCATCCAGAGCCCTTTATGCACTTTCCAAGAGTGTTTCTGTTACTTTACAGTTGTGAGATGGTGGTGACCTGCATTCTGAGGTTTCTGTCTGTGATAGCACATGTTCAGGGGCGGAAGGCCTGGATTGGGATATTCATTCTTGGAGGGGTCTGGGGTGGGGGGAAATGTCAGACCCGAGCACTGATAAATACAGAGATGAGTCCTAAGATCAGACTGATCTTACCAGAGGGATGTGGGAAAGATGGTGACCAGAACTGGAAAGGACACAAGATTTGGCTCCATTTCTGGAGCTTGGAATGGAGTGGAGGAGGGATTGGGCAGTTTGGCTGAAGTACCTTGGTTCCTTGGAGTCAGCTGGCCCATCTTGAGAGACAATCTGAAACCACAAAGGTAAGAAACAACAGGGAAACAATGCCACATTTCCCTATATGGGAGCTGGTGTGTGTTGGAGGCAGAGGCAGCAATGCCCCCTCAGTGCCACATTCCTGTGCCCCCACTCCCTGCAGGATCCTTGGTGGGCAGAGCCAGGGCACAGGATGCCAGGCACCTCCCTCCTCCACCTGGCAACCCTCTACTATAAGGGATTTTAGCTTTCTGTTTCTAGATTGATTTGTTGGTGGTGGTTATTTTTAGCTCCTCCAGTGCCTTGCAGATTCCTCGAGGGATTCTTTCTTTGCCTCTCCCTCCCACAGGTTTGTTTGTAATGGATCTGCCTTGACTTGAGCCACAAGCGTGAGGTTCCAGCGCCGGCGGGGGCTGTGCTGCCCTCTCAGGGAGCAGATCCCCCTCTCTGCTTTAGCTCAGCTTGACGTGTCCATGGGGTGCTTCACTCCCCCATACAGCCACTGCTGTGCTGTCCCCACCCAAAATCACTGCCAGGGCACCCTGGGTGGCTCCTTGTCCCTGTCTCCTCTCAGCACTGCCCTCCCCGAGAGTTCTCTCTTTTCACTACCCATGGGGAGGAATTCAGATCAGCATCACTGTATGTGGAAACAAACCCCAGGCTCCTCCTGCAGCTCCACAGCCAGGCTGGATGGAAATTTTTCAGCATATTTTAAAGCACAAAGTAATTCCAAACAAGTTGCGGGTATATTTTGGACTCTGGCAGAGCTGTTGTTAGCGCCCTGCTTCGCCTGCTGGCTGTCCCAGACAAGGGCTCACTTTGAGTGTAGCCTTCTGCTGAGCAGGGGGGCAATGTTTGCATTCCTGATTTAGAGCTTCCATCCCACGGGGCTCCAGCCCTGTCTCCCACTGAGCCCAGCACAGCCAGGAGCCCGGAGCTCACCTATCAGCACCAGCTCCAGGGCTGCAATCATGTTCCCTCGAAAATGTGACTCTCTTTGGACTCAGCTGCTTCTGCTCACCCTGGGTTGACGCTTGGTGGGGCCTGTGTGAACGCACAATTTGTGCTCTGTTTTTTCCAAGATTTTTGTTATTTTGTAGAGCAGAGTGAGTTGTGCTTGTTTTGAAATGCCTAAAGTATAGGTTGATACTCAAAATAGGTTTGCTGTTTTTCCTGGGGAGAGGCAGCCCTGGGAGGCCTTGCTCAGGTAGGGCTTTGGTGGTGGCATCTCCATGACATCCAGGAAAGTGTTTTTCTGGAGCACTGATCTCCACAGGCTGCTCTTACCTGGGAGATGAGCACATGCTGAAGGGTTTCATTGGACTTGCTCCTGTTAAAGCAGTCCCTGCAGTGGCCAAGGAGGTGAAGCCTGAAAACCACTTAAGTTTCCAAGCAAACCATTCAAGCAAACCTGAAAGCCACTTGCAAGGCCACAAACATCCTGGTGTGGCAGCTCCTCTTCTTCTCTGTGGATTAACCAGCTCCAAGGGGGTGTGAGGAGAGAGGACACCAGGGCCACTCATCCCCAAGGAATGTGCTGAAAGAAAGGACAGGGATCTGTGTCTGCATGGTGTTCTTGGTGGCTTGCAAAGTCCTGGTTCAGCTATCACCTAACTGCTTTCCATCAGGATAGGGTGGTGGCTGGCTGAAATCATACCCAGAATTAGCAGAGGTCCTCTGTGATGAGCCTAAAGCCAGACTCTGCTTTAATGGAATAACCTGGTGCTGGAGGAGAAAGTTCTGGAATGTGGACCCAGAATCCACAGTGAACTTTCTTCATTCTTGGCTGTTTTCCTTGGGGTTGAATGGCAGCTTTTCTAGGGCTGAAGTTGTCATTGAGGTTTTCCTGATCTTTAATTTTATAACGTTCATTAGCACAGTTCCTGTCAAAGAACAGCACGTTCCTTCCCTGTGCTCTCTGTCTCCCTGGTTAATAAACCTTTGCTGCTTTGGCTCTTTTGGAAAAAGGTACAGGGAACTTTGGGAACGACTCCTGGTATAATAGCCAGACGTCAGCATTGTCAGTCACATCTGAAGAGCGGCGTTAATTCAAAGGGAAATGACTGCAGAAGGCCCAGGTTACCTGTTGGGGGGCATTGAACCAACCTGTCCAAACCACAGCAGTGCCTGTGTGTTCCTCCAGCTGCTGAGAGGTGCTCGGAACCCAGATGGTTGCTTTTCCTTTCTGCAGTGGCCCGTAACACCAGGAGCTTCCTGCTCCTCTCTTCACTCCCTGAGGTTCTGCTTTGAAGATGTCCATTCCTGAGGCTTGTGGTGCCATGAAAAGGCTCTGTCAGGGTCAGGCAGTGCAGGAGAAGACCTGCAGTGCAAGAGGCACATGCCGTGCTTTGGCTGGGCTTGTCTGGGAGGTAGTCCTGGTTTCTGAGCATCTGCTCTGCTGCTGAAGGTCCCACCATCTTCCTCAGCTGGGTTTTACCAGCTCTGAGGTACAGAACAAGGGCTCCAAACTGAGGTTTGAAGTGAGCAGGGACAACCAGTGCAGAACTCCTGCCTTGGGAGAGGTGGAGCAGGTGCTGGCATTCACACCATGGCCTCTGGGTATCTCCTGGAGTTTGGGAGCCTCAAAGCAGGGAGCTGGCTGTGTCCACTGCGTGGTTTCCATCAGACTGGATTTAGTTTCAGGAGAAATCAGGATTGCTGTGTGAGTTTGGCAGTCCAGGAAAAGGAAGCAAGAGGCACCAGCATGATGTCCTAAACCTTGGTAGGTCTTCAGCTTACCTTGCCCTGGCCTTGACCATTTCAGGGTGCCCTTTCCACTGCCTGTGAAGGCATAGCTGGCCCAGAAACATTCTAGCCACTCTTCTCCAGAGCAGAGGGCTCAGCTTTGCAAAGCCAAGGTGTCTGTCTGCATAACCTCCAGAAACTCAGCTCTGGGCTGCAGTGTCGTGTGGACCTGCTGCCTCGTCACACCAGAGTGGTGCTGAGGAGTTGAAGGCCCAGCTCTGTGACAGCCTGGATGGAGTGACAGTGAGGTGAGAAGAGTGCTGTGTCCTGGGGACGTGCCTTGTGTGGTGTTCCCATCCCATGGGCCGTGTCTGGTGAGCACCAATGTGGGGTTTTGGCAACAATGTGCAAGATACTCTGCTCTGGAGCAGGATGATGCTGCAGCTGGAGAACATCCATGGAATAGCATCCGTGCTGCTATTGCCTGTGTGAATGCTCCACCTCTTCTTTGTTCTTCAGGGCTACGGGTCTGAAGGACAAACTCTCCTGTGGTTTATCTTTGCTTTCCAAGTGTCAGAAAGCCCTTCTGAGGCCTTCAGGCTGACAGCAGCCAGCAGAGCACACCATGCTGGGGTTGGGTGTGTCAGCTGGTGCCAGGGCTGATGCTGTGAGTTTGTCCCTGTGGTTTGTGTGGTAGTGCCCTGGTGGGCAGGTGTTGTCCCCTCTCACAAAGGGCCTTGCACAGCCACGGGGCAGTCTCGTGCTCTGGCCTGTGAAGCCCAAGCCCACGATACAAAGCAGGTTGTGAGAAGGTCACCTGCCTGACTCATGTCTCCAGTCCTGGCTTCACCCAGGTTGTGGTCTTTGCTGCAGGATTCCTTGGTTGGAAATGAAAGTGTCTCCTGCATCACTCCATGCTCAGTCCAGGATGATGCACAGCCTCTCACATCTCTGTCCCCCCACCACTGCCCCTGCACCCCAGGGCATTTCAGGTGTGGCAGTTCTGCTGATGGGCAGTGCCTCACCCTGAGGGTGTCACATCCCATGCTGCTGGCTCTCCTTCTGGGAGGTGACTCTTGCATGCAGGGTGTCTCTTGTTGGAATAAAGTGCCTTTCAGCAGCCTGGCTGGCACAGCTGCCCTTCATGGGGAAATGGGCCTGCAGGTGATTTAATGCTGTTGGTGCAGTGTGAACAACTGCCTTCTGAGGACTTCAGCTCTCCATGGGTGTTCAAACAGCAAAGACCAATCCTTGCAGCCCTTGGGAATAGGGGGATAATAAGAGTTAATGAGGAAACTGAGGCACAGAGGTCTTAGCTCACAGGTGAGGCTGTGCTCCAGCCAGGTTCCCAGCCCTGGAAATGGCTTTGGCCTGTCCCTCTTGGCCTCTGCTGCAGCGCATTCCTCTTCCCAGTCATCAGCACCTGGGTTTTGGGTTGCCCTTCTCTGGGTGCCTCTCACTCTCCCTCGCTGTGGGGCTGAAGTCCCTCGTGCCCCAGGCGCTGAGGAGCTCTCCTCTCACTTGGCTGCAGAAATGGGCTCAGCATCCCAGAAATTCAGGCTTTCGTGCGGGAGCCAATAGTCACACAACCTCCATCCAGAAACCATCATTATCGGCTGCTTGCTTTTTCTTGGTTTCTTTGAACTACAGCTCCCAGGATGCCTGAAGATATGCAGACATCCCGAAGACAGTGGTTTCCCATAAACTTTTGGGGTTTCATGCTTTGCAAGCAGGAATGTTTTTATTGCATCGCAAATCCCTTCAAGTCCCTCAAACCTCCATGGCAGCCGCGGGGGCCGGAGCCGGCTGCGCGGGAGGCACGCCAAGGGCTTTTCTCTCCTGCATTTTTTCCCTTCTTGCAAGAGGGACCTTTGTAGCTCCCTGTCGTGCCTTTTCAAGGGAAGTTTTGGACTGGGAGGAAGTTTGAAGAAGCCATGGTTTGCCTGTAGAGATGTGTTTCCCATTCTCCTGGTCCCCATTATTTCAAGGGCTGCTAAGCAGCTTCCTGCATCCCCATGAGTATTGAAGTGCCTTGGGCAAGGTGGGAAGGGATTTTCACTGAACTGGGAAGAACTGGGACACAGAGAAGAGAAAAAGATGCAGGTTCCTGCACTAGTGTAATGAGCCCAGGAGACTGGGGTTTAATTCTGACATGCTCACAAATCCTGAGGGAAAGCCAGAGAGGGATGTTTTTGTTTAGCATGGACAGATGTGATTGGAACTGCGGCCTGGAGGGTCTGCACCCCCAGCCAGATCCACCCAGGGGCTAGGGCACAAGTTCCACAGGTGCCCCCACAGCTCTTCATCTTCCTGCAGCCCATCCTGGGACCAGGAGGTGCTGGCAATGGAGTGGGCTCTGTGGTGTGGGCCCAGCTGTCCCTAATAATCACTTACTCTCTGCAGGAGAAGAACCACAGAGGACAGAATAGGGCTGTGGTAACACAGTGGCATTTTATGGTCGCCTTCTTCTGACCATTAAAGTACTTCAGTGAGTTTTTCCTGTTTGGTGCTGGTGAGCACCAGTGTTACATCTCATAATCAGATTTGTGGTATTTTGCCATTCTCCTTTTTCCCTTTGGTTGCCCAGGATGCTCCATAGGTTGGGATTTAATAGGTCTTAACTTCTTTGATAGGTCTTTACCAGTTTGAGGAACTTTGTGAATGAAACAGAGAGGTATTGGGTGCCCTTGGGGGTCACCAGAATCTCCAACTACCCAGATGTGCAGAGGCAGCAGAGCCATGGGTCAGGCTGTATGTGCTGTGGGACTGGGGAGTGGTTGGAGTTGGAAGGCATCTCTGGAGATCATTTTGTCCAATCCCTGCTAAAGCACAGTGTCACCTACAGCAGGTTACACGGGATCGTGCCCAGGTGTGTTTTTTAACATATTTGGGGAAGGAGACTCCCCAGCCCCTCTGGGCAGCCCGTTCCAGTGCTCCAACACCCAAAGGGACATGTCCTGGCCCTGCTTTGTACCGTTCCTGAGCACTGAGGCCAGTAGGATGCTGAGGGGTTCATTTATGAGCAGCTGTCTGGTGCCTCTGGGGTCTGGGCTTGTTCTCTGTCACCCTTGTTCCATGCTTCACTCTCCCTGCAGCCCCTGCAGGCACCCTTGGGCCCACGAGCACGGTGTTCCCGGCACAGCCAGCTCCTGTCTCCGCCGGTGCCGCTGGTGCGGGCGGTGCGGTCCGGGGGCGACAGCCGGGAGCTGATCCATGGGGGCTGCGGCCGGCTGGCCCTCACCACATCCCCGCTGCCGCTCCCGGCCGGGCCCGGCTCCCGGCTCCCGGCAGCCCACAATAACAACGAGTTTTCCATTCCTGAGCGCCGTGGGACGCGCGGCCATGGAAAACAAGAGGCGGCTCCAGCGCCGGGGCTGCACACAGACTAAACAATGGCACAGCCCCCGGCTCTGTCCCCGCGCAGGGAGGGCAGGCTGCAGGCACGGGCTGGGCACGGCTCGGCTCGGCTCAGCTCGGCTCGGCACGGCTCGGCTCGGCTCGGCTCGGCTGGGCACGGCTCGGCTCGGCTCGGCTCGGCACGGCTCGGCACGTCTCAGCACGGCACGGCGGGGCCGGGCACGGCACGGCTCGGCTCGGCTCGGCTCGGCTCAGCACGGTGGTGCTGCCAGCACGGCGTGGTGCTGCCTCTCCATGTGTGGGCTCAGCTGGCAGGAATGGAGAGAGGGGAAGGTCCCAGGAGGAATGAACCCTTCAGGAACCTCCTCACCCATCCTTGCTGAGAGAACATGAACAAAAACATTCGTTGGTTTTTGTCCTTTTCTTTGTTTTCCCTGCTATCTTTTTAATTAGGATAAAAGCTGTAATTGGTAGTAGGGGAATTCTGTAAACCTGGCTCCTGGCAAGACAGGAGCAAGTCTGCACGTTCCTCTGACTTGGCACATGGACAATCCATCATGCTCACACAGCCTGCTTGGAAGAGCCCAAGTGCTCCGTCCTGCTGCTCAGGAAGGAGTGATAAATATCTTCATTAAAAACAATCTCAGAGGGAAATGATAGAATTCTTAAAAACAAGCAAAGTGATGGGAATTTTGCCCAAGGAAAGGAATTTTTGACCATGTTATTTTGTAGGTTTTATTTATTTGTTGTCTGTATATGGATGGATTTTTGGGTTTAAAGTAGACTGTTAATTTTGAGAGTGAAGCACACTGGTATGTGCCAGTCATGAAATGGTCCCTGTCAGTGATCTGGTTCATGGTTGGGAGTCAGAAGAAGATCTTTGTTACATACAATCATAGGATCATGCAATGGTTTGCATTGAAAAGGACCTTAAAGCCCATCCAGTGCCACCCCTGCCATGGCAGGGACACCTCCCACTGTCCCAGGCTGCTCCAAGCCCTGCCCAGCCTGGCCTTGGGCACTGCCAGGGATCCAGGGGCAGCCCCAGCTGCTCTGGGCACCCTGTGCCAGGGCCTGCCCACCCTCCCAGGGAACAATTTCTGTCCAATATCCCATCCATCCCTGCCCTCTGGCAGTGGGAAGCCATTCCCTGTGTCCTGTCCCTCCATGCCTTGTCCCCAGTCCCTCTCCAGCTCTCCTGGAGCCCCTTCAGGCCCTGCAAGGGGCTCTGAGCCCTCCCTGGAGCCGTCTTTTCTTGGGGCTGAACACTCCCAGCTCTGCCAGCCTGGCTCAGAGCAGGGGGGCTCCAGCCCTTGGAGCATCTCCATGACCTCCTCTGGATTCACTGCAGCAGCTCCAGGCTGGGGCAGCTCTGCAGGTGGGGTCTCACTTGAGGGGGCAGCATCCCCCCCTCCCTGCTGCCCAGCCCAGGGGGGTTCTGAGTGCACACGGCCGGGGCAGGTCCAGCTCTCAGCCAGCAGCACCCCCAAACCCTTCTCTTCTTTCCAGCTGTTTTACAACACCAAATGGCAACAACAGGATCTTAATGTGACAATGGCACAGGTGTGCAGATCCCAGCCTAAATATTGTTTAGAATCTGGAGAGAGAGGAAACTTCTTGATCGTCTTACATTGTCTCCAGGATCCCCCTCTTGCAAGATCCTATAGCCCCTTTTCAAACCACATCCCTGCTCCTGGGCTCTCAGCAGCACATCCTGCTGTCTCCTTGCTGTGCCCACCTTTGGGATGGTTCCTGTGGGGGTGGATTTCCAGCTGGAAGGGTCTGCCCAGGGGGGAGATGATACTGATGCAGGTCCAGTCTCCCCAGTGGCACAGGCATGCTGGGGTGCAGGATGACTCACCAGGCTGTGGCACATGTGCCCAGCATCTCTGTCACAGCACAGATGTTGGTCAGAGAGGGGACAGTTGTTATTGTCAAAATGCAAATGAGTAAAATTATTGTTTTGAGAGACAATTTTTAGGAGAAGGACATGCAAATTTACCTTCCATTCTGATTGTGCATTAGTATTAAAATGCAATGTTTGAATGCCAAAACAAAGGAACATTTTAATTTGGGACTCATCAGATGGTTCCTTCTGCTGGGATTAGCATCATATACTTTGCATCAAATGCTCTTAGTTAAAAAAAAAACTCTGGCTTTCAAAGAAAACAAAAAGATGTTCTAAAAATGCCAGCCACTTCCAGGGATTCTGGCTGCTGTCAGCCGTCCTTAAGTGACTGGTCTGGTGCTGAACACTGAACAGGGCCGGTGGGAATAGGCTTTGGGGTTCAAATAGGATGTGTGGTTGGGCTCCCTCCTGGATGCTGCTTCAATTTGGCTTCTAAATAGTTTAGAAAAGTTTGGATGTTAAGGAAAATTTCTTTGCTGGAAGAAATGGAAGGGTGCTTAGGCATTGGAAGGGTGCTCAGGCATTGGAAGAGGCTGCCCCAGGGCAGGAGTGGAATCACCATCCCCAGAAGGATTTACAAGTTGCGTGGATGTGTCACCTGGGGACACGTCTCAGTGGTTGCCTTGGCAGTTCTGGGGGAATGGTCAGATTGGATCTGGGAGGACTTTTCCTACGTTAAGAATTCCATGAAAAGCTGGGCCAGGGTTTGCTCTGAGGCACAGGACCCCACAGGTCTGGTGGGACCCCGAGCTCCCCTGGAGGGTGAGGACAGCCCTCACCATCAGGGGAAGGAGCGGGTGTGGGGGCAGGAGCTGCTCACAGGTGGCTGATGGAGGCTGTGCTGAAGGGATGGGTTGTGTTTCTCTCCTTGGCTTCCCATATAAAGCCCCTCCAAATAAAACTTTCCTGTCTACAGCGCTCGGAAGCAGCTGTGCTGCTTATTTAAACACACTGTGAGGTATCTCCGTCCTGCTCCCCCTGCTTCCCTTCTCCTTCTTCCTTGGAACACTCGTGTTGCAGACCAGAAATAGAGACTGGCCACTGACTTGCTAATTGTAATGCAGCCTGATAATGCCAGCTATAATTAGATCAAGGTATCCAAGTCCTTTTGCTGGCAGACATTTCTGTGACCCTGTTATCATACTTTAAATAGAGGATGCCATCTGCTCTGCCCAGCTTCTGGCTGCAGAGCCAGGACCTGCAGAGCCCATCTTGGTCCTTTCTAGGGAATCCAGCCCAGCATCAGTCCTGTTGCCTGCATCTGCTTGGCTTGTGAAGAGTCAGGCTTGGCACAGCAGTGCTCACTGACAGGCTTTAAGCACTGATTATGACTCCCAATATCTGGCAAATGTCAGTGACCACTGAGACTTTTGTTGTTATAAAATCCCTTCCCCAACTCCCTGGTGACCATGGCTGTGTTGGGCCAATGAAAGGGACTGCTCTGGGCTGTGGTTTTCAGGGGGTTGCACTCTGACCCATCTTTTCTTTATTGTTTTAGGGTAATCAGAACAGTGGCTCATGTTGAGGTGAGCTGTGGTAGGGGGAGGAATGGTTCGGGGTCTCAGGATCAACTTGTCTAGAGCTGCAGCCTCATATCCCAGGGCTGTCAGACATCTCTCCTGGTTCCCTTTTGAAGCCCTCTACATTCTTTCCTTACCCTCTCATGCAAGTCCTGTGACTGTTTCCCCATCTGCAGCATCCCTGGGGTCCCTCTCCCTGGCTTGGGCTGCTGCCCAGCTGTGCTGCCCTTGAGCACACTCCTTGCTGGGTCAGAACAGGCATCCCCAGCTCTGTCCCACCAGACAGGGTGCTTTGGGTGTGCAGCTGTGTCCTCAGCAGGTGGGTGAGCCAGGCCCTCACAGAGCTCATCCCCTCAGCACTGCATGAGCCTTTGCTTCCTTCTCTGCAACACCACCCAACCTGCTCATCACATCACCAGCCCTCTGGGACAGCTCATGGAGAAGTTTGGTTGAGTGGATATGCCCGAATTCATCACTTGCTCTCAGTATGGCTGCCCACAGTTGCTCTGACATTCTGTCTGATCTGTCCTGAGCTTGTCAGGGAGGGAACTGAGACCCCCTTGAACACCAGTGTGCCCTAGGGGGGGAGAGGTTTCCTAATGTCATATCCTGCAGGCAGGCCTGGGGCTGTCACAGCAGCAGAGCTCACCAGCTAATCATGGCTGAGTCAGCCTGAGAAGTGGGACACTGAAATCCCAGAGGAAAACCAGGGACTTGGAGGAACTGGATAAGCCAATGCTCCATCCTTTGGGTAGGAGCCAAACCTCCAGAGATGTTCGGCTGCTTTGCTAGCCCAGCTGAGCTCCATGCTGTTCCATGGGGAAGGCACCTCACTGCTGTGTTCTGGCAAGACATCATCTTAGACTCCCATTTCATAGAATCCTAGAAATCATGGAATGGTTTGGGTTGGAAGGGGCCTTCATGATAATCTTGTTCCACTCTTCTACTGTGGGCAGGGACACCTCCCATTATCCCAGATTGCTCCAAGCCCTGTCCAACCTGGCTTTGGACACTTCCAGGGATCCAGGGGCAGCCACAGCTTCTCTGGGCACCCTGTGTCAGGGTCTCACCACACTATAAGCAAATAATTTCTTCCAAACATCTAATCTAAATCTCCCCTCTTTTACTTTAAAATTGTTTCTCCTTGTCCTATCGCTATAAAAAGTACCCAAGTAAAAGGGTATGCTGCCTCTTTTTCAGTCCTGGGCAGTACTTGAGGAGTGGGGGCTGAGTGGGGATTGAGCCTCCAGAGGTGCAGCAGAAGTGCAGTGTGCCATACAGACAAAGGAGTTCATCAGCAGAAGCTCTGGGTGGGTGACCCTGGCAGGCAGCATGTGCAATCATCATCTGTCCCCAAGCTAAGGAAACACATGGGGATCCTCAGGCAGGATCCTCAGCACTTCCCAGCTCACCTGGAGCTAAGGTTTGGGCTTGGGAAGTCCCTGTGGGCAGCGTCCTCTGTCGGTCCCCAAAACAGTGATGGAAGAGCTCAGTCCATGGTTTGTGTGCCCCAGTCATGGGCACTGCTCACAGATTTGGGAGATTGAGGAGGAGGAATGTCAGCAGAGTGGAATATGTGGCTGTCTGCAGCTCACCAGACTGCCTGCATGGTCACCCATGAGTCCCTGAAGGTTGGAGACCAGTGGCCCAAAGCACTTTCCCTCCTGCTGAGGGCAGGGGCAGAACAGCCTGGCAGCATAGGGGGTCTTGGGGCTTCCTCCTCCAAAGCTCACCTGGGGACCAAAACCTGGGGGTTTGGTGAGACTCAGAGTAGTTTTCACCATTCTTGCTTCTGCTTTCTGCCCTTCTCAATGGGAACAGGTAGTGAGGCAGGGCCATGCAGGGTTTGGTGACATGTCATTGCATCAGGGGTGTCACAGCAAACCCAAAGCAAGTGGAGGTGAGGCATCGCTGCCTTCTGCCTGGTAGTTCCTCCACAAGTGAGCCTGGTACTCCTCACCTGAACCTGATCCCACTCACCTGAGCCTGGTTCTCCTTGGCTGGGCCCTGTGTCCCTTGTCCCAGCCCAGTACCCCCATCTGAGCCTGCACAGGCTCCTGGTTATGTAAAGCCACGGCAAGCACAACCAGGAGATTCTTCAGTGTCGGAATCTGAGTCACATGGGGCTGTTTTATTTCCCCCTCTGCTAATCTCGTTTCTATAGAAACAAGATTGGGAGGAAAAAAAAATAAAAGAAAAAAAGAGCCAAGCACAGAGCAAATGAGAAACCTGAGGTGATGGGTGAGGGAAGCGGAGGTGGCAGCTGAGGAGGTCAGGCAACGCAGATGGGAGCAGGGACCCCGCTCAGGATGGGAGTGTGCACAGAGGGGACAGGGACTCTCCTGAAAAGACACCCTGGGATGAGCTGCTGCTCTGGCAGTGGGTGAGCCAAGCACCAAGAGCAAAGGGAGCAGAGGCTGTGCAGGTGAGTGAGCATCGCTTGCGCGGCTCGCGGGCATCTGTCGCTGTCCCTGTCCCTACAGGGCACAGCTGGGCATGGCTCACTGGCTCCTGGCCCTGGCTGCTGCTTTGGAGACACTCTCGTGCCCGGGACCGTGGTCAGTGGGAAGCGTGCCACCGGGAGCGGGGATCGCCGGAGCGCTGTGCGCAGCCAGCGCTGACTGCGTGCTCGTGGCCGTGAGGGCTGCCAAACCCTCTCTCTCCCAAAAGACTGCTCCCTGCTTGGGAAGAACCTTTCCAGCTTTGGTTATTTTCCTTTTACTTTATCCTGACTGTACCTGTGCAAATAAGCTGCTGACAGCAGCCAAGCCCCGCAGCGCAGGGAGTGCAGGGCTCTGTGCTCCCAGCACTGCTCGCCCCGGGCACAGCTGCCTTCCCCAGCCCGGCTGCAGCCAGGATGCTGCTGGGGGCGAGCCTGGCTCAAAGCTGTTTGTGCAGGGGCTGCTCCCCAAGGAGGGAGGACCAGCTGAAACGCTGCTTGTTTGCCTGGGCTGCCGGCAGCCCATGGCTCGTCCTGGGACTGTTGCCTGTGCTGGTGGAAGAGGCTGGGAGCTGCCTGCCCACATCTGGGTTAGTTCAGGGCCACAGGCACGTGCTGGTTCCTGAGTCTCAGGCTAAGGAGTGTGCAACAAGTGGGAGGTTTTCCTGCCTGGATGTGCTATCTTGTGGGATGGATGGCTGCTATGCATGTGGTGGTGAGGGCTTTGGCTGGGTGTGTTGGTGGGGCACAGGTGTTGCTGGTGCTGGTCATCCTGTGCCGGTGCCAGGGCCAGCTCTCTTGTGACCTCAGCCATCCCTCACCTGTGGCTCGGTGCAGTTGTGCCTGCATGGTCCCTGGTGTCCCTGCATGGCCCCTGGTGTCCATGCCCTCCGGCCATGGCAGAGTGCTGCAGGGTGCCTGCTGAGGCACCCGGGCTCCTGCGGGTACACGCTCATCCCGGTGGCTGCAAACTGCCAAAAGGCTTTAGCGGATCTCCACAGGGGAGGGAGGGATGCAGAGCCCAGGGATCAGGATTGTGCTTGTCATCACTTCCCAGTTGTGGTGTGGGGAATGTGGTGGTGACTGCGAACCCCCGGCCGGATCCATGCCTGTGTGTGGCGGGTGAAGCTGGAGGATGGATCCAGTGCCTGTGTATTTCTGTAGTGAGCTTTGAGAAATGTCACTGCTCATCCGCCTGCCTGGCTAGCGAGGGGGCGGAGGACGGCGCTTCAGCCCCTTGTCCTCATCCCAGGGCAGCTGAGGGATTTGTGTGCTGGGTGCCGTGTCTGGGGCCAGCTCAGCAAGCTGCTGGAGCCACAGGCAGGATGGGGACAGGCTGCCAGCCCTCCATGTCTGTGCCCTGCCTGCCTTCCCCACTGCCTTGGCAGGCTGGGGGCTTTGGCAGTCACTCCTGTGGGGTTGGACTCCCAGAAAACCTGTGGGGTGAAGGGATGGGTACGAGCTGTGTCACACAGCGCACGGGGCAGCGGGAGCTGTACCCTGTGCTTAGCTGGACCCTTCCCCCTTGGCCAGGCTGGTGTCCAGGTGCTGCTCTGGGTACTCTGCTCATCCTGGTTGGACACTCCCAGGTTCTCGGCACACAGCAGGCTGGGGACAGCACTGTCCCTGTCTCCCTTTAGCAGCAGCCTCTGCCTCTACCTGTCCCTGCCTGCTCTGTTCAGGGTGCTGAGTGCCATGGCTGGTGCCAGGAGGGAGTTTGCCATGCCAGACCCTGCCCCTCCCTGTGCCTGAAGCAGTGGGCTTAGGGGGCACATGTCACACCAGGCTGTGCCACAGTGGCTGTCCTGCCCTTCTGGGAACACCAGCTCTCCTCTGTCCAGAGCTTTGGAGAGAAGGGCTGAGGATGGACATTGCTGCAAGAGCCTTCAGCACTGATAATTATTTCTGGAAAAAGATGCCGTGTTTTGACTTAAATGCTGACATGGGACTCTGAACACGTGTAATCTGGCTGACAGATGGCAAAGTCACAGAGGTGTGATTTATGATACAGCACAGTAGCTGAACAACCTTCTCTGGTTGTCAGGAGACAATTCTTCCCGGTGCTGCGGTTGACGTTCCGATTGATGGCTTTTCCCACGTGTCCCCTTGGTGTGTGGGGACTGCCTTGGCAGGTGCCAGCTGTGTCCAGTGTGCCAGCCCTGAGTACCAGCCCTGCTGCTCCAGTGCTGAGCTGCTGCAGAGATGCTGCCTCTGAGGGAGGGCTGGGCAGATGAGCCTGGATGGACCTGGAGCAGTGCAGTGCAGTGGCAGGACTGGCCTTGTCCCCATCGGCTGTGGCTGGCATGAAGCTGGCTCAGGATGACAGTGGCACCTGGGGCTGCCTGTTTGCCAGACCAGCACTTGTGGGGCTGAGTGTGTGGTCCTGATGGGGGAAGGCATCCAGATCTTGCCTGTCAGATAAGCACAAGTGGAAGGATGCTGAGAGCCACAGGGAGTCTGTCTCACCTGTTGCCCTCTCCGTGCCTCAGTTTCCCTGCTTCTGCCTTAACATCCCTAATGCTGATCCTTCTTAAGGGACAGGGACATCTATTGATGTTTGGAAAGCACTTGGGAAGTAACGCTGTGGTCTCCACAGCATCCCCCTCCCTGTGCTGGGGGCTCACCCCCACTGCCCCCGCACAGTACCCAGAGCTGTGGGAGCATCCCAGCCCTGGGCACACCATCCTGGGAGCACTCTGAGCCCAGGGGACCGGGGCAGCTCAGCACAGGAGCTGGGAGCTGACCCACCAGCAGGGCCCTGGCAGAGCAGGTATGATTCATTCCCCTTCTGCAGCACGGTTTATGTAAAGCAGCTCTGTATAAATCGCCAGATGATCTGTAATGTGCTCCTGGCTTCTAATTAGTGATGCTTCTGCTGAAGCTTTGGGGTCTGGCGGAGGTGAGGGAGGCTGGTTCATGGCTGGATGAGTTGCTGACAGCTCTCAGGGCGGTGGTGTTGGGCTGTCAGAGCTGTCACAGCCATTCCTTTACCTGGCCTGTAGCAGCTGGAGGTGGTGGCCGGCAGGTCTGGGGGTGAAATCAGCACCCCAAGGTTCTTGGTCAGCTTCTGACTCATACCTGGACTGGCTTGTCTGTCCTGCCTCAGGCAGATCTGGGCAACACCTGCCCTGGGCTAGAGAGCATCCATCCCCGTGTCCCTGTGCCTTCCCCTTGATGCCATGACTGGGGACTCACAGCAAGGCCACATGTTCCTGAGCACCCAGGTGGTTTCTCCAGCCCCACCAGCCCACCTTGCCCCCAGGTAACTTTCCTTCATCCATAACCCTGATGACATGGGGCACATTGCCCTGTTTTCACCCACCAGCTCTTCTTGACAGATGCTGTTGGTTTTATCCAATCTGAAGGATGAAGTGGCTGCTCCTGCCATGCTTGGGCAGGTGGATACATCCAGGTAAAGCTCCTGGGTGTGTGATTGTCCCCGTGGTGGTCACTGCAAGGGCCATGTACCAGCACCACAGAGGCACTTCTGGCAGGGGCTCCTGCCTTCCTGCATCTGTGCAGGGCACCAAGGCTTTCGCAGCCCCTCATCCCTGCAGGTTGGGAGGGATGGCTGTCATGGTGCAGGGAGTGTGGTGGAGGTGGGGTCAGCACAGCAGACAGGGCAGGATTCTGCAGGCAGTCCCCAGATGTCAGGAGATGAACACCCCCAGCATTCTTTCAGCTGGGGCTGGAGCCCTCATCATCCCTGCAGGGTGGCAGGAGCTCCTCGTGGGCAGGTGGGAAGGGTGAGGAACAGCCAAATGCCACTGAGGAGGTGCTGTAGGGAGCCAGCAGCACCTGTTCCCATGGGCCAGCCTTGCTCATCCTGGTGTCCACACCATGCCTGGGGCTGCTGCAGAGCCTTGGCTGTCAATGCCCACTTCTCACCCCTCCCTAAATGGGATCTTCTCCATTCCAGCTGGGCTCTGACACCAGATGAAAGGAGAGTGAGGTGGTGGGGATGGTGCTGGTGCCAGGCTCTGCTCTGTGGGCACCAGGATCACTCCTCTTCATTGCCTTTTTTTCCGGCTGGGAGTGGGGGAAGTTAGGGTTTGGGTTTCTTGTTGGGTTTCTTTTAAGGCAAACCTCATCATTTACATCAAAGTAGGATTTTTTCTCAAGAATGTAAAGAATTGCCCTGGAAGGTCTGAACAGCTCTTTGCTGGCGGGGACTGGAGAGACAAGAGCCCTCTCCAGAAAGCTGTCTCCACACCAGCCCCAGCAACAGCAATTCATAAGCTGAAAAATAAATCAATAACCAGTTAATGAATTGAAGATGTCTGTGTTTAAAATGTATCAGGGAAAAAACTGTTAGCTGGTCAGGACTGGCCTAATTACTGTGAGGAAAGGCAGGGAGCTCTCAGTTCTGAGAAACAGCTTCTCTTTTTCTCTTTCTTTGGAGGTATTTTGTGTGCTTAGAGGAGGGGAGGAGAGGAGAGGAGAGGAGAGGAGAGGAGAGGAGAGGAGAGGAGAGGAGAGGAGAGGAGAGGAGAGGAGAGGAGAGGAGAGGAGAGGAGAGGATTGGCTTTAGCAATGTGTGCAGGTTCAAAGCTCCCCCAGCTCTGTCCTTCATCCCCTGGGACCTCTGTCAAATGCCTCCTGTCCCCTTCCGTGCCCAGCCCAGGCTGGCTGAGCACTGGGAGCAGGTTGTGCTGGCACACGGAAGGACAGGAGGCAGTGGCTGTGACAGTGTGTGTGGCAGGGCTGGCACTCAGCCCCCATGCCTGGTGATGTGCCCATGTCTGGGTGTCCCAGCTCCCCAGGCTTGTCCTGCCTTGCTCCTGTGCTGGCAGCAGGGACAGGCTCAGCATGGGGGGCTCTGGGGGTGCCACCCTTGGCACGAGGGGGCTCTGGGGGCTCCGTGTGCCAGAGGGAGGCAGAGGGCTGACGGTCTCTGTGGGGCAGGTGCCTCCCCAACCTGTCAGCCTGTGAGCCCGTGTGCCATGGGCTTGGACACAGGGCAGGTGTGCCCTGGGCCAGCAGCTCTCCCTGCACAGGGCTGGGATGGGCTGGAATGTGCAGCAGGTCCCAGAGCCTGTGGATGTGCCTTTCCCAGGTGCCAGGGGCTGGCAGTGACGCCCACCTGCTGGGAAGGGGCTTTGTCAGCACAGACAGGTCCTTCAGTTGAATCCATTTGCTCCCACACATTTCTGTTTCTGTCTCCAAAACCTCTCTGATGTGGGCTGATTTCCATGTCAGCCCTCCTCAGGGAAGCTGTTCTGGTGCTTGGGAGGCCACAGGGGCTCCAGGGTTTCTCCAGGGTTTCTCTTAAGTGTGTGACCTTTGATTCAGTCTGCTTTGGTTCTCTCCACTGACGTGTCCCTGGCTGTTTCTCCAGTGCTGCCTGTCACCTGTTGGAGTTTGGGGAGGAATGCACAGCCTGGGGAGGTGATTTTGCTGCACAGGGAGCAGGACCTGGCTCTCTCAGCCTGCCAGGCTGCAGCTCCAGTTTGGCTAACGCCGACCTGTGCTGGTCCTGGCCTGCTGAGCAATACAAACGTGCTGCTGCTCCTCCACTTCCACCCCCAGGGCTGGTGCCAGTGCCCACCCTGGGAGCCCCCTCCTTCCAGTACTGAGCACCTGTGGCTGTGCCCCGGGTGTGCCCTGGGCCAGGGCTGCAGGGCCATTAACGCCTTTCCTCTCCCCTCCCTAGGTCGGAGAGCAGCCTCGCTAGGTTTGCCCACCGCTTGTCGGTGAAGCAGAAGCAGGAGAAGAGAAGGAAAGCTGAGTATGGCTCGGCCGAGCTGTCTGCCTTCCGGCCCAGGTCTCTGAGCATTGAATGGTAAGAGTTGCAGGACAGGACTGGGGACAAAGCTTCTGCCTCTCCAGTCGCCCTCCTGTCCCCTTTTCCCACTGCTGCCATGGTCAAAGCGATGTCCCACGGACAACGACCCCCCAGACCCCTGCACCTGCTGCAGAGGCTCCCCCAAGGTGTCAAACGAGAACCAACCCCCAGCTGAGGGTCTGTCAGGGCTCATGTGGGTAGAGGGAGTGTCTGCTGAGCTGGGGCACACAACACGCAGCCTCTGGCAACACCCACCACTGCCCCCTTCCCTTCCCTTCCCTTCCCTTCCCTTCCCTTCCCTTCCCTTCCCTTCCCTTCCCTTCCCTTCCCTTCCCTTCCCTTCCCTTCCCTTCCCTTCCCTTCCCTTCCCTTCCCTTCCCTTCCCCAGGGGCAGGAACAAGGACGCACAGGGGCTGGAGCTGCTGGAGCAGCATCCTGGGCTCCCCGTGCTCCTCTCCTGGCTCAGCTGGAGCTCCCAGCACAGCGGGGCAGCCTCAGTGCTGGGGGAGCTCTGGGACCCGCAGGGACCCTTTGGGGGCTGCCCTCTGTCCCCATGCCCGGAGCAGTGGGAGGGTCCCGGGCTGTCCCAGGGGTGCAGGGCTCCCTCCCTCCCGCTGCTGCACTGCCTGGGGCCCTGGGTGAGCCCAGGTCTCGGAGCTGTCCCCCCTCGAGCAGTCCCCATTCATCCCGGGGTCTGAGCTCTGATGCAAGCCTTGGAAGCAGATCACAGCCAGCCATCCCAACGTTAGAGGTGACCTGCTAAGGATATTTAAAAGAGCTGGAAATTGCATTGCTTTCTGCTTCCTTAGATGGATAAAGGAGGGAAAAACTTCAAAAAAAAAAAAAAAAAGAAAAAGAAAAAGTGCTTAGAAATTGCAAGAATGTCGAATTTGGTTTTCAATTTCCCTGCTTTTTTTGGAGATCTTTCTGGCATTTATTGTGTGTTCTAACACTTCAGTGTGAGGCTGTGGAACCCTCCTCAAAGGCTTCCTTTATCTGAGGTTCCTTGAGCATCAAAGCTCATCAGATATTAATGAACCAAAGAATTCAGGATATTTGGGGACAGACTGCTTTCCTCTCCACTTACACAACTTTCTTCCCTTTGCTAAGAGGATGTCATGAGGAAACCTGGTCTGCAATTACTCTCAATCTCCCAAAGAGACAAATATGTGAATTTGTAATGTAGCAAATAGGGAAACAAGAGAGAGCTCATTAAAAATAATCAGCGTTTGTCTTTATTCATAACAAAGGAGCATGAGAAGCCAGCAAATCTCTTTCCTCTCTAAATGTGTCTTTGAAGCCCCCAGGTCCCAGTTTAGCCCTGTTGGGGGATATTTGTGGTACATTTCCCCCACTCCATAGCGTTTTCCTGGGGGAAACCATCTGTCTTGCATTTGGCACAGCACCTTGTGCAGTGAGGACTCGCAGCAGTGGCAGACGATGCTCCTTTGGAGGATTCTGTGGAGCAGCCTGGAAAGGAGCTCTGCCTGAGGAGGGGCTGCCTTTGCCTTGGATTTGCTGTGGGCCCTCCTGCTGCAGCTTGGGGCACTGAGCTGAGGGACACAGCCCTGATGTCCCCATCCTGCAGGGACACAGGCACAGCCAGGCAGGACTCCCACCCTGTACTGGGGTTTTATCCATGGCTTGGAGATACCTTGGGCTGGATCAGACACCACCAGGGCAGCCAGGATGGGGTGGCTCAGGCTGCTGGAGCTCAGGGGCTGGCAGGGTACAGAGGAGGGATCACTCCAGAGGGGCACAGTGATGAGGGGTGGCAGTGGGCTGAGGACCCTGCCCACTGCCTGCTCCCATCCATCTCACAGGCACAGGGCCTCAGCGAGGCATTCAGAGATTTTCCCAGCCTTCTCTGCAGCTGTGATCTTCTAAGGGATCTCCTGGCCTTTTCCTTGGTCTGAAAGAGCTTTTCTCTGTGTTTCCTGTACAGCACCAGGGATCTCTGCTCATGACAGCAGGGTCAGCACCCTCAGTTAGTCACTCCAAACCATCCTGGGCTGCAGGTGAGGCTGCTCTTCAGTGCTCTGGCTGGGAAACTTGGCTCATATTCTGGCAAATCTACAGATGCCTAACTTGTCTTTCAGAGCAAATACCTACCCCCATCAAATCTGTCTGTATTTACAACCCAGGGTTCCCACTGCATCCTTTCACCTGCCTCTGCACAGAGGTGAACACCCACCCTGTGTGTGATGTGTTCAGCTCATCCCACATGGGTAGGAGTGGCATGGAAGAGCAATGGACCATGTTTTCCCAAATCAGCAGCTTCTGAGAATCCTGCCCATCCTTACCTCAAGGCTTGAAGGCAAAGGACAGCTTCTCAACCTGCTGTTGCCTGTTGCCAAGGAGGAGGTAGAAAAGCATGACATCATCTGTGCTCTTTGCTTTGAAAAGCTGGGTGTCAGTCTGGGACAGGGATTAGAGTTTTCTGCTTGAAATTCCCACCAAAGCATTGTCAGTGCAACCCATCCCCACACTGAGCAAGCTGAGCCAGTTTTCCAGTGTTCCCAGTTATTCAGATGCTCAAGCAGGGGTGGATGGAGCTGAGGTAGAAGTGAAGGAGCTGCATGGAGCCTCACACTGTGTTCCTGCTCTGAGCACAGCCAGGTAGGACAGGACACAGATGCCTTCACCTCCCCTTGGCCCTTCCCCAGTGCCAGGAGCCCAGGGCCAGGAGGAGCAGTTCCTTGCTGCCACAACAAGCGAGGGGCTGGATGTCCTGTGCTGCTGCCCAGCCCAGGGATGCTCCCAAGGCAGGTCCCACAGTGTGTGTGTCCATCAGAGCCCATGTCCCTGGCTCAGGGGACAGCTGGTGGCCGTGCTGCCCCAGCACAAGGCAGCTCTATTCCCATGGCACGTGTTCCTGTGCTGCACCAGGCCCTCGTGTTCCTGTGCTGCACCAGGCCCTGCTCCCAGCCCGGCCAGCAGCGAGCGAAGCCCTGTTAGTTCCACTTATTAAAAACAAAATTGCTGGGGGGAAGGGAGAGAAGGCAGAGAAAAAGTGAAGTATTGAGAAAACACTTCTTTCATTCATATGTTGTTTGCTGAAATAAATACTTCATTATTAGGCCCTTTTTAGGGTATTTTTTTTAAAGCCAGAGCCACAAAGTCCCCAGTGTTCGGGCCTGTGAATGTGCTGGATCACCTCAGCCCATGGCTCCCTGTGCTGGTGTCCTGCTGCTCAGAGGTGCTGGAGAGGAGCTTTCCCAGTCTTTGGGAGAAACCTGGGGGCTGCACATGTCTGGTTTTGCCCAGGTTTGCTGATTCCCTTCTCCTCTTTGCTGGATGGTGTGCGCTGGGTCACCAAGGCAGCTTATACTCCAAATGAGGCAAAAGTAACTTAGGCAAGGAAGTATTTGGGATTTTGTTTATTAAAGCTCTGCTTTCTGTGATCTCTGGTCCTAATCTAACTCCTAAAGCACTCTTGACTTGAAGCCCACCACATTCTGCTGGAGGGGCAAAGATGAAAGCTGATGATTCCCATGGAGTCCTCACAATGTCCTACAGCAGTGTCAAAACTCCAGCAATCCCTGTTCTCCCCACTTAGAGCGAGCAGAGGCCTTCTCCAGTGCCTGTTACCTGAGAAATGCCCCACATTTATCTTCCCTCTTAAGTGAGGCTTAGTCCAATGGAAGGGCTGCGATCCCTGGTTTGCTCTTGTGTGAGCAGAGCTGGGAGCCTCTGTTCCCTCTTGCATCCTCTCAGTTCCATTGCTCATTGGGACTTTCAGCCCTGCAGGTTTGTCCTTCTGAAATTCTTTTGTCCCTTCCTTTTTAGCTCTAGCTCTGGTTTTCCTTCTTTTTGTTCCTGGGTTTGCTTTCCCCCCATACTCACCACTTGTTCATGCTGATTTCCCTCTGTTTTCTTCTTCATTGCTTACTCACTGCTTTTTCTCTCCGGGCTCCTGGCATTTTCCCTGTCAGACAGGCTCCCTGTGATCTGTGGTTGGAATAGCCTATTCCCATGGTGCCAGGAAAAATGCAGCATTCCTGCCTCCCCCCCCGGCCCGTGCCCTTATCTCGTTCTGCTCCTTGGCTGCCCACCCCGTGGCTGAGCTGTGCTGGCAGCAGCGTCTCAGTTCCTGTGACAGGCTCAGCCTGGGCTCAGCTCTGCCTGCAGCTCATGCTCCTGCCTGACCCTTGGCTCCTCACTGCCAAAAGCTGGGATGCTCAGGGAGCTGCCTGCCCAGCAGCCACCCTGCAGACCACACAGGCCCGGGTGGAAGGTGCCAAGTGAGCTGGAGCTACCAGACATGGGAACCTCACTGGCACCATCTGGTTGGTGGAAGTGGCACATGATTGCTGCTGCACTCAGCCTTGTGTTTTGGGTTTGGTTGTAAAGTTTTTTAAGGGAACTGTTTTCATGGAAGTTATTTAAAGTGTAATATTTCCCCTCTGAGTGGTCTCGGCTGGTGTGGAGGTTCTCCCTGGATGGCTGGGTATGGAATCCCTCCTGTGGAAGTGCCTCCAGCATTGGTGCTGTCGCTGCTGTGGGCAGCACAGGTGATCTATCCCTATCCACAGGGTCCTTTCCTCCTGGCACCACGTGCCGTGGTTCTGGTGGAGCTGCAGGGCTTGGAGGAAGTGCTGAGCTGCCAACTGATCCATCCCACTGTTCCTGATCCAGTGCATGGGACTGCTGCTATTGCACAGCTCCCTGAGAGCCTAGTGCTGTTCCCACAGCTGTCCACAGTCATCTGAGGCTGTCCCCAGGACTCTCTGTGTGACATTTGTCCCTTTGCCAAGTCAGCCAGCTCAAAGTGAGTTGTCATCAACTTTTTGGGAGGCAAAGAGTAGCAGCACCATGAAGATGGTGGGCTCAGAGCTCCTCCAGGTTTCACAGCCCTACTCAAGCTGTCTCACTCCAGGAAAGTCTTGGAGCTCTTTCTCTTCCCAGACCAGGAAGCTCTTCACCTGAGTAAGGGAAAACAAGGGAAATGAGGCCCTGAGCAGTGGAAGGGAAGGAATGCGAGAGCCTGGGAGCTGTGGGAGCAAGGAGATGCTTTGGGCAGGCTGAGGTGCCGGCACCACGTTGGCAGCGCTTCCTGTGGGGAGCCAACCTTGGAGAGCATCACCACCCCCATCCCAGGGTGCCAGCCAGGGGTGAGGTGACACACAGCCCCGAGGTGACACACAGCCCCCAGCACAGCCCCGAGGTGACACACAGCCCGCAGTCCAGGTCCGAGCGGCCGGCGGTGCTGAAACCAAACGCGAGGCGCTTTGTCTCAACTGGGAGCGCTTTAAGCCCTCGCTCGGGAACAATGGCCAAGCTATGGGGTCATTTGTTCTGGTATTTCAGCAGCTCCTCATGATTTATGGGATGTTTTGTTCTGCTGCTTGTCTTAGCTTCCCCCTCTCCACCCTCCCCGTCTCCATCCCTTCTCCATTTCAGCTCCTCCTCCCCCCGCTCCCAATTCCCCTAATAGCTGTGGAGCCTCTGTGCCTTATGAAGTCATGGTATCTGTGACTTATTGAATTAGCCGGGTGGGAGCTGGACTGCCACACCGTGCCGGGCTCTGCCGGGGTGTCCGGGCTCCTGGGGGCCGGAGCCCCTCACCCGGGGCTCCGTGCAGCACCAGCTTCCCCTGTGTGGCAGATGGACAGATGGACATTGCCATCAGCAGGACCCTGCAAAGTTGCTTTAGAGGCAATGGATGTGGTCAAGAGAAGCTGCAGCCCCAGCGAACAAGGAGGGCTCTGTCTGCAGAGACACTCGAGGTGCAGGGGCTCTGCTGGCTGTTCTGGTGTGCCATCCTCACCTCACCTCTCTGGCAGTGGGGTGGATGCCAGCTGGGGAGCCCCAGAGTTCCTGGTGTTGAGCTGCACGTGTTACAATGTGGTTCAAGAGCTTGGTTGTGTCCCTGGCAGCCTGAGAATGGCCATGGCCAGTGCCTCGGGATGCACGGGGGAGCAGGGGATCACATCCCCTTCCCCAGGGACAATGATTTAACAGTGACTATGAGGGACATGCTGATGGGGCGGGGAGGAGTAAGCCCTCCCAACATCCCTGAAAGTCAGATTACCCTCAGGAGAGCATTGCAAAGGAATAATTTACTTCAGAAAGATCACATTTTATCCTTATTTTCTGAGTTGCCTGCAGGCAGGCAGAGGCTGGAGGGCAACTGGTGGTCCTGGTGGGACTGGCATGGTGCTGCAGCCACTCCTTAGCCCCGAGGCAGCTTTGGCAGAGGAGCCAGGTCCCTGCAGCTCTGCTCCTGCTGCTTCATGCTGCCAGCAGGGAACTGGGAGCATCCTGACCTACGGTGCAGGTGGGAAAGGAGAGATCTTGTGCCTCCCCTCCTGGTGCCACAAGCCTCTGGGAGCCCAGTTTTCCTCCTCTTGTCAGGATAGGCAGCTCAGCTTGTGATTATGATGAGGCTGGAGAGGTTGGGAGCAGAGCAAGGCCTGGAGCCTCTCTGTGCTGCTGCAGGCTCCAGCAGGTCCAGCACGCTCTTCTCCATTTGTTTCTCATGTCACTGCTGTGGGAGAAATTGAGTCCTCTGGGGAAGCAGCAGAAGGAAAATGTTCAGGGAAGACTGATGTCCAGGTTCTCCCTGTCTGGGACCAGAGCCCTCAGCCACATCCCTTCCTCTCTGAGAGCACAGGCAACAATTAACATTTAAGAGACAAATATAAAATATTGTGCTGATTTGGTGCTCTGGCCACTTCCCTCTGCTGGTAGCTGATACCTCCAATAAGATTATTTCTCAGTCCATTACCCACAGCACACTTTAATTTCTCTGAAATAGCCCAACTGCCTGATTTGTTTTCTTTTATTGTCATCATCCCTCTGCAATTTCCCATGGCCAGGATTGCAAAGCAGGATGGGTGCCTTGGTCCCTGCTGAAGAGTGGAGCATGCTTTTCATCCTGAAGGATCTCCACTGGTTCTTCTACATGAGCATGCCTCTGCCTGGAAGGTGCCAGTGGATTTCCACAGCAGGCAACCCAAGCCCCATGGATATACTGGGGAAATTGCAGAGATGTCACAATCCTTGGTATGAAAGGGAAGCCTCATGGGTATCTAAATCTCAGTGCTACTCAAGCCTTTCCACACCACCTGGTATTCCCATGGAATCCCAGAATGGTTTGGGTTGGAAGGGACCTTAAAGCCCATCTCATTCCACTCCTGCCATGGCAGGGACACCTCCCACTGTCCCAGGCTGCTCCAAGCCCTGCCCAGCCTGGCCTTGGGCACTGCCAGGGATCCAGGGGCAGCCCCAGCTGCTCTGGGCACCCTGTGCCAGGGCCTGCCCACCCTCACAGGGAACAATCCCTTCCCAATATCCAGCATAAACCTTTTGGTGTGAAATCATTCCCCCTTATTCATTACTAATTGTGCCAGTGCACTGGATTTGGAAGGTTGTTGCTCTCCCAGTCCCCTTATCCAGCACACAAAAGTATCTCAGTATGCTTCTTTTAATGGGAATATCCATAATAGTCCTGGTTTTCTACTACTGGTCAGGTGTTCAGATCTCCAGCCATGAACCTCCTTCTCCATGAGCCACTTTGGACTTGGGGAAGGGCAGTGTGGAGGAGTTGCATGTCTTGAGCAACTCCAGCAAGAGCAGCAGCACACTCCAGTTTTGGAATGCCAGGCTCCCTCCATCCCTGGGAGCAGAAGGGATCACTGGTCCTGCTGCTGATGCTTCTGGAGACATTGGGTCAGGAAACACAGAAGCGTGGACATAGCCAGATAATCCTGACAGCTGGCACTTCCAAGGTATTCCAGTACTTTTAATCCTTCCTTGTCCCTTGAGCAGTGGCAGTCACTATTGGGCAGGTTTCTTCTGCTCTTAGATAGTTTCCTCTGGCAGAGACAATTCTGCCTGCCAGGGCTCCAGACACCTCCTGTTTATCTTCCTGGAGAGTTTCTCACAGTGCCAGGTTGATATTGGATCTACTCGCTTGGATGCTGGCAGGATGGGCAGTGCTCTGTGGGGAGGCCAAATGGGAGGGAGGAGTCAGCCCAGGACATTGGGACAAGGAGGACCATGTCCTTGGATGTGCTGGGGCCTCTTTCCACCTTTGATGGAGTCTTACTGCACACTAACTCTTCCCCATCCCTCATACCCACCTTTCCTGTGTGGGCTGGAAGCTTTTTGGGGAAGTTGTGAGCCCAAGTGGCCTCCACATCTGCTGAGCCTTATGCCTGGTGGAGGTCAAAGAGGGAAGTTATGTTCCTTTCCACTCCTGACTTCCACATTTCCTCCCTTTCTCCTGAAAATTTAACTATTCATCCATCTACCCCAGCAGTTTCCTCCCCAGGGACATTCTTCTCCCTGTCTCATTTTGCCTTTGTTGCCTTTATTTTTCTGGTAACAGGGAAGGTCAGACAGGGATGATCTTCTGCCACAAGGAACTGCTGGGCAGTGTGGAGAAGAATTTTCCATGTAGGCAGTGCCAGATAGTGCAGATCTGATAGATTTCAGGCCAGGAAAAGGCAAGGATCATGCCTGGCTTTGTCCAAGGTAGAACTGGATGCTGGGCAGCAGCTTCCCATGTCACCCTGAGAACTTGCCTGTGTTCTTCACCCTGCCCACAGTGCAGAGGTTCACCAGAGCCACCTCCAGGTCTGTTCAGAGTCTGGTTTCCATCCAAGAAGTGTCCCAACAGGGCCTGCCAGGGCTCATCAGGCAGTAACCAGGAGACAAATCTCTTGCCAGCGGTCAGGGCAGGGTTCTTGCTAATGGTTTCATACAGTCACAGAATCATGGAGTGGGCTTTGTTTTGCCTACCCCTGCCCTGGAGAGGTCTGAGCTCTCCTTAGCTTTCAAGCACAGAATCATGGAATGGTTTGAGTTGGAAGGGACCTTCATGATCACTTCATTCCAACCCCCTGCCATGGGCAGGGACACCTTCCACTATTCCAAGCTGCTCCAAGCCCTGTCCAACCTGACCTTGGGCACTTCCAGGGATCCAGGGGCAGCCACAGCTTCTCTGGACATCCTGTGCCAGGGCCTCACCTCCATTGCAGGGAAGAAATTCTTTCCAATACCCAATGTAAATTTGCCCTCCTTCAGCCTAAAGCCATTCCCCCTTCCAAAAATTGCCTCTGCAGCCTTTCTGCAGGCTCCCTTTAGGCACTGGAAGGGGCTCTGAGGTCTCCCAGGAGTCTTCTCCAGGCTGAACACTCCCAGCTTTCTCAGTCTGTCTCCAGGGCAGAGGGGCTTCACCCCTTGAAGCATCTTCATGGCCTCCTCTGGAATCTCTCCAACAAGTCTACATTTTTCTTGTGTTGCATTCTTGATTTGCAGTAAAAAAATGGATTTTATGAGCTTTGAAAAATGAACATATGACATTACATAGGGTTTGTTAAGCATGGCTGCAGAACAGCTGCTGAGGTGAGCAGAGCTGTGAGGAACATCTCTTCTTGGTGTTGTCAGGATGGGTTCAGGCCCACCGCCCCAAAAGGAGCCACCATCACCTTGGGGGGGACTCTGGCTTGTTGAGCTGTGGTCTCCATACAAACCCTGCAGGTTTCCCAGTGTGGGGTTGTTGAGGCCCCTGAGAGAGCAGGGACTGCAGGATCACCTGGCACCATGGTTACTCACCTCCTCCCCTGGTCTTGCCTCTCCTCTCTACCCCCAGACTCCAGGTTTAAGGTCAGAACCCAGAACTTAGCAGAACTCCTGAGCTTCACCCCCTGCAGAGAGGACTGGGGTGCCTGTGGTACCTGTGGCTTCTCCTGGCCCACTGAGCAGCTGAGGACAGGAGCTGGCCCTCCTTGTCCCCCAGCTTCTCACTCTTTAAAAGGTGCATGGCAATGTTGCCCTCCTTTTTCAGGCACTTTGGTATTCCTGCCCATAGAGAGGGACTGGAACAAGGTGATCTTTCAGGTCTTTCCAACCCAAACCATTCCAGGAACCTCTGATTCTATGAGAGCTGCTGGTGAAGGAGCTGCTGCTGTTCTAGGACTCCTGGCATCTGCAGTCTCGGGCTGGCATGCCCCAGACCCATGGCTGACTTGTGGGCTTGCTCTGAGCTCCAGGCTGGCAGGTCAGGTTTTCCTGGTAGGCTTTGTACATCAGCTTCTGCTGGCACTGTAGCTAAGAGCACCAAGGTCAAGGTTTCTGTACTGGAAGCAGTGTCCAGAGAGGCTGAAACTTTTGCCCAGGGAGCACGTTCTAAAAAAAGTATCTTTTTTTCATCCCCAGTGTTCTGATTCCTGAGCATCTTCACTGGGGAGGAGGAGGCAGTGACTGTGGTCAGAGGCAGTGATAGGAGCAGAGGTAATCTGGGGAGATCCAGGCAGGTATAATCTTAACCCAAATTCTTTTGGGTTTGCAGATGTCACTGTGTGCCAGGCCCTGGAGTTGTAGGGTGCTCACTCCTCCTGTGTGCTGGAGTCTGCAGGCCTGGCCTGTGTCAGAGGATACAAGTCCTGAAGGAGTGAGTGATCCATCAGAGGCTCCTGGGGGATCAGTCCCTGCTGACCATGCCAGGGGCCAGCCCCAAGGGCAGAGGCACTTCCTGAGGCTGGGCTGGGTTGTGGTCCCAGGTGGGGCCGCTCTGCCCCTGGATCTCCTTGGCAAGTGAGACTGGCGAAGGGTTTGCTGTCAGGTTCTGCCATGTGCTTGTCCCTGCCTGTGCCACATCCTCCTGCTCCATCCTCCCTGCCCAAGCTGGGCTCCAGAGCCAAGTCCTGCTGTGCCCACAGGGGACCTGGACAGGGTTTCCTGTGCCCTGAAATCCTGCAAAGCACTGGGCCAAACCCTGGGCAGCAAGAAGGCTGCTTCTGGACATAGGTAAGCTGCTGTGTTATTTAGTCAGTGCTCCTGCTCTCCCTGTCTGTGCGTGGTGCACTGCTGCTGTCCAGCTGGGGTCTGAGGAACCTCAGCAGTGAGCACACTCCTGGAGCTCCAGGAGGTGGAACTCCCGGTGGAATCCTGCCTGATTCCTTTGCAAGTGGAAGAAGGATCCTGCCAAGCGATCCCATCCTCCCAGCGCAGTCCTGGCCCTGCTCTGCCCCGGTCATGAGCTCTGGAAGGCTGTGTCAGGCAGGAAAGTTTTGCTTATGGAGCACAGCTCAACTCGGGTGAACTTCACATGAACTCGAAATCTCTTTGGCCATTTTCTTTCCTGATGATGCAGGGAGGTCAGGATCAGGATCCTGCACTGCACAGGGACCCAAGGCTGCCTTCCTCGTGCACCAGCACCATCACCTCATCCTTCTGAAGCACAGGGGCAGCTTCAATCTCTGCTCTCTCCTGGGTCACTCTCCCCTGTGACCAGGGACAGGCCCATGGAACAGCAGGAGCTGTGCCAGGGCAGGGTCAGGCTGGATCTCTCAAAAAGGTTCTTTGCCCCCGAGGGTGCTGGCACTGCCCAGGCTCCCCAGGGAACGGGCACAGCCCTGAGGCTGCCAGAGCTCCAGGACCCTTTGGACAATGATCTCAGGAGTGCACAGGGTGGGATTGTTGGGGTGTCTGTGCAGGGCCAGGGATTGGACTTGGGACCTTTGTGGGTCCCTTCCAGCTCTGGCTACTCCAGGATTCTGTAATTCTTGGTGCCCAGGCAGGACCAGCAGCAGACAGATGGAGCTGTTCCCATGTTACACTGGGACTGTGCTGCCGTAACTTTTGCTCTCCTTGGTCCCAGGGGATGGTGGGCACCCCATCAGAGCACCAGGGCTTTAGTGGCCTCTCAGGGTCACCCAGATGGTCTGTGAGAGAGTTAAATCCCCCTCCTCGTGACATCCTACACTTTACCTGGAGATTACTCTTGCTACCTCCCATGTCTGCATTCTGACCACAGAAAAATTGGGGTAGTGGAGCCAGGGAGGCCCTCAGGGCTGAGGACTTGTTGGATCAGTGATGGGAAGGTGTGATTGCAGTGTGAACCACCCGTGTGAACACAGGACAAGCTGTGGCATCCTAAGGCAGCATGTGGCAGGGCACAGTGGGGTTTTCCAGATCTGTGAGCATCCTGCTCCTGAGAAAGCTCTTGCAGCTCATGTGAAAAGCAGGGTGAGGAGCATGGTGGGGAGAGCTGGGTGTCTGAGGAGCATGAGGGTATCCCCACCCCTCACCTCACTGCTCAGGGGATGAAGAGGGAGAGGAAGGAGGCAGCAGCACCCACTATGTGTTGAGGCCACCAGCTCTGGAGATGTTTCCCTGCCTCTTGGTTGTGGAGGGGCCCAAGCTGGCTGTGTGTGGCTCAAAGGTCCTGCTTGGTGTAACTGTGTGAGCAGGGATGTCTCAGGGGCTTTGGGAGATCTTGGAGGTGCTGTCTTCTCTTGCCCCCTGCCACCTCTCATCTCCAGGGCCACCTGCAGCCATTGGCCCCTGCCACCCTTGCTCTTTAGAGCTGCAGGGAAGTCATCCCTGCGAGCTGCCTGGAGGGATGAGGAGGGCACCACAGCTTACCCTTGGAAGGGCTGTACAGAACTTCCCAGTGGAAGTTTGTTTCTCTTACCTTTGCCAGGCTTTAACTGTTTGGGCTGGATTATTCCATGTTTTTCTGCCTCAGGCTGAACTTTCTCCTTTTTGTTTCCTCTATTTTTCCCAATTTTCAGCAGAAGGTTGGGGGAAAATGGTAGCTTTGCCAATTTATCTTTTTTTTTTTTTTTTTTTTTTTTTTTTTCCCTGCTGTCTCTTTGTTTGAGGGCTTCGGGTGTCTCCACTCTTTGAAAAAGAGACTTGAAATTTGGCAGGGATGATGCATTCCTGCTGGAAGTCAACGTGGATTTGGTCAAATGATTAGCCACTGGAAAGCGTGGCTGGGCATGCCTGAGGAGGTTTTCAGGGGCCAGCTGCTGGTGTCCCCATTTGCAAAGGGACTCTGGCCACTCTGTGTCCCCCTGTCCCTTTCTCTAGGGACACCTCCTTGTCCGGATGAGTCCAGTCAGGGGTGGTGGCTGAAGGAGCCATTTCCAATGAACTCAAAAGCAGTTTACCAAGACAAGATTGTTTTTGTCCCCATTTCCCATGTGTGGCACTGGCTGTGGGTATCACCTGCCTCTCACCCTCAGCAGAGCTCAGGCCAACTTGGGCTGTGCCAGGTGAGGGGAGGAGAAGCTGAGGAAATGCTCCTGTCGTGCCACACCTGGGAAGAGGTGTTTGTAGACCTGCCTGCCCCAAGGGTGAGCTCAGCAGCATCACATCCGTGCATGGAGGGACAGAATCCCAGAACTGGGAAGGACCTTCAAGGCCATCAAGTCCAGGCTGAGCAGGTCCTGGTAGCTGGAGGTTTGACCTGGTGATCCCTATGGTCTTCATAGTTGCTCTTTTATATTTGAGTGGAAACTTTTCCTAATTGCTGTCCTGAGGGCTTTGGAAATTCCTCCACAGACTCCGTTATCTTCAGCTGGGGTTTCTCTACTTGATGGTACCTCAGAGCTTTCTGCAGAGGGAGGAATGACACATGAGCTGGGAAAGCTCTGGTTCTGATGAAGGAGCAGGCAAGCCCCAGCTGGCAGGAGCTCCTGCTGGTGGTTATTGCCCCTGGTTAGTGCAGTTACAAGAGTGCTCAGGCACTTGCAGGATGTTTTATAGCAAAATGGTGGAAAAAACTGGCTTCTCTTCTTGGGCTGCAGTCTTTGGACTCTGACTCCATGGAGATGCTGCTGTAATTGGGTGGCAGTGTTGCTCATGAGTTGGGTGGTGCTGGCATGAGACCAGCCCCAGGGCAAGGTGGTGGGGTGGTCAGAGAAGGTCCCGGTGGGTGCTGGGCAGGGAGCTGATCTGGAGCAAGCTGGGAGCAAATCCTGGCATGAAGCTGTGCCAGGCAAGGGGTTTGCCAGGCTGGGACAGGCTGGTCTGGGAGAGCCCAGTGGGGGTGGCTGTTGTTGGCAGCTGTGCCAGGGACAGTCTGTGGGCAGTGCCCAGCACTGCTGGCTGGCTCCTGCTGTGTGCCTTGCAGTGGGAAGCGCCTTTCTGACTCCAGTAACATTTACCAGCTGGGAGCAGCTCTGGAGCTGGGTGTGTGCGTTTGTCTGCTCTTCCATTGTCGCTTGGCCGATGTCTCCTCCTCCCCACTGAGATCAGTGGCTGTGGGCTCCCTTTTGTAACCCCTTTGGGTGCAGCTCTGGAAGTCTTCAGCCTGGTTTCAGTCAGAATGCTGGTCCCATCTCCCTGGATGTCTTGGGTGGGACAATGGAATGGAGGTGGCTTTCCACCAGAAGGAACATCCCAGTATGGACTGGAGGACTGGGAAGTACAGGTGGGATGTAGGTGGCTGAGGATGAAGCCCAGCCATAGGCATGGGGAATTGAGCTCAGGGGACCTCCAGAAGACCTTCTTGGGCCATTTTTCTACCATTTGATGGTTCTGGAGAGGATGTGGTTCCCGCCGGGAGGTGCATCCTGGTGGCACGTCCTTCCCGGTGGCACCAGGTGGCGCAGGAGGTTAAAGGATTTGGCTCTCTGCAGCTCTGGGTGCACATGGATTGCCTCCCACTGCTGTGATGAGCCTGCAGGTCTCAGCCCCCAGCACGTGGAGCTGTGCCCCCGTGCCAGGCCAGCCTCAGCCCGAGGGCGAGGCAGTGGGGATGGGGCTCCCTGGAGCCCTGTTCCAGCAGAACCAGGAGCTGACCCACCCTTCAAACTATCGTGGGGGTCTGCGTGTGGACCCCACCATGCCAGGGAAGGCACAGTGAGGCAGAGGAACCAGACTCGGGCGTAGAGCCCTGGTGGTGTCAGGGGAGTGAGGAGACACTGGAACATTACCCTGGGGTGAGGCCATGACAAAACACATGACATCCTCTGGCCCAAGCTCAAGCAATCTTGGGCACAGACAGGTGAGTGCTTCTTCCTGGCTCCTGGAAAGTCCTGGGCTCTTTGGTGGGGTGCAGGTACATGGCAGCAGCCCTCAAAGCAGCTGGGACACTGCCATCCCAGCCCCCTTCCTTCTCCCATTGGAACAGCCTCTGGCCCCATGGGCTCTGCCAGCCCCTGCCCTGTTCCCTCCCCAGAAGTGTGTGTCAGCACCCAAGGAAGGGGACAGGACCAGGCTTGGGTGAGTGTGACCTTACATCCCTTCTCACTCTTCCCAGCATGCCAGCTGTTCCCTGGGCATCTCCATGCTGAGCATTTACCTCCTGCTCTTGTTGGATCCAAACTGGGCCACTGAGAACCCTCAGGGATACTTTTTCTCCCTTCTTTTGCCTTCAGTGATCTTTGATTTCAGTTGTCGTATGACTCAGCTCCTGCATTTGATCCCTGGAGCAGGGTTTGCAAACATGCAGCTGTGGCAGGAGTGTTGCTCATTCCTGGCAGGCCAGGCTGGGGTAGGGTTTCCTCCTGACAGAGGGGCAGCGAGTCCCCATGGCTCATCTGCTTCCCCATGTGGAAGTCGGATTTAACCAGGGTGGTGTTAGTGGCTTAGAGGTGTCTCCTAGAGCTCTGCTGACCTGCTCCAGCATCTGGGCTTCTGAGATCCTGGCAGGATGGGAGTGGAGCAGAGCAGGTGCTCTCTGTCCCCTCTGTCTGCCCATCCATACCTGCAAAGGTCTGGCTGGTTGCTGGTGCTGGAAGCATCAGGCATTTGGGTGTGGGGCTGAACCCTGGTTGTGGCAGTGGGTGTGGGACACGGTCAGTGGAAGGTGACACCACGCAGTTCCCATGAAGGGCAGTCTGGGCACTGACCTTTAGGTACTGCCCCTTCTTGCTGCCTGTTCCCTGTGAGCTGCCCTGGTCTGGAGCAGCTCCTGACTCAGCAAGGACCAGCCAGCAGTGGTGCTGAGCTCCCCCTGA
The DNA here is from genome assembly GCF_051311805.1 of Agelaius phoeniceus. Lineage (NCBI taxonomy): Eukaryota > Metazoa > Chordata > Aves > Passeriformes > Icteridae > Agelaius > Agelaius phoeniceus. The sequence continues at coordinate 15,943,997 of NC_135280.1, forward strand.
GGTGCTGAGCTCCCTCTGGGGTGCTGGGATTCCTTTCTTAGGTGAGCACAAGTCACAAACCCCTGCAGAGGTTTGCAGGGAACAGGGATTTACAGAGTGCAGGGATTTGCTAGGCACAGATATTTGTAGAACACAGGCTGTCAGCAGACAGGGGTTTTCAGGGGACAGGGGTTTTCAGGGGACAGGGGTTTGCAGGGGACAGGGATTTGCAGGGTGGCTGCAAGCTCCCACCAAGCCAGGCCCCAGGGCTGTGTGCTTGGCTCTTGGCACCAGAGTTCTGGCTCTGTCTGCCTCCTCCCTGACAGTGCCAGGGTTTTTGGGTGGTCACAGGGCTGTGATCACAACCAGCACTGACTGTTGTGTTGTGGGTACCTGGCACCAGGCTGACCACACTGGGCTTCCCCAGGAACTTTGATCATGACTCGGGGCAGCTTGTCCTGCTCTGTCCTGTCTCCATCAGGTTCCAGTTAAAACCAAATGCATTCTCCAGCCTAAGCTGCACAGCCATTTGAGCCCTTCCAAAAATGAAACAAATACCCACGGACTGCAATTCGAATTGCAGCTCAATTAGGGCTTGTTCCCAATGCGATCATAAAACCTCCAGTACGAAAACAAACAACCCAACCAAACCACATCCAAGCCTGACAGCATCCTCTGGAATGCCTTTAAAATAACAAGGAGGGCAGAAGAAGATGAAAGCAGTGTGGCCAGTGGGAAGAAGGCTCTTTGGCCCTGAGGGGCAGCCTGGAGGTGGGCTGAGCAGGTGTGGGGCAGGGCGGTTTGGGATGGGGAGAGCACAGGAGGTGACAGATGGGATGGAGACGGGTTCGACGGGTACCGTGGAGATGTGGGCACATGCAGTGTGGAAGTGATGAGCACGACAGAAATGGGGCAGCCTGGGGCCCAGGGCTGGGCTGTTCACAGGGGGATTTCACAGGGCAAGGAAGAGGAAGATGTGGAGTTGTTTCGGAGCGTGGTGGTTGTTCTCGGAGAGGCTGCGATGTGTGAGCAGGGCGGGGGGAGCGCGGCCGGAGCCGGCGGCTGGAATGCGTGTCCCGCGTAACCCTGGCTTGCACCGCGTCCAGCCAGTCTGGTGCCGCGGTTCGGGTTTCACGGCGGACTTTAAACCCGGCCATATTTAGCGTGAGCCTCGCTGGCCTGTCAGGGAGGGGAAGCCGCAGCACAACTAATAAAAAAAGCCAAACAAAAACAATGTAATTAAAGAGACTCAGCACTGTGTGTTCCCATAGCAAGAACATTTACCCAAGACTTCCTTGCTCAGATACTTAATGTCAAGCTGCAATTAAAGGCTGGCTTTGTGGCGAGGCAGCGAGAAGGGCTTGCCCAGCCCGGGAGACGGAGCCCGGGGCCGAGCCGTGCCCGGTGCCGGTGCCGGTGCCGGTGCCGGTGCCGGTGCCGGTGCCGGTGCCGGTGGGGAGGGACCGGCGCCGTTTGGCACGGGAGGTGCCCCAGGGACACGTGCGGGTCACACGGGGATGCTGCGTCCCGAGCAGCAGCTCCCGAACCGTTCTGGTCAGAGATGCCCTCAATCTGTAATGCACAGACCACTCAGCTCCATCCCCACAAAAGTTTGGTAGCCCAGAAGCAGAAAAGTGGATTTTCTGTGGATTTTCTAGGTAGAAACCTCTGGGCAGGACGTGCAGCAGCTCTGTGGGGTAAATCCTTGTGAAAACAGTAAAATCAGCAGAGCTGGGCTAGGCATAGAAGCTTCCAGCATCTCCTTCCTGACCCAGATCTGTGGATGGAGACTGTGTGAGCCTCTGAAATGTTGAATTTCCTCCCTCAAGGGATGGTTTGGGGTGTCTGGAGCCAGGCTGTGCCCGCTAGTGCCCCGTTCATTGCAGCCCAAGGTGTTGCTTATGGGTTGCTTGTGTTGGCAGCATCACCTGCCTTGGCTGGTGAGGCAGGGCAGTCATTGTGCCATGCCCCTCAGCACAGTCCCCAGGAGAGGTGCCTCGCGCCCTGGCAGTGCTGTGTGAGGTGTGTGTGCAGCAGGGTGCCCTGCATGGCACGGCCAGGACAGTGGCACTTTGTGATGGCAGCCCTGCCTGATGGCAGATGTCACAGGGACACTGCAAGTGAAGGTCTGATTTGGGCTACATTTTCGTGGCAATTGAACCACAAGATCCTTCTGGTCTCACTTTTAAGCAGTGATCAGGAGGTCTAATGAAAAAAATAAAGAAAAGCAAGAAGCAGCAACATTATTGTGTTGCAGCAGAGTTTGCTCAAGCGTCTCTGCTCCCTTCCTCCCCAAAGGCACTGCTGGGCCTGCAGCAGTGGGGTGTTTTATGGGACACTGTCAGCAAGTGATCTACTTGGTTGGCTCCAGACTTCTCTTGGAGTCCTGAAGTCTCTGTCTTTCCCAAATTCAGCCTGTAATTTAAGTAGGGATGAGACATTTGGGCAGGCTTTTTTGTGCTGTGCCAGGGGACATGGCTGTGCTCAGGAGGACACTGCTGACCCCCAGCCCTGTGCTGTGGGATCTCATGTGTCCAGCCTGTGTGAGTGCCTTCTGCCACAGTTGAGTGAGAACTGGGCCCGGGGAGTGAGGGGGGGTCCTTGCCATGTGTTCCCAGTGCAAGTGCTCCCCAAAGGATGCAAAAACCCTGCTGATTTGGGGAGTAGCCTGGATGGCACAGGAGGAGTGCTCCAAGGGGGAATGCTGCTCTTCATCTCCTGGAGAGGTGCAGGGCGCTGAGCACTGCTGGATATTGCAGATGTCACCCAGGATGCGCCTTTCATTTGGGTACCGAGCTGCTGGGAGTCTTTCCCCTGCAGAGCCGTGCTGTGCCAGGGTGGGCAGTGTGTCCACGGGGTGTTCTCTGCTGCCACGGGCCATGAGCTCCTCGGGCAGCACAGACACACCGTGTGTGCCTGGCATGGGGACAGCAGGGACGATGTGCTGCCATTGCTGCTCGGGAAGTTCTGCACTGACCCAGGGGCCTGACACCACGCTGAGCTCCTCCAGGCATTGGGGTCTAACAGCACTGGGTTTCTGGAGCTCCAACAAAAATGTCTTGGCAGGAGAGCATCTATATAAGTTAGTTGTTATTGCTAAACAAAAGAGGCATGCTCGCTTCAGCTCCACTCAAAACAAAACCCAGCAGGTTTGCCAAGTGGGGAGAAAAGAAAAAAGCTGGAGGAAACACAAACAAACAAACAAACAAAGTCTGCTTTGGTGCCTTTCCCCGGACCCAGGTTTCAGTAGGCACGTGCATTTTCTAGGCACACAGATGTTTCTGTAGAGCAGGAGTGTTTTGCTCCATGTCTGTATGGCCAGGTCACCACACAGCACCTAAATGCCTTGGTGGTCTGCACAGCCCAGGGTGGGTAACTGCTGTGCCTGCTGCTCCATGAGCCCTTCTGCCTTGCAGGGATGCTGATCATGGCATTTGGTCCTAGTTCTGAGCGTGCTTTTTGGTGGGTTATGAAATCCCACTCCTTGGAAGGGCTCCCCTACTCATGTTCCATTTTTAATCCAGCCTCTATTTTGCCAGTCATGAAAAATTACTTATGCTTGGGCAAAAAGAGTGGAAAATGCAAACACATCAGCAGCTCCTCTTCATGCTGGACATGGCACTTCTTGTTGTTGTCCCCATGGCTGTGGGGGAGCTACTCTGAGTGTTGCTCTCTGCTGTAGAGTGTTGGTGTCCAAGTGTCCATGGCCATAGTTGTGAATTCTTGCTGCACAGGGGTGAGCACAGCCCTGGACATGGGTCAGACCAAGTGTGCTCAGGTATGGAGAGACCTCTCACACTCAAATTTTTCTCTCAGGAAACACCTGTATGTTGATTTTGCCACTTGATCTCATAGGATCATACAGCCATAGGACAGCTCAGGTTGGAAGGAACCTTAAAGACCATCCAATTCCACCCCCTGTGATGTCCAGGGACACCTCCCACTATCCCAGGGTGCTCCAAGCCCTGCCCAGCCTGGCCTTGCACAATTCCAAGGATCCAGGGGCAGCCCCAGCTGCTCTGGGCACCCTGTGCCAGGGCCTGCCCACCCTCCCAGGGAACAATTCCTAATTCCCAATATCCCATCCAGCCCTGCCCTCTGGCAGTGGGAGCCATTCCCTGTGTCCTGTCCCTCCATGCCTTGTCCCCAGTCCCTCTCCAGCTCTTCTGGAGCCCCTTTAGGCCCTGCAAGGGGCTCTGAGGTGTCCCTGGAGCCTTCTCCTCTCCAGGTGAGCACCCCCAGCTCTCCCAGCCTGGCTCCAGAGCAGAGGAGCTCCAGTCTTTGAAGCATCTCTGTGGCCTCCTCTGGACTCACTTTTCTATGCTGGGGGCCCAGATCTGGAGGCAGCTCTGCAGGTGGGGTCTCACCTGAGTGGGGCAGATTTGCACCCTTGCCCTGCTGCCCGTGCTTGGTGGTGGTCACCTCTTGCTGTGAGCTCCCTGTTGGGGTGAGCTTGGCTGCACTGGGTTGTGTCCCCCTGATACCTGGGTTTTAGGCTGCTCCTGTTCCATCCTTGGATACCCCTCTGGACTGAACTGGAGCATGGTTCAGGAGAGTATCCCTGGCATCTTGTGCTAACACACTACTAACATCCACATAGCTGTGAGGCTTCAGCAAACTCTGCTAGGGCCCAATCCCTCTTCTGCTCCCAATACCAAGCCTTGTCCTTAGAAAGCCATCAGCACCTTTCATCCCCTGTCCTCCAGGCTCCCTTTTTCTCATGCACACAGCCCTGCTGCTTCCTTGTTTGCTGCATCAGGGAATGGTGGGAGCAGGTCCCTGCAGTGACAGCCACCCACACTGACCCCAGGGGCTGCAGTGCAGAGTGAGCTCATGGCAGCTGCTGTGCCTGGAGCCTGCCCTCTCACTGCCACCCTGGGCAGGCTCCGGGAGCTTTTCCTTCCCACAGCCAGCCTGGGGGCACCCGGAGCCTCGGGGTGTGGCTGGGAGGGCACTGCCCCAGCACAGCACTGCTGGCACAGGAGCTGTTCCCAGCCAGGCCCCTGGTGCTGAGGGGGCTCTGGGATGGCCACCCTGGCCCCCACCAGCCACGTCTTGGAATCATGGACTCCTCTGGGTTGGAAGGGACCTTAAAGATCATTTATCTCATCCCACCCCTGCCATGGCAGGGACACCTTCCACTGTCCCAGGCTGCTCCAAGCCCCATCCAGCCTGGCCTTGGGCACTGCCAGGGATCCAGGGGCAGCCACAGCTTCTCTGGGTACCCTGTGCCAGGGCCTGCCCACCCTCATGGTAAAAAATTTCTTCCTTATGTCTGGCCTGGTGACCTGTGGGCAGGGTGGTCATGCCCTGCCTGTCCAGGTACCTGCTGGGCAGGGCTGTCCCAGCCCCCTGGCTCTGCTGTCAGGGGGCACAGCAGCCCTGGCTGTCAGGGACTGGTTCTCAGCTGGACACTCAGAGGGGCTACGCCTTTCTACAAAATGCACTTAAAATCAAGGAATTGCAACAATTATTAACATGTTTTACTAGGCCAAGATCTGCAGTGTTGCAAACATTAACATTCAGAATATCCATAAACCACATTGTAAACTACCCAGTGGATTTGCTTGTGTTTGATGCTGGAAGAAGGGAAAAAATGAAGATGCCTTATGCTTATCCATTCTCATGTACTTTTTAAAAAAAAGAAAACCACCTCTATTGCATTGGTTTCCTTAGACAGAATCACAGTTAGAATCACTAAGGTTGGAAAAAACATTTAAGATCATCAATTCCAACAATTAACCCAGCACTGCCAAGGCCACCACTAAACAATGTCCCCAAGTGCGACATCCACTCTTAAATGCCTCAAGGGTTGGTGACTCCACCACTGCCCTGTGCATCTGTGCCAGTGCCTGAGCACCCTTTCAGGGAAGAAGTTTTCCTGATATCCAGTCCAAACCTCCCCTGGCACAGCCTGGGGCCATTTCCCCTTGTCCTGTCCCTGTTTCCTGGATCAGAGCCCGACCCCCCTGGCTGTCCCCTCCTGTCAGGAGCTGTGCTGAGCCACAAGGGCCCCCTGAGTCTCCTTTTCTCCAGGCTGAGCCCCTTTCCAGCTCCCTCAGCCTCTCCTGGTGCTCCAGCCCCTTCCCAGCTGCATTCCCTCCTCTGGACATGCTCCAGCCATGAGAGTCCCAGAACTGACCCCAGGTGGATCTGACCAGTCCCAGCTCATCCTTCCACAGAACCTCAGCTTCTTCTATGGAGAGGGTGATGGAATTTGCTGGTGTGTGGGTTTATGGCACTGCAAACCTGATGTTCACATCACCTCCCTGATGGTCACAGAGAGTGAACTGCTGGGGCAGGCAAAGCACCTGTCCTCTGCTTGCAGACTGAAGGACAGTAATTAGCAACAAGAACCATTTGTGGCTGGGATAAATTTAGTTTGGCTGCACTGAGACTCTTCAGGCAGAGAAGGTGGGATCTCCTCCCACACCTCCCTGCAGGATGGGGCTTTGCCATGGGTGAGCTGGTGTTGGCTGGTTGGCCCCTGAGGGCAGGACATCTGCAGGTGTTGTTTTCAGCTATCAGTTGCTCCAGGGCAAAGTTTAGCTGTAGATAAATCAAGACCATTTCACCAAGTCCAGATGACTCATAACCACAGGGCAGGAAACTCTTTTATCTTTGGGGCAGCTGGTTTAATATACATAGATGTTCACTCCTGAGCACTGAATAATTTCCATCTCTACTTCTCATTAAAAGCAAATCAGAGGAGGGAAAACAGTGAGAAATTTCTCTGTCTCTGTTTCTGCCATCTCTGAGAGAGCTTCCTCCCAGCTGTGCAGTCTGCCTGCACTGGGTCATTTGCTGTGTATTTTAATTGGCAGAACAAATGACTTTCTCTCCAAAGCACCACTCCATTTTAAACCCTGATTCTGCAGGCACGGATGGAGCAGGGATCTGTTACAAGCTCCAGCTTCCATGGAGGGCAGAGCCTTCTGTGTGGGAGAGCGTTGTTGCCTCCTTTGAGGGGAGCTGCAGTGGAATTTACAAGTCTTGTTGATGAGCCTGCTGAAAGAGCCACCTTCACCTCTGAACAGCAGCTGGAGGTGGAGAGGAGAGGAGAGAGAAGAACCTGGGCAGCAGGCAACTCTTAAACACAAGAGAAAGGGCACGGTTTTGCTGGAGAACCTCTCGAGTCAGTTCTCTTTCCTAAATATGCCAGGCAGTGCTTTGCATCTCAGGCTTCTCCTGAGGGTCAGGACCTGTCTTTCTGTCTCTTCCTGCCAGAACAGCTCTGCCTGCTCAGGCACAGGTGGCTTTTCTCTCATCTCTGTGCAGCAGTGACAGCAGAGCTGTGCTGCTGTTCCAGCCCTGTGCCCTCTGCAGAAGGCTCTGTGTGCTGTGTGTGCTGTGTGTGAGCCCTTGGCATGAGGAGCCCTCAGGAGAGGCTGTGCCAGGAGCTGCTCCCTGTCCATGATGACACGTGGTGTGCACAGGCTGAGGACACCATGTCAGAGCCAGGCAGGCCCTGGAGACTGTAGGACTGGTTTTCCACCCTTCCTTGCATTGTGCAGGTCTCTCCCACCATGGTGACACAGTCCTGGGTGCTGATCCCTCCCTTCCCACCAGAACAAGTAGGACTCACCCACTCTAATGTGGATGCTCAGGGGTACTTTGCCACCTGAAGTGACAAAACAGTTGTCTGCTTTTGCAAATGGGCCTTTGGTTGGTGTGGCTGGTGCTCAGTGTCTGACCCATGAAGCCCTGTGCTCAGATAATGTCCATTTCTGGAGCAACCCAGGGCAGCAACTTGACACTGTGGCTTGGGCCACACTGGAGCCCTCTAAATCCACAGGCTGAAGCTGATGAGATGAATGATTGCCAGGAGCCAACCTTAGCAGCATTTTCCACTCTTAAATATCACAGTAATAAAAGGTAAAATCATTAAAGTCCTTCTGCAGCCCCCTGTGCCTCATCTGAAATGAGGACGACGAAGGGCACAGAGCGAGGGGTTATTAATATCCTGTCTCACGATGATGGCTTTATAAACATCCTTACCCCAGGCACAGCCTCGCTGGGCTGCTCTGGCATGACCTTCAGCCAAATGCCATGCTTTTATCACACTTGATATTTAACCCATAAAGCAAGGGGAGGAAGACTTTGCCCCTAAATATCTGAACTTATACACAGGGGGACGGGGCCAAAACTGAGAGAAACTGTGTTAAGTGTAGCCATGCTAAATGCTCCTTATACCTGATGCTCCTCTCTGGGAACTGTGCCAGAGCTCCAGCAAGAAGGGGATCAGATGTTTGACGCAGTGGAAACCCTCCATGCCGCAGGGGATGACTCATGGGCAAAAGCCCCACACAGCAACAAGGCCACACTCATGCAAAGCCAGGGATTTTGACTGGTGGGAAGAGGTCTTGATGGAGACAGGAGAGCTGTTCCTTTTCCCTGACTGCAGGGAAAGGAATAGCTCCCACTCTAGAGAGCCCCAGAAAAGACACTAGCTTTCCTTGTGACTGGTAGATCTTGAAAGTAAGAATCAAAATCATGTCCCAGTGGCAGGGCATTGGAGCTAGATGGTCTTCAAGGTCCCTTCCAACCCAAACGAGTCTGTGATTCTATAATCAGAGAGGAGAAAAGATTTTGTAGGTTAATAGATGGAAAAGGTAAGGAGCAGCTGTGAAGCCAGGATCTCTTGGTGAGCAGAAGACTGGGGTCACTGGTCCCCATCAGGACCTGGCATTGTCTGGATGCCCTTAGAAATGGCCCTTAATGTTCCCTGCTCCCACTTCACTTCCAGAGAATGCCCTTTGCTAGAATAACAACTCCGAGACAAGTCATGTACCAAAAAGAGCTGAGGGATGGTGCTAAGTGCAGGGTTCCTGCAGAAGAGTGGGTGTGGAGAGGGTACACGAGACTATCCCAGGCCAATGGTGATGGGCAGCAATCACCCAGCACAGGTCTGGAGGCTGCCAGGCCCTGCAGCCTCCACTGCTGAGGGGGCTGGGCATCTCTGGATGAGGCAGCCCATCTCTGTAGGAGCTGGATGGTGGAGAATGGGTGTGTGGAGAGATTGTCCTGCTGGGATGGATCCAGACCAGTTGTAGAGTTGAGCAGCCTGAGGTTGCTTTGGGCATCCCAGCTTGTGTCTGGAAGGAAATGTCTTACCTGCAGGGATCATATGAGCCTCTTGGCACCCCTGCAGGGCAGCAGCCAGGAACAGATCTGCCTCAGCTGAAAACAGATGGGTGAGGGCATTGCTAGCACTGGCGTTCACCTTGCAGCCACTCACATTGGTGCTGCCTGGGAGTGCTCTGGCTCTCCGATTCCTGTCTTGGTCCTGACAGTACAGATGTGCCTCTGCCTTTCTGGCACATCCTCCATGCCTCATTTCCCTCCTGGCTTTTTCCCCAGGTCATCCTCCCCTAAAATGACCCAGCAGATGCGGGACCTGCAGCTGGCGCAGGCCAGGAAGCCACCAGGCCCTTCCTCACCAAACGCAGCCAAGAGGCTCTACCGAAACCTGTCCGGGAAATTCCGCGTCAACTACACCTCCTTCGACGAGGGCAGCCTGGTGGGACGGGGTGAGAAGGAGAAGCTCCGCAAGTCCTACCTGGTCAGTGCCTGCTGGCTCCATCCAGGTGGGGACAGAGGGTCTGTGGGGGCTGGCTCCATCCAGGTGGGGACAGAGGGTCCCTGTGTGGGCGGTGCTGGAACCTGGGTGGGAGCACAAGATTGTGTTAAGTGAAGCTGTAGCAAGTTCAGTTGGAGGTGGTCCAGGTGTTTGCTTGGCATCATCCAGATGTGTCTGCAAAGAGCTGATGCTTGCAAGCCCTTGGGATGAGGGCACCCTCTCCCTGCTTGGGTTCATGGGGTGCTAGTGAGGGTCCAGGGTATGTGGTGGGATGGAAGAGGGTGCCCCATGCTCAGCCCAGCTGCATTTCTCCTTTCACCCAGTTCCAGAGCAATGCTGCGCTCTTTGAGGCCGTGGAACTGCAGGATCTTGACAGGGTGCAGGAGATGCTGAAGCACTATAGCCCTGAGGAGCTGGACCTCAACACCCCCAACAGTGAGGGGCTCCTGCCCCTGGACATCGCCATCATGACCAACAATGCTCCCATCGCCAGGGCCCTGCTGCAGGCGGGAGCGAAGGAGAGCCCACACTGTGAGTTGGGACAGGAGTCGTGCTGTGCCCATCACCTGGGTCTGCAGCATGGTGCAGTGGAGCATCCCAGGCATTGGATGCAGGTGGGGAGGTGATCACTGGGCTCTGGGACACCAGTGCAGGCTGCAGCAGGGCTGCAGGGGAACCATGCACTCAATCAGACCCCAGGACCGGGACACAGCGAGGAGGATGGGGTCTCAGGGTGGGGATTCTTTGCCAGCAGAGGCAGAGCTTGCCCTAACCACCTTCTCCTCCCTTTCCTCCTGGGCCCGTGGCCATGTGCACTCTGCCACAGTTGTGAGCCTGGAGAGCCGCTCGCTGCACCTCTCCACGCTGGTGCGGGAGGCGGAGCAGCGCGTCAACGAGCTGATGGCGCAGGTGGTGAACGAGGCGCCCAACGCTGACTGCTCCGAGAAGGAGAAGCAGCTCAAGGCCTGGGAGTGGCGGTTCCGGCTGTACAAGCGCATGAAGGCAGGGTTTGAGCATGCCCGTGAGTGACCGCAGCGGGGCTGGGGCTGTCCCTGCTCCGGGGAAAGGAGTGGGGCTGTGCATGGCACCGGCACCCATCACCTGCACCCTGAGGCCCGGACTTGCAGTGTGGGTGCATGGAGGGGAGAACATGTTCCATCAGGGAATACGTCCCTGCGACTGGGGAGGGGCCCCAGAGGGACACAGGGAGGTTCAGAGTGACCATCATGGCTGTAGCACTCCCTGCCCTCTCTGTCCCCAGGAGTGCCAGATGCCCCCAGCAGCGTCCACCTCTCTGTGGCCAGCAGCACCTCATTGCAGGTGACCTTCTGGGAGCCCCTGAGTGTCAACGCAGCCGTTGTCACCAAGTACAAAGGTAAGGACGGGGATGCCTGCAGCAGGGCAGGGTCACACAGCCACAGCAGGTGCCTTGCACCCCATGTCAACGCAACAGAGCCATGGGCAGTGCTGCCAAGCCCCAGTCAGGCCACTTTTATGCTGGAGGACAGAGGAAGCCACAGTTGCTGGACAGCATGGCCACCACCCAAATGCTCTGAGCTAGACCAAACATCATCCTGCACCAAGGCAAAACTTGGGGTGTTGCTTGTTGGCTGCCCCCTCATCCTGCACACTGGGAAGACTTTGTTGTTATGCACCCCTCACCACCTAAACCAGATATTTTTGGCTTCTGGAAGAATTTCTTCCATCCCCCACTTCTGAGCCACCAATTAAAGGTGCTGACCCATCTTATGTGGCTTGGTGAGGACAGCAGCTCCCCATGACCTTCCCCCCTCTATGAATCACCTTTTCCATGCCTGCACTCCGCTGCCTCCATCTCCTGTGCTGTCTGCAGTCCCCCTGCAGCTGCTCTCTGTGACATGCTGCCCCAGCCCTGGTGGCCTGTCCCCACTCCAGGGCCTCATGGCACATTGGGGTCTCTGTCCTTGCAGTGGAGTGGAGCTGCTCCCCTACCTTCTCACCACTGCTGGGAGAAGCTGTGATTGACAAGCTGAAGGACCTGCACTTCACCATCCAGGGGCTGGTGTCGGTGAGTGCCCACAGCGGCAGGGCTCAGCAGGGAGAGCCCACAGCTGGGAAAAGGCCATAGTGCAGCCCATGAGGAGGGGATCAGCCACTGCCACAGGCTGCCCAGAGCAGTGGTGGAGTCATCATCCCTGGAAATGTTCAGAAGATGTGTATTTGGTACCTGGGGACATGGTTTAGTGGTGGCCTTGGCAGTGGTTGGACTCAGTGATCCTAGATGCCTTTTCCAACCGTAATGGTTCTTTGTTTCTATGATTGTTTTGAGCAGGAGCAATAGGATTGTGCCACGCTGTGTGCCATGGGCACAGCCTGGGCAGAGTCAAGACTGGGGGGCTGGGAGAAGCATCTGTCTGTCCCCACATGGCTGCAGCCCCTGACAGTGGGGCACCTCCCTGAGAGGGTGCCTGGGGACTCTGCAGTGACAGGCAGAATGGGCCCATTCACTCAACACTGATTTATCCTCCGTCCCCCTCCCTACTCCTGTCTCCACCCAGGCTCTTCTGGGCAGTAAATCAGTGGCTCAGCCCTCTGCCACCTGCACATCCAACCCCTCGGCCCAGCCCCAATGTCACCAAGAGGTGGGACCAGCCCCATCTTCATCTTTGGGAGCTCAGCAAGGTCATGGCTGGTGGGACTGTGGCTCCCTGCCGTTTTATCTCCCTCAGAACTGCAGGAGCCATGCCTGGGCTGGCACCAGGGACATGGGGACTGTGGTGGGATGGAGCTCAGGATGGGAACACGGGCAGATGCTGGGATAAATGGGGTCAGCCTTAGCAGGGGTAGGCAGGCAGGGAGCACTGATTTGAGGAGCAGAGAACCTCCTTGGTGAGGTGAGGTGAGGTGAGGTGAGAGGGGCTGAGGACCAGCAGCAGTGCCGAGCCCAGGAGCGCTGTCAGGGCTGCCCGTAGTGTGGCAGGGGGGGCTCAAGCGGAGCCTGGAGCAGCATCACTGCAAGGAACTGCTCCAAGCCCATCAATCACACTCGCAGAGCTGCTTCACAGGCTCCTGTCACCTTCATGAGTGTCTGGAGGCCTGGCAACATCTGGCAGCTTGGCTGGGCTTTAATCAGAGGTTTTAATCACTGTCACTGTGCTACAAGCTCTTGACAGTGCTGGGCTGGCTCCCTGTCTCCAGGGGCTGGATCCTTACATGTCCCAGGGGATCACCAGCACCCCAACCTGCAGGAGCACTGAGTCTTTCTGGCTGGAGCATCTCTGGCAAGGGACATTTGCAATGTCCAGTCCTTCCTCTGTGTGCCCCGAACTCACCCAGCAGGGCCACAGGGATTCTCTAGTGCCTCATAACAAGGACTTTGCACAGGAGGGGAGGTGAGAGCCAGTGACCTGGGCTGTGGGCTCCCAGCTGAGAGCTCCTCATGCTGTACTGGAGCAGTGGGCTGGGGGACATCCTCCTTGCCTCAGCTGCCAAGCTGGGAGAGGTGGGGTGTGCTGAGTGTGCTGCTCTCCTTGCAGGGCACAGCATACCACGTCCGCGTGTCTGCCTACAACATGAAGGGCTGGGGTCCCCCGCAAGCCTCCACGCCCCCCTTCGCCATCCCTTCCAGTGAGTACCTCTGAGAACACCCCCTCGGCAGCCAGCATGGGGCAGGGGGGACAGGACAGCCCCCTGTGCCATCCAGGGGTCCCTCTCACTGCTGGGATGGGAGCAAGTGGAGCCAGGGGCAGAGTTTGGAGTCTCAGGCCGGGCAGGGAGGCTGTGCCTGGTGGTCTGGGATGCTGCCTGCAGCCAACAGGTGCTTTGCCAAACAATGAGTTTTCAGCCTTGAATTACCCTTGCCACCTGGGAAAGTCTGAGCCATTTCAGGCCACCTGGATCAGCTCATCCCATGGAGGAAGCTGGGAGGTGGCAAAGAGCCAGGACTCAGAGGGGTCCTGGGTGGCAGTGGCCTCCCACTCTGTGCCACCACATGGTCTCTCCCATCCAGCCCAGACCCAAGGACCTGCATTCCCTGGCATGGATGGGGGTCACAAGCCTCAACAGAGACCAGCTCTGGGCTGTCAGCACTCTCCTCCCCATGCTGACCCCAGGAAAAGTGTCAGGAAACAGCCACAAGTGTCACACAAGGCACCCCAGGGGGCTGGGTGGAGAAGGGCCAGGAGGAGTGAGCTGGAAGGAGCAGCCCAAAGGTGAAGTTCAGGACTAAGGGGGCTCCAGATTGGCTTTTGCCACTTGTCACCAGTCCCAAAACAGGTGCCTGTGTGGTGTCCCATGGGACTGGTGCTGTAAATGAGTAAGGAGCAGCCCTCTGGGAGGCTGAGCTTGTCCCAAGAATCAGGCCATGGAAGCACATCCTGTCCCACCATGCTGCAGACACCCAGGGATCAGGGCTGCTCCTCCTGGGAGCAGGGAGGGCACTGGGAACAGATGGAGATGAACAGTAATGGGTCAGAGAAGTGCAGCACCGTGCACACAGCTCTGGCTGCAGATCCATAGAGCACTGAAATCACCAAAATCCATTTGCATGTCTAGGAATGCACACAGCAAGGGCACAGCAGTCTACTACCGTGGCGTTATCTTGTCCCTGTCATGTTTGCACCCACTTTAAAGCCCATTTGCCACCTCACACAGGTCACATTCCCTGTGACCAAGATCCAGGTGGCATCAATTGAGTGTGGCTGAAGTGAATCAGACAGGAGTGGGGTTTATTTATTTTTATTGCCAGTAATATTTCTCCCTTTAGTAGAGATCCCTCCCTGGCCCAGCAGAATATGGTCAGGCACCTCCCTGGGTGTTTTTAAAGCTACTAAAAATAGCGGCAAGTTCTAGCCAAAGTTAACAGAGCTGAACTTTCCATGGAAAACAGCAGCGGGCAGGACATGGGGTGTTTAAAGTAATTAATATAAAGTTGAGGGAGAAGTGCCAGCAGGTCCCCAGCCCTGCTCAGGGTCCTGCTGCTGTCCCACAGCGGGTGGAGCTGGCAGGAGTTTATTTATGTGTTTGTCGAGGTAAGCCCGGCTTCCAGCGCTCATCTGGAGTAACTGGGAAAGACCTGGAGGAAGAGACTGGAAAGAATTTTATTTTTTAAGGCCAGTGAAGTGTAGCAGCAACAGACAGAACCTTGTTCCTTCCCCCTGGTGTGTCCCTGCCATGCTGTGGGGAGGCTGGTGGCCACGGGGTGCTGTGCAGAGCTGGGTGTTCCTGGGAAGAGGGGCACAAAGCTGGGGATCGCCCAGCACACCCAGAAGTGCCCAGCACCGACAACTGCTGCCATGCTGTGGCATGAGGGGGACACCCAGGGGATGTGGGAGGAGGGGATGGGAACCCTTGTGCCCCAGAGGGTGCCCCCACACGGGCAGAGGGTGCCGGGGTGACGCTGCTGTGTCCCCACAGACTGGCGCGAGTACGACGGGCGGGCGCCGCGGCGGAGGGGACAGGCTGAGGCTCTGGACCATCTCCTGGGCCAGGTGAAGACCGTCCACCAGCACTGCATTTGCCACGGTGAGCCCACAGCACAGTGCTCCACGGAGGCTGGGGCGGGGGCAGCTGAGTCCCGGGGGCTGTGGTGTGATCTGCAGAGCTGGGTGGTGCAGGAACAGCTCTGTGCCGTGGATGTGAAGAGCAGGGAGACAGCTCAGGCAGTGGAGACCTCAGCAGAGCCTTCCCAATGGGTTGGTATCAGCTCTTCATCTCCTGCTGCAGCATCCTCTGCTCTCTGCTCCACAGAGCCCTGCAAGAACCAGCCCCAGAGCAGAAAGCATTCAGTCTCCAAGAGCCTCAAGCACCTCTTCCACCCTGGCAGCAAGTTTCTCAAGACACTGAAGCGGTGAGAGGCTGGTGCACGGGGATGGTGAGATCCCCTGTCCCAGCAGGGCTGCAGAGCTGCCCATCCTGAGAGCTGTGCTTGCACGCTGGGGGCTGGGGGTGCTTAGAGCAGGGTCTGCACGGGGAGTGAGCTGGTGGTGTCAGTGGAGATGAGTCCCACGGCCCAGAGAGGCTCTCTTGGTGTCTCTATTTGAACTGGCCAAGCTGTGCTGAAGCCCAGATCCCTGCATCACCTCTGAGGCTCACCTGGCACCCCACCTTGTCCAGACCCAGAGTGTTCCCTGCACAGTCTGGCCCATCTCTGTCCCATGTGCTGCAGGGTCATGGGCTGTGGTATCTGCTGGGACACGTTGGGTTCCTGTTCCTGCTCCCATACCAGCCACAAGCCTCTTCTGCCACGGGCTGTTGGAGAGAAGTGGGGACGGGACATCTCCTCTTCTCCCAGGAAAGAGACCCTCTGGGAGATGGAGCTGGCATCTGGGGCGGCTCTGAAGTCTCTCTTCTCTCCCATGCAGGGGCCTCTACCTGACAGCCATCTTCTACAAGGATGACAACATCCTGGTGACCCACGAAGACCAGATCCCCGTGGTGGAGATTGATGACACCTACTCCTGCCTGCTCATGCAGGATTTCCTCTGGCTCACCAAGGTGGGTGGCTGAGGGACTCTGTGCTTGGGCAGAGGGCCAGGAGTGCCAAGGTGAGCCAGGCAGGCATCAGGAAACACTTCTGCCCCTCCAGCCTGGACACTGGGGCTTGGCAGTGCAGGCAGCCCATGGACTTGCTTCTTGCTGGGGTTCAGCACAGACCAGGGAATGGCATTTCATCCCAACCTCTGGAAGCTCAAAGATGGGCGACAGACCGAGCAACACTGAGCAGGCTGTGTGCCAGAGTGGGTGGCACTGCCTCTCCATGGGGATGTCAGTGGCTGTTGAACTGCTTCCCCTCAGCATCCTGCCATGGCATCTCTGCCTCTGCTGTAGGATGCACAGGGAGCAGCTGCCAGCTCCTCTGATGTCAGCAGACTTGTGGGCAGCTCAGGACCAAAATAATTTGCTGGGTGATCCTTATCTACTGATGGAGAGTGTTTTCTTCTCCCTCCCGATCTTGGCCAACTTGAATACAAGCTTAAGGTTTCAGTCCTGGATGAAGATGGATGTCTGAGTGGACATGGCTCAGGGCTGCCCTCGGGTGCAGGCTCTGGAGGCATCTCAGTGCCTGTGGCACAGGGATTTGTTTGCACCCCTGCTGAGAGGTGCTGCATGCTCATGCACATTCCTAACCCAGCTGAGAGAGGCCAACAACTTCCCCAAAACTCCCTGGTGTGCCCCAGCTGCAGCAGCAGTGACACTCTGGTGTGTGCAGGTGTCATGCATGTGGGACGAGATCCTGTGGCTGCGGCAGTGTGTCACCGTGTCCCAGTCCTCCTGCTCCTGCATCCTGCAGACGCGCTTCAAGATGCTGCTGGCCATCTCACAGATGCAGGTGAGGGTCAGCCTGGGGGGGAACAAACGCTTTAGGTGGGATGCTGGAGTCTGAGCTCCCTTGGGAGCAGCATGCAGATGTACCACAGTCAGATAAACCCAGGATCTGCTGGCCATGACTGCGTGTCCCTGCCTCATCCCCCCTGGCAGGACTCCAGCCATGGGTCAGTGAGGTGCCAGGTGTCATGGCAGTCTCCTGCAGAGGGACTGGGGACCATCAGGGTGCTGTTCTGGGCAGACTGGTTTCCAGCAGGCAGCTGCAGGCACATCTCAGCTGCCCAGACCCACCATGCCTCCGGGATGTCCCCTGACCCTCTGCTTTCTCCTGCCTTCCCACCCTGTCACACAGGGGCTGCTGGGCATCCAGGACCTGGGGCAGGTCTTCTTTGAGCCCATCAAAGACAAACAGGGCAACATCCTCATCGTCACCCTGAAGGAGGTGAAGACCAACCAGACCTTCGAGAGCGTCCGCTGGGTGCCCATCTGCAAGCTGCAGAGCGGCCGCAAGTCCGTGTCCTCCCCCGAGGAGCCCACAGCTCTGGACACACTGCTCATCTCCCTGCAGGTCTGTGCTGGGGCTCCCCTGGGAAACACCAGTGCTCCCTGCTCCCCCTCGGCCTGGAAAGGTCACAGCAGAGGGGGAGCAGAGCCCAGCCAGCCTCCAAAACTCCTGTTGTTTCAAGGGGAGGCATCCAGATGGTGCCAGATTCGACCTGGCAGCATCAGGTTGTCTTCCTGTGCCGCTCCCCTTCTCCAGCTGGACTGGCTGTGCTACAGCATCAGCACAAGCCCTGCTGTGAGGACTTGCTCAGTCCAGCAGTGTCTTTGTTCCCAGGACAAGCTGGCTTATCACCAGCGGAGCAGCCATGCCCTCTCCCCGGGCCTCTACCTGGGCTACTTGAAGCTGTGCAGTGCCGTGGATCAGATCCGAGTGCTGGTGCCAGAGCAGCTCCCCAACATCCTGTGCCACGTCAAGATCCGCTCCAACCCCAACATCTCCAGGTAGGATTTGCAGGGGATGGTGAGACCCCCTGTCCCAGCCAGGCTGCTGTGTCCCACACAGGCTAACAGCATCCATCACCTCCTGCTTCAGCAGCAGTGTAATATTCCCTCCTATCCCTGCTGTGCAGCGCTCTCAGGCACAGGGTGGGGTTGTTAGGGTGTCCTGGGGTCAGGGCTGAACTCGACAATCCTTGTGGGTCCCATCCACCTCAGCATATTCTGTGATTCTGATTCAGCCTAGAGCAAACCAAGTTCCCTCTCTACCTCCACCTCTCCCAAACCTCTGGGGATGCTGCACTGACTGGGAGAGGAACAGCCAAGCAAACACAGCTCTCAGAGAAATTGTATCCACGTCCACCCAAACTGCTCCCTCCTTCACCTGTCTGTCTCTGGCATTCTGCAGAGAGGAGTGGGAGTGGCTGCAGAAGATGGCCAGCGTGGAGGAGCCTGTTCCCACAGAGCCAGAGACTGACAGGTCCCAGAACCCCTTGTTTCAGGAGCTCCAAGTGGCCATCAAGGAGCTGATGACCCTGGTGAACATCCCACTGCAAGAGGTAGAGGCAGGAGCCAAGGTCTGGGCAGAGGGAGGGGATGGGGCTGTGAGCACAGTGCTGGTGGTTGCAGCAGGTGGGTGCTGGTGGTTGCAGCAGGTGCTGCATGTCTGGGTCTCCTTGTGAAGCTGGAGCACCCAGATTTTAGTGCTGTGCAAACAAAAGGTGAGCGGTGAGTCTGCCCTGCCCAGGGTCAGTGTCCACAGGAGCTGTTTGTCCTTCCCACGCTGTACCCCCAAAGCAACAAGAGCAAATCTGGGTTGTTACTGCTGCCAGTGGTTTGGTCCTGGGCAGCACGAGACCAGCCCAACTCTGCCCCTCCAAAGCAGGCTGATCCCTGGCCAGTGCTGGGCTGGAGTGCAGCCCCTGGGGCCAGACTGCATGGGGAGAAACTTTCTTCCATCATGCCAAGTATCTGCTGGGAAGCAACCCAGCAGCCCCAATGACAGGTATGTGCTTCTGGCTGGGCAGCTGGGAGGGCACCTCCCTGCTCATCACTGAACCATCTCTGGTGGCACGTTTTCAACACCCTGCTGTGGTGACTTTGACCAGAAGTTTTGAAACTTTTAGGAAAAATTAGAGAAAAAGTGATGAGATTATGCAGATTATTCCAGAAGCAAGGAGCCTCCGGTTATATGCTGAAGGTGCAGAGTCCCCTGGCTGCAGGTGGTCCCTGAGGACTACTCCGTGCATGAGGACTGGGCAGAGGCCCCACCAGGTGATATGTGCAGCTGCTACCTGCACTATCTTCTTGCAGGCCAAAGACTTCCGTCTGTACAGCCAAGAGGTGCTGGACTTTGGGGATCAGGTCTCCTTCCTGCTGCTGCTGCCTCCGTCAGACGACGTCTGCACCGCTCCGGGCCAGAACAACCCCTACACCCCTCGCTCTGGCTTCCTCACACTGCCACTGCAGATCTTTGAGCTGGGTGAGGAGAGGGAATGCCAAAACCCAACTTTGCTGGTCCCCTTGTCCTCTGAGGCTCCTGAGTTGGGCTGGGCAGTGTGGGGTGCCTGGAGGTCCCTCCCTCCCTGGGGAGGAGGCATGGAGGGATGTACTGAGGGCTGTCCAGGTGGACTAATGGACAGTGTTGCCTCCTCATCTTGGGTGATAGGGAGGAGGCTGTAGGGCATCCATAGCATGGGACCTCATGTTTTTCATCCCCCCTCTCTTGTTTCCTCTCTCAGTCCACTTCTTCACGTACAGCCGGGAGTTCATCACACAGTACTGCCAGGTGTCCGCCCTGCTGGAGCTGGAGTCACTCCTGTCCCAGCAGAGCCTCAGGGAGGCTTTCTCCGATGCCGAGCTCACCACTGCCAAGCAGAGGCACCAGCAGGTTCAGGACTACATCCAGGTATGGGGTGGGAGGAGGCTCAACAGTGCCCCTGACCTGCCAGGACTCAGGCAGCAGCATCTGCACCCAGGCTGTTCCCTGGTCTTGGTAGCCCTGGGGGGATTTCTCTGATGTTGCTGATGGGTAGCAGCAGTCTGGTCTCTTGCATAGATTCATTGAATGGTTTGGGTTGGAACAGATATTAAACCTCATCCAGTTCCACCTTCCACTTTCCCCCGTTGCTCCAAGCCATGTCCAGCCTGGCCTTGCACACTTCCAGGGATCCAGGGGCAGTCACAGCTTCTCTGGGCACCCTGTGCCAGGGCCTCCCCTCACATGGAACAATTCCTTCCCAATATCCCATCTAATCCTGCCCCCTGGCAGTGGGAAGCCATTCACCCTTGTCCTGTCACTACAGGCCCTTGTCCCATCCCTCCATCCCTTGTCCCAGTTCCCTCTCCAGCTCTCCCTGGAGCCCCTTTAGGCACTGGAAGGGACTCTGAGGTGTCCCTGGAGCCTCCTCTTCTCGAGGCTGCAGTTGCTTTATCGAGCAACTTCTTACTGCAATGATCACATTAAAAATCCCAAGGAGACACCCAAAGTGCACATGCTCTCTTTGCTAGAAGAAGGTCTGCAAGTGCATTTTAGGATGGACTTGCGAAAGAGCATCCCACACTACTCCTGTCCCCAGCACCCCTGCTGAACCAGCAGCTGCGTCCTCCTCCTGCCTGAGAGCACTTTCTTTGCATTTCCCAGCTCAGGGATTCCCCCAGAGCACTGGGGAGATGTATGTGTACAGACTCTGTGTTTTGCCATGGGACTTTCTTGCTGTGGTTTACTGTGTGAAAGGGCTCCTCCATTTCCTCTGTTGGCAGCAAATGGAGGAAATCTGGCGAGAGATGCGCTGGATCATGGATGTCCTGCAGCACGCCCGCTACAAGCAGCCCTCCTGTGGGATCTCTCTCAGCGGCTTCCTCAGCGAGGCTGGGGGAGCAGCGAAGGAGAAAACCCGATCCTCCTCGTCCCACCTTGACTACCTTCCATCGCCAGTGCTCTCACCAGAGACCAGCCGCAAGCTCAACTCCGGTAGGGACCCGAGCTCCTGCCTGGGGGCTCAGGGGCTGCCCGGGCTCGGTGGGTCCGGGGTGGCTGTGCCCAAGGTGCCGGCAGGGCCGGAGCCTGGACGCGCAGGGCAGACCCGCCCTGCCTGTGCCGTGCGAGCACCTCAGGTGTGTCACAAGGGGGTGAACCTCAGAGGCTTCCCTGGATTCCACCTCAGCGGGGGATTCCACACTCAGGCTGAGCCGCTCTTTGTTGCTCTCCCCCCGGCAGACTCGCACGGCCTGTCGGACGAGGAGGGCTCCTCGGAGGTGTTCCTGGCCACCGACAGTGACTACGACTCCAGCCGGGCGCAGAGCCCGAAGGAGCTGGACCTGGTGTGCTCCACCACAGGGCCCGAGTGCTGCAGCCGGAGGGCGGCCCGCACCCTGCGGGACAGTGCCCCCGACGTCCTGCAGAGCCACGAGCTCCAGACCCCACCCGCAGTGCCGCCCCCGCCCGAGGAGCCCCGGCCACCGGCCAAGCTCTATGACAGTGACTTTGTCCTGCCCAGCCGGCAGATCGAGCTGCTGCGCATCACCGAGAAGCGACAGGCGTACTGCGTCCGGACCAGCAGCCTGGACTTCCCCAAGCCCCACTGCCCTGCCCCGAGGAAGTCCTGCCCCGGCTCCGTGGACAGCTCCCCGGCCGAGAGCAGGAGCACGGGCCCCTGCGGGCCGCTCCGGCTGGGGCCTGGCTCCACACCCAGCCCCGAGCGCCGCCGGGGCCGCCGCGGCTCCGATGAGTGGACTCAGGGCTTGCCAGAGCAGCAGCCAGAGCAGCCTGGGGGCTTGGCCGACCAAGGGAAGAAGCCGGGCTCTGTCACCTTGAGGGTGTGCCCTCAGTACGAAACGGGACTCTCCAAAGAGACCAGTGTCAAGGTACCGGAGCCTGTCACGGGTGGCAGAGCGGCTCTGCCGTGCCCGGAGGGACAGGGCTGGCAGGATGGGGACAGAGGCAGCAGGGCTCCTGTGCCCCACACCTGGCACTGCCCTCCCCATCCTTCACCATCCCAGGGGTGAGGTCCCCTGGAGACCCGCAGCACTCCTGCCCTGACTCCCTCTGTGCCTGCTGTAGATGAGGCTCCTGGTAGGACAGCGATGGCTGCTGCTGCAGAAGGATGAGCCAGGGCCATACATAGTGAATTTTGGGGACAAGGCAGTGGGGCTGAAGTTTATCTCTTGGTCTGTGGTTCAGCAGGTGACAGTAGCTTGGTGCCACCCAGTGTGGGCAGGCAGAGCAAAGGACACTTTTTGGGGGGTTTTTTGTTTTTTTTCTCGATTTTTTGGGGTTTGTTTTGGTTTGGTTTGGTTTGGGGTTTTTTTTTTTTTTTTTTGTGTTCTTTGGGGGTTTATTTTGGTTAGGTTTTTTTTGTTTTTTTTTTTTTTTAGTTTTGTTTAAAATAAAGAGAGAAGAAAACCTGACTGTTCTAATAGGGAGGAAAAAGCCAAAATAGCAGTGTATTAGCAAAAATCCAAATCTTCCTTGATATATCTGAGCTACTGATATAATAACTGAATCCATTGTTTAAGATAGTGTCCTTGCCACATCCTTGCCACATCCTGATGTGATGATGTGTTCAAACACTTCATACTTCCAGGCAAAAATTCAGCTGTCACCCCTGCCCTGGCCATGCTCCTCCGACAGCCTCCCCTTCCTAGGTGTGTCGTCTCTGCTCCAGCCTTCCTCATTAGGGAAAGGAGAGCAGGAGCTTTTTGTCTCCAGCCTCTGGCAATTCCAGTGGCAGAACCCACTCCAGTTCCAGCTGGGGCAGCAGGCAGAGCTCTTTCCATGCTCCTCCAGACTATGCTGGAGCAGCTGTGTGACCTGACTCCTTTCCATGAGGGCTCTGCTGCCAAGAGCTGACCCCACCAGCTCTGATCACTCACACCTGCTCCAGGTGGGGTCCCCCATAGAGGACCATCCCCCAGGACATCTTGGGCAGGTGCCTCTCTGGCTTTGTGGCCTCCTTTGATCCCAGCCACGGAGATGCTTCCCCGTTGAAGTTTCCTTTCTGAAACATTCCTCAATCCCAGGACAGAGGATGGTGGAGCAGAAAATCATTAAATCATGACTGGTATGGGTTGAAAGCAACCCTAAAGGAATGGCAGAGGAAGAACAGTGCCAACAGGCTGATTGGTTTATTGCTGGGGACGTTTGTTAGCCAGTGTCTCTGCACCCAGCTGGGACATCCTAGCAGAGACAACTCTGCCTCGCTGGATTATTTTCCATTTGAGGAATGCCCATAGATTTCTGTGGAACTGAAGCACAGCCCTCAGGTTCTTGGCGGGCTGCCCATGTAGCTTTTGAAGTTGCAAAGCTTTGGACACGCCTGCTTGAAAGCATTTTACAATGTTCTCCTGGTGTAAATGGCTGAGCCCTGCCATGGCTGTTCAGGGCTGGCAGTGCTCACGTGGGCCCAGGGCTGGGACCACCCTGCCGGGGCAGCACTCCTGGCGCTCTGCAAGCCCTCACAGATGTGCCAAAGGAAATGTTGCTTTGCCTGGGTGAGGATGGATGTCCTGCCTTGGAGCCTTTGAAGCTCCCAGCATTAGCAACCAGGGCCCTGATGAGCTCATTTTCTTGACAGCATTTGGGATTCACAGGGCTGTCCCCTGGGAAGCAGAGGGCAAGGGTAGCTGTTGGTGGGAGAACCCCAAGCTTGCGCACGGGATGAAATTTATTGCCATGTTCCAAAGAGGTTTCAGTTGTAGTTTGGCAGAGCTGTTGTGATCCAGCTGGTCTGAGGGTCTGGACCCTGCTCACAAGAGGGACTTCACACAGATCCCTCCGTGGTATCAGGAGCACGACAGGGACTGTCCCTCTCCAACTCCAGGTGATGAGATAGTGGGGCAGGCTCAGCAGAGCTGTAGGTGACACATGCAAGGGTTGAGTGGCAAGGGCTTGGAAACAGGAGTAGAGGCAGAGAGTAGTCCATAAGTTTGGGCCCTGGCATGCAGGGGCACCCCTTGGGCATTCCCTCGGCATGGTGTGCCCATGGCTGTGTGCCAGGCTGCTGCCACGGGCAGCACTGCTCACAGGCACCTCTGGGCAGCTGTTCCTCCACCCTCACCATTCCTCCACACCGTCCGCTGCCTCTGGCCCCTGTTCCTCCTCATTCCTCCCCCTTACCATCCATCTCTCCCATCTCTCCATCTGTGCCATCTCTCTCTCCACAGCTGCACATCACCAGCCAGACGCCTGCCAGTGAGGTGGTGAAGCTGGTGGTGCTGGAGATGAACGGCATCGCACGGGACATGCTGGGCGCCTCAGCCGCCGTCTGCTACGGCGAGGAGCAGCTGGAGCACTTCGGGCTGGTGTTCGCTGCCAACGAGAGCGAGCGGTGGCTCCCCGATGACTTCTTGCCTCTGTCCCTCCACACCAGCCAGCCCGAGGGGCGGTTCCTGGTGCGCATCAAGGAGACGTCCCCTCTGGTGCTCCAGTACGGGCCAGCGACCACCGTATGAGAGAGGAGAGCGGCGGGACGGAGCGGAGACCTCGGCTTCCAGAGCAGACAGCTCGTCTCTGATGCTTCCTTCTTCCACAGACACCCTCTCATCAGGCGTCCACAGGGTGGAATGGGATCACACTGGGTTGTGTGTTCTTTCTTTGTGCTATTTTTTAATTTTTTTTTTTTAACCAAAGACACATCGAGACTCAGTTTTTCTGACTGGAGAAGAGGAGGGTGGAGTCCAGAGACCTCAGAGCTCAGGAGGAATCTCTGCAGGAATGGAATTTTTGAAAGTAAATATTTTTAAGGAGAAACAGGGGGGGGAGAGAGAGAGAGGAAAAATATTACAAGAAGAAGCAGCAATACTTTTTTTTTCCCCTTTTTTTTCTGAAAAACCTTGTTTGGGATTCACTGAAGGCAAAGCCACAGAGGATTGCTGGGGAGAGCTGTGGTGTCAGTGAGGAGAGGGCAGGAGCCACAAGGACAACCCTGAGAAGGGCATTTTCCTATCTGCCCTCCTTTCACTGCACCTGGAGAAATGATTCTTGCACAAAGTTCTTGGAAAATTATATTATTATTTTTATTCTGAAAAAAGTCAATAATCATTGTGCCAGAGCCACTGGAATTGGGTAAAGGTGAAGACCCTTTGCCTTGTGTCCAAGACTAAAGGAACACATGCAGCCAGCCCCCTGCACTCACAGATGTGTCAATACCACACTAGAGATTTGCTATAGAGCATCTCCTGCAAACCCCTGGGCTTCCCTGTCCCCCTGGGTGCCGTTTTGTTCTGGTGATTGTGCTTCTCTAGTCCGTCCTACAGCATGACATTTTGTTAGCCACTAGGTCTCCTGTTAACAAGGTTACTTTTCTGATCTCCTGTGGTCCATAGTAAAAAAGGCTGCTGCTGACTGCATAGCACTTGTCCTTCTTGTGGCTGGGTGCGTAGCATTCCATCATCCATCTCTCAATCCAGCTCTGATTCCAAGGGCTGGGCTTCTCTTTCCCAGGAGTGTTTAGTGGGGTGCTTCTCACGCTGTGCAGCGTTACATTAACACACAAATCACACGTGTGGGAGCAAAGCACTAGTCAAAAATGCTCTTCTGGGATTCATTGCTCTGTAAGGCAGCAAGATAAGGTTGGGCATGCCAAGGCATCACCTCCATGGGCTGGTGAAACCCCAGAGCTGTAGGGCTGGATGCCTAAGTCAGGTCCTGCAGCCTCCACTGATGGAAGAACACCTGGAGAGGAGCAGGGATGGTGGCGAGAGCTCACAGCTGTGTCACAGCTGGCGCAAACTCTGTGAGGAAGGTGCCAGTCTGGCACCCTTTGGCAAGGTGAGGCTTCTGATGCTGATGCTCCTGCAGCAGCCACCTCACTGTCCTTCCCCTGGCACGGAGGGATCAGGGCTGGGCAGCAGCCCCTGTCACTGGGTGCCAGGGTGCAGGAGGGGCTCTGTGGGCAGCCATGAGGGTTGGCTGTCACTGCACAGAGGTTCCTCATTCCTCGCCTTGCAGGCACCAGTGTGGCACAGGCAGGAATACATCCCAGCACGACCCCTTCCTGCCCCACGTCAGAGCCACTGTGGAGGGGAGGATCCTGTGCCAGCCCCTCAGCTGGTGCCAATCAACCAGCACCACACTGACGTCAGTGCAGGCACCGCCATGGGACGTGGAGGCGAGCGACAAAGGAACTTCTTAAAAGACACTTCTCCCATCTCCTCTCTCCTTTGCTTGTCTTCTGCCTCGAGTTAAAACCAACCCCACTCTCCCAGGTCAAGGAAGAAGTGGGTTGGTGAGTGCAGAGGTTCCCATGGTGTTTGTCATTATTGGGCATCCATAGGCACTGACATCCCAAATTGGCAGGAGCTGCAGGGTAGCCCTTCCCTTTACATGTGTCACCTACTGATGCTCAGAGCCTGAGGCAAGGCAGAGGAAAGGCACAGCTGGTGGAAAACTAAGTGCCTTTTTGAAAGTCACAGAGTGAATTCAGTGTTAGATCAGGGCTATGTACAGAAAGCTACATCTGTGTCCCTGATGCTCCTCAGCATGGAGCCGCGCAACTCCTTATGCCCTTTTATTTGACCCCAGAAAGGAAAAAGTCCTCACTTTTCTTTAAGAATTTGTTCTCCCTTCTAGAAGTCCAGTTCCATCAAGAGAGACGGAGCCATGACCCAAAGCCAGGTGCTGCTCCTGGGACAATGTCTGCAGCTGGAGCTGCTGCCCACCCCCTGTGCAGAGCTCTGCCTGTGCAAGGGCCTTGCTGGCCCTGCAGAGCTTTTCTGCAGGAGCTGCTCTGGCCATGCAGCAGCTTTGATCACTTGGCTGCAGGGAACAGTGTGGGACCTCCTCCCCTTGCTGGAGAGAGGAAGAGAGAAGGAGCTGGGGCCTGGTAGGAGCAGAGTTCGATGCAAAGTGGGAAGAGCAGGAGTTGTGCAGCTTTTTTGTGGGAAGCCCCACAGCCAGGGACTTGGGATGTGTGATGTCCTGATGCAACACACTCCTCACAGAATGACACAAGATTTGGGGTTGGGAGGGACCTCTGGAGATCATGCAGTCCAAACCCCTGCCCAGGCAGGGTCACTTGGAGCAGGTGACACAGGAATGTGTCCAGGTGGGTTTTGAATGTCTTGAGAGAGGGGAAACTCCACACCCTCCCTGGGCAGCTGTTCCAGTGTTCTGCCACCCTCCTTGGAAAGAACTTCTTCCTACTGTTGAGGTGGAACTTCATGTGTTTTTGTTTATGGTCATTATTCCTTCTCCTGTTGCTGAGCTCCACTAAAAAAACTCTGGCACCATCTTCTTGGCACCTGCCTTGGAGATATTTTTATGGATTGATGGGATCCCCTCTCAGTCTTCTCTTCTCCAGACTAACCAGGTCCAGCCCCCTCAGTCTCTCCTCATAAGGAGGTGCTCCTGACCCTTCATCCTCTTTGTGGCCCCTACTGTACAGCATTCCTTGAAGAATGGCACTTGCAAGGTGGTTGTCTCTTTTCCTATTCTCCTTCTCTCCCTTGATGGTTTCATGGTCACATACCAATGTTTTCTTTCTGAACAGGTTGCTGAGCCTTCAGACACTCTCCTGCCCTTCCCCACAGTCAAGGACAAGGCAGCAGGCTCTGTTGGGGCAGTTTTTAAGGCTGCCATCTTGGTGCTGGGGCTTTGGGAGCCATGGTGGCTCTTTGAGGTGGTGTGACAAGGTGTTGGGTGAGGGGCGCTAAGCCCTGGCAGCACCAGGATTCAAAGTCAGCCCTGTGGGTCTCCTTGCACTGGTGCAGAGGGTCGGTGAAAGGGTTTTCTCCACGGGGACCTGGCACTCGCTCTGGCATGTGCACCATGGCACAGGCTGGGGAGGAGAATCCCCAAAGCACATGAGCCCAGCCCTGCTGTCTCCTGCCATGGAAGCTTGTAGCATCTCTTTTCTCCAGTATTTAATGAGCAAAGCAGGAGAGAATCCTGGAGGGCTGGGACACTGTACCTGCACAGAGCTGTGTCACCTGGCACAGACACCACTGTCCCTGCAGTCCCTGTGTCCCCAACCCTGCCAGACATGGGCACTGCCACTATCCAGACACAGACACACCTGTACCTGTACGTGCACCCCACCTTTGTGCCATATACCCACCTGAACCCAGGTGAGCACCTTCAGTTCTGGCTAACCCCTCTGCACTGCTATCATGGAATCAGGGACTCATCCAGGTTGGACAATGGCTCTAAGATCATGAGTCCAACCATTAAATCCAGCACTGCCAAAGCTGCCACTAACCCATGCTCCCATATGCCACATCCACACGGCTTTTCAATCTCTCCAAGGGTGGTGACTCCACTACTCCCCTGGGCAGCCTGTGCCAGTGCCTGACCACTCTTTCCAGGAGGAAATTTTTCCAATATCCAATCTGAAACTCCCTTGCTGCAACTTGAGGCCTCCTCTTGTCTCCTCTTGTCCTTTGTTCCCTGGGAGCAGAGCCCGACCCCCCCGGCTGTCCCCTCCTGTCAGGAGCTGTGCAGAGTCACAAGGTCCCCCTGAGCCTCCTTTTCTCCAGGCTGAGCCCCTTCCCAGCTCCCTCAGCCCCTCCTGGTGCTTCAGACCCTTCCCCAGCTCTGTTCCCTTCCCTGGACATGCTCCAGCCCCTCAATGTCTTTCCTGTCAGGAGGGGCCCAGGACTGATCCCAGGAGTGTGGGCTGTGGTCCCACGAGTGCCCCAGCACAGAGGCTCTGTCCCTGCCTGGGTCCCACTGGATGCACTGACACCACCCCAACACCCTGCACACATCATCCCCGGGTTTGGTACCGACTGTCCCTGGACAATCCCACATCCTGGAGATGTGTGTCCTTAAAAATCCCATCCAGGCTGGGGTGGGTGTGAGCAGTGCTCCTCAGGGAGGTGGGAAGAGGCAGGGTTTGAGGGCAGCAGTTGACCCCGCAGGAGGATGCATTTCCCAGCTTCCCTTGGAGGCAGCTGACATTTTACTCTTCCAGGTGCTGTGGAGCACCAAAAGATGATGCTGCAGAATAGTTTGTACTTTTGGAGGGCTTTTTGTCTGTCATTGTCCTTCCATCACTAACAGCACACAAATGCAGATCAATTTGGGTTTTGCTCCTGGGCACAGTGAAACAAAGTATGAACTTGTCTGAGTGGACAAACAGGTCTTCTCCCTTCTCTTGGAGGTAGGCCCAGGTCCAGAATCACAGCAGGGGAAATCCAGAGTACCTCCATGCAGCTTAATGGGAATGTGTTCATTTCCATTGTCAGGAGCTTGTTGGCATCAATTCTGAAGTATCTGATTTGCTTTCCTCCTGTCCAAAGGGAGTTGCTCAGTTTATCAGACATGAATCCAAGTTTGTGCTTCCCAAAGTTTGCTCTCTGAGTCTGAGACATGGGAGTATTTTGTTTGGGGTTTTTTTAATTTTTTCTTTTTTCTTCTTTTTTTTTTTTTCTTCTTTTTTTTTTTTTTTTTTTGCCTGAGACACTTCTTCTCTCCTCAGTTCTGGTTGTAGGGGGTGGCTGAGGAGCTGCTGCAATGGCCACAGAGATGAGATGCTCTGAGTCTGCCCTACTGAAGGCAGTGAAATCTTTCTCCCCTCAAACAGGAGGTGAGAACACGAGCGAGACCCATCCCAGCCATCCAGAACAGCGTGGAAGTTCCAGGTCTGTCCCAGCACATGCAATTGCTCAGCTGGTTAGTTCTCTATCTGTAGGAACTCTGTTCCCCCCTGTGCAGTGTCAAGGACTGTTCACCCCTGAAGCTCATGAATAGCATTGCTGTGTAATTGCAAGGTGGTGTGATGGGTTCATGCTGGTGAATCAAGGGGCTGCAGGGTGCCCACACTTTCCATCCCCTGCCCAGATGCCCACAGAAGATGCAGCTCTGCTGAGCAAAACCCCTTTGGCCTGAGGCTCGTGTCCAGGAGCCTTTGCTGAGGATCCCAGTCTTCCCTGGGAAACCACACTGGTCTGCTTTGGGCACTGTGGGCAAAACCACTTCCCATGTGGAACCAGGCTGGGCAGCACAGATCTTAGAGCAAGGCTGCAATTTCCCAACCACAAAGACACTTGGTCTGGAGGAGATGAGAGTCACAGTAACACTAGCACCATCAGAAAGCTCCGGATGACTTTGGTGTGTCTAGGATTTTTTGGCTTGAGGTTCTCCAAACCCATGTACTGACCAGGCAGGAAACAGCTCTTTCCATCCCAAGAAAATTCCTGGGACACAGGGAAGTCCTCTTCTAAAATGTGAAAACAGGAACTGGGAATACAAAGATACAAATTCATGAGGAAGCAGTAGTGCATTATTTTATTTTATTTCCACTTAAAAAGGAAAAGCAAACCAGAGTGTTTTTTTAACCAAACTCACTCTCATTGAAAAACCAAAACATAGAAACAAACCAGTGACTATCTACAAGTTTATTCTAACTCAAGAGTTTTGGAAGATACCTTCTGTTGAAACCAAAAATCCTTTATGAATGTTTATACTATATGTATAAAATTGCATTTTTTGGTGGGAAGAAAAAAGAAAAAGTCAACAGTTAATATGTTAAGATAATGTTTTAATATCAGTATTCCCTCAAGCCCAAGCTTAATGCCATAGATCATAAACCACATGCTCAAAGCTGAGTGTGCACTTTGCTGTCTCAGGCTTCAAAGAACATTTGAAGATGCAAATGTGCTTGTCCTGAAGTGGTTTAATTTGATCTGCACATGAAGATAGCAACAAAATATGATTCTGCTCTTCTTTCTTCGATAGTTTTTAAATGGATGGATTGCAGTCCTTGACTTCACAGACTCACAGAATGATTTGGGTTGGAAGTACCCTGCAAGATCACCTCCTTCCACCCCTTGCCATGTCCAGGGACACCTCCCACTGTCCCAGGTAGCTCCAAGCCCCATTGTCCAACCTGGCTTTGGACACTGCCAGGGATCCAGGGACAGCCCCAGCTGCTCTGGGCACCCTGTGCCAGGGCCTGCCCACCCTTCCAGGGAACAATTCCTAATTTCCAATATCCCCTCTATCCCTTGTCCAGTCCCTCCATCCCTTGCCCCCAGTCCCTCTCCAGCTCTCATGGAGCTGCTTTAAGCCCTGGAAGGGGTTCTGACGTTTCCCCAGAGCCTTCTCTCTGTGAACCTCCCCAGCTCTCCCACCCTGGCTCCAAAGCAGAGGGGGTCCAGCCTTAATAGCATCTCTGGGGCCTCCTCTGGAGCTGTTCCAGCAGCTCCATGTCCTTATGCCAAGGACCCCAGATCTGGAGGCAGCTCTGCAGAGCTGAAGATGTAGCCCAGGACATAGGTCACTTTCTGGGCTGCGAGCACATGTCCAGCCTCTCATTCATCATTTCCCCACCTCCCACTTGTCCCAGCCCCCAGGACATCTCAGGTTGGGCCTGGCTGCTCAGCTCCTCCATCAAGGTGCTGTTTGCTGTGGCAGGAATAGCTGTGCACATTGCTCTGGACCCAGCCAGATTCCTCTCTCCACAAAAGCCCTGTGTGGAGCCAGCCACAGCCAAACCACAACAGAGCCCTCTGCAAACCAATGTCATTCTCCTGCTTGCAGCTGAACAGGACCTGTCACCATGCTGGTATCAGCTAACGTGACTCCCGGTGGTTTCCCTTAACACAGCTAGTTCCCAAAAATGCCTCAACATTGGAAAGTAAATGCACTGGGTGCCAGGTCGTTGAAATCCATCCCACTGAGCACCTGGCCACACTGCATAGAGAAGGAGGCAAAGAAAGGTGAAGTGTCCTGGAAAGAATTAGAGTGTGTGCTGTTGTTCACAGGCAAGTGATGTGGTGGGACAGAGTACTGGGAGGTGTTAGGCCCAAAGTGCTCTGATATTCCTTACTCCTCTCCCCTGCTGTTCCTGCTCCTCCACAAGCAGCACACTCAGTAAATGATCTGTATTAAGAACAAACCTGGCCTGATGCCATCCACTGACGCAAAGCTCAGCAGGTCATGGATGGAGGTTTCTGTACAAGAGCACAGCAGAGATGAAGTCCATGCTGGATTGTCACTCTTGTAAAGGTTTGCCCTGCAATGTCACCATCAAACTGGAACCAGGTGCCAAAGTCTGCTAAATTTATCTTAAAGGACGTGGGAAATGAACTGCTGATTATAGATCCATGGATCTGGATGTGTGGTGAGGCCCTGGGACAGGGTGCCCACAGAAGCTGTGGCTGCCCCTGGATCCCTGGAAATGCCCAAGGCTGGGTTGGACAAAGCTTGGAGCTACCTGGGACAGTGGAAGGTGTTCCTGCCTGTGGCAGGGGGTGGAACAAAATGAGCTTTAAGGTCCCTTCCAATCCAAACCAATCTGTGGTTCCATGATTCTATGGTATCTTTCAAGAATAGATCCCTGGGTGACATTCAGTAGAACAGCCCCAATTACCATAGGTGTTTGGGCACAGAACCAAGGGAGGGAGAATATTCCAAGGTCCCCCTGTTATGCCTGTAAAACATGACTGTGGATCCCCCTCCCAGGCTGGCAGACAGCCCCTGGCCATTCCCAATTTATCCTCTCACAGGAGCTGCCTGGTCCTGCCACCTTGGCTGTTGCAAGCACCAAGTGAGAAACCACGGTGAGGTGATGGTGCCCAGTACACCCTGACCAGGAAGAAGCATGGGAAGAGAGAGGTGGATGGGCCTGCACGGTGGGACCCCGTGCTGCCAGGTTTCACCAGGGGGTTCAGATTTCTTGATGCCTAACAAAGGGGAAGAGCCTGTGGTGGGGTCAGCAGTCTAGGCTGAGCACTCAGCATGGATTATCAGTGCACCCAAGCTCTCACAGGGATTTCGATCCCATCTTTCTTTGGTTTGACGGAAAATGGAAACATACCTTTTTGCTCCAGGCTGAAATACAAATATTTGTACCAGGTCTGGGATTGGCTGGCTCAGAGCCAGCTGGTGCCATTACTGCCATGCAAGCAGAGATGGAATTCTGCTAGCAGAAGACTGTGGTCCTTTCTGGTCACCCCTGAGGACACAAGGCTGTTCATGACCATGCAGCCAGACAGTTTGTACACTGCCAAGGGCTGGGATTACTGGATGCCCACAGTTTAAGTAAATTAGAGGGAGAAGATACAATGGAGAGTCTCTAAGAAACACCAATCTGGACAATTTTGTAGTGATGTTTCCTTCCAGATGGCTTTCCCAACCTTCTTGCTTTGCTGGGTTAACTGAAGGCCAGCTCTCATCGAAGTCAACTTGAGAGCTGCCCTCGGCACTGGTGGGAGCAGGGGGTTGGTCTGGGAGCAGGCTGCCAGGCCAGAGGAGGTGATTTGCCACTGCAGCCAATTCCTCTCCCAGCAAGTGCACAGGCAGCAGGTTCCCCCCATGGCTTGGGTGCTGCTTTTGGGTCTGGATGGTGATCAGGAGCTGAACAAGGACACTCACTCCCTCCATTGGCAGCTATCACCCATTTGCATGTGTGGCTGGTACAGGACAAACCAAGCCCTTTTTGATTTGTCATCGATTCTGGGTGACTTCACGAGGCCAAACTCTCTTGCGCTGTCATCCTCTGGCTGGAAGTGGCTTTGAACGGGTGTTTAATGAAGATGTTAATTGAAAGCACGTGGGGAGGAATTTGAGCTGCTCTGAGCTGTCTTGGAGCTCCTCAGATCCCAGAGCCATCATCCCCTTCAAAACAGAACAGAAGAAGAGTTATTACAAAACAAATCATGTTTGTATAGGCGCTTAAAAAAATAGTCCTCTCCAGCTCTGTTAAGCTCATGTTACTGGCAGAGCTGAGCTGGAGAGACCATGTGGGCCATTGAATGCCTTCAGCAAATTAAAGCAGCATCCAAAGGAGAAACAAGGAACTGCTGTCCAGATCCTGTCCAGACTGCAGCAAACACAGCGCAATGCCCAGCAGCCGCAGGTCCTGCTCTGCTTGGCCAGGGGCCCGCTCCTGGAAATGTCCATCCCCAGTGCAAGGGGGACTTCTTCCCACTGGGAGCCCACTGGGAGTTGAGGACCCTCAGCCCCTGTGCTTTGGGGAGCTGGAGGCTGCTCAGCGCTCAGCCCCAGGTGTTCTGGCAGCCATGGCTTGTGCAGACTCTGTGCCCGGAGGAGCCGCAGCTCTGTCCGTCCTTCCCAACGTGCATTTTCTCTCAGCTGAGGGTGTGCATCCGGCTCTGGCCCCAGCTGGAGAGGTCCTCTTCCCAACAGGGCTGGGCTGCCTACTGGCCACCGACTGTGACCCTGCTGCTCTTCTCCATGACTTTGTGTCAAAGGTACTCCTGTTCCTCACCTGGTCCAAGTTTCCCACCCCCCATTTTGCCACCCAGCACACTGCAGGGAGACTGGGCAGTGTGCAATATTTTGAGACCTCTCCCCGTCCGACAGATTGGACTGGAGTTGGCTGGTGGACTGAGAAGTTATTAGGAACAGACACCCCCAGACAATGTGATTGCACAAGCTTCATTTCCTTAGAAAAGCAGGCCAACAGCGCAGGAGTCTGTCAGTAAACATGTTGATTCCAGGGTCTTTTCGGTGCTGCTCGCAGGAAGGAGCACAGCACTGGCGCCCGGCCTGCACCTCCAAATGCTGCCTCTCGCTCGGGGATGCCTGGACACAGCTCATCTGTCAGGGGATTGGCAGTGTTGGAGTGGAGAGTGGGTTTCCGTGGCTCTTGGCAATTGCCAACAGCTGAAATCTTTCCCAAGGCAGGCAGGGTGGACGATGTGGGGTGAACCACTGACTGCTCTGGGTACCCTGGGTGCAGCGTGGGCACCAGTGGGGCTGGACCAGAAGCGTTACTACCACTGCCCAGAAGGAGCTGAGAACACCATGGTGTTTGTATCCAGGGCCTTCCACACTCAGAAAGGTGCAGGAGGATGAGATGTCCCCATGGTGTATGGTCCCTACAGCCCAGCCTCTCTGGATTCCAGCTTGCCTTCTGGCTGGTACTACTCAGCTGGGTACCTTGGGGCTTTCCTTCACCCTTTCTTTCACCAGACACTTATCCCTGTGCTTCCCAGCCCCTGGAGCCTCTGAAGCCAGGCTGAAGGAAGATCTCTTGCAACACTGGAATGCTCTGCAGTCATTACCTCCCTCCCTAGAAATTTTTGGGGTCAGAGGACATAAGTCTCAGTAATCGTCCAACAACGTCAATGGAGCTCCGTTGATTTACACCAGCTGAGGATCAAACTCCTCCCTTTCCTCTCCCATATTTAAGATATTTTCCAGACTTCAGACATATACAGAGGAGGGAGTTGATGGCTTCTGGGCTGTTGAAGAGGTTCCAGCTTTGGTCCTGGACTGGACTAACAAGAATAAGGTGGCTACCCTGGCTCTGTCTCTGCATAGAAAAGCTGTGCTCCTGCAGTGTGCTGGCCCTCGAGCTGGCAGACTGGCTAGGCAGGCATTAGTGAGCCCACACATCCTGAAGGTCTCTTCAGGCTGAGATGTGGCTCTGTCACAAGCGTGGCCAGCACAAAATGCCATCGCTGCTCCATAGTGTGCTATGGACACCACAACTTCAGTTCCTCATTTCTGCAGCCACAACAAAATCCAGCACACCGAAACCTTGATGATCCACCTTGGGCCTCAATACATCCCTCCTCAAGCCTTTGCCAAGCAGGACATCACTGCCACAGGGCCACCAGAGTTGGAGCAGTTCTGCTGAGTTCAGAATGCATCACCAGGGACCAGAAAACCCAGACACCTTGAGCACAGCCCTGTCTAACTGCAAGGAAAAAAATACCCATGAGTCTTGAGGCAGCCTCAGTTTCGATAACAGTGACAGTCTGTAACAGTGAAAGTTCATTCTGAGCCCAATGTTTTGGTCTGGGCAGCTGGGCCAGTCCTGAGGGGAAGCGCCTTTAATATTGCTGATAGCTGGATCCAATTTATAAGGCGCTCAGCAGAGACAATCATCGGGGAAGGAGACAAATAATCTTCAGGCAATTAAATTTAATTGTTCCATCTGAAGATTATTTATCTCCCTGCCTGATGAATGTCTCCTGAAGCGCCTAATAAATTGGATCCAGCTATCACTGATAGTGGCTGCTTTTCCCTTGCAGCAGCAAAGGGTGTGGAGAGAAGAGCAGCGCTCAGCCCTGTGTGTTGCTTAAGATCTGTCACCTCAGAACATTTTTTAGCAGACTTGAAAGTGTCCACAGGATTTATCAGTACTCAGCTCTGGTGCAGAGAGCTTGGCAGTCCTGGGTCATGCGAAAGCTCCCAGACCAAGGGACTGGGTGGAACAAGATTCTCTTCAGATCACATGTATTGGGCTATAATGTGAGGCATCAGTGAAGATTTGTAAGTCTGTCTGTCTGTCTCTTCTTCATCAGCTTCTGGTCTGGCTGTTTCTGGAAAGGGATGGGGAGGAGGAAGGGGAGGAAAGCCCACTGGCAGGAGGTGGGTGAGAGGTGATGTACTGCAGCCCAGGATTTTGGGTCTCCCGTGGGATCATGGAGCATGGCATCACTCCTGGAAATCCCCCCAGCTTCTCCATCCCTGCCAGGGAGCACCTCAAACCTGGAGCAGGTCAGTTTAGAGCTGGCACAAGACCTGTTTCTTTTATCCAGCTTCTCTTTCCACTGCAAACCCCAGGTGTGCCTCTGCTGGTTTGTAACCCATGGGGAAATGGGTCTGCCCTGCATGGAGGGCACAAGACAGACCAACAGACCCAGGTGAATTAAAGTGAAAGAAGTCTCAGACAGCAATGTGGTCAGGAAATCTTGTCAGGAAGGGGGAAGAGTCATCAGTGAGGAGCATGTGGAGCCCTTCTCTCCAGGGACAAAGAGCAGCAGTGGAGCAGGTTTGACTCTGGACTGCAGGACACAGGATGAGAAATCTTTATTCACCATCATTACCCACCTGGACAGTGAATTACATCTGTGTCAGAGAATCATAGAAGTGCTAAGATGGGAAAAGCCCTTCAAGATAATCAAGTCCAACCCTCAACCCAGCACTGCCAAGTCCACCACTGAACCATGTCCCCATGCTGCCAGAGCTCCTTATAGACAGGGCACTGTGAATCCCTGCCCTGCCCGCAGCCCTTATCAGAATGAATTGCAGGCTGGGAACAACAGTAAAGTCTTGGGAGTCTGTGGGTGTTCTGAGGGACTGTGCATTTCTGAAATTGTGTCTCTATTCACCATCCAAACGTCAAATAGTTCAGTAGTATTTAATTAGCATACAATAACTGTCCCATTGAATTTGATCGAATACATAATTTTGGAATGCTATTTACAGTGCTAGTTTTCTTACAGAAATCCATGTGTCAGAGTTTTATCCATTATTATGGTCTTTAAAATAGGCAGATGTGCCTTTCATGGCCAACTGCATGCTTTATTAATGGGCTAGAACTATCAGATGTATTGTAAATCACAGGACACAGCCACCACTCTGCTGCTTCTCTGCTCCAGGGTCCCAAGGCAAGGCAGATTAATTGCCTGAGCAGCTCGTACGGAGGAGTGGGGCACGTGCTCACTTCCCTGCTCTCAGAGCAGGTTCTCCTGACCACTGGCAGCCCTCTCTGTCCTGTCATCACTGCCTCTCCTCCTGGCTACAAACCTGGCATGCAAACCTCCAGTTGGCACATGCAAACCTCCAGTTGGCACATGCAAACCTCCAGCTGGCACGTGCAAACTTTCACATTTATATATAAATAATAAAATTAACATGGGCTGCTCTGCTCCTCTAATTCCCTCTTTTCTCTCCTCTGGTTCATCTTTCACCTGCCCCTCTCCTCTCCACCTCCAAAGTCAAGGGCAGGAGCAGGGAACCTGGGACCTCTCCAACAGAGCCAAATTCCCCAGGTCCCTTTTTTATTGAAGCCCTCACATGTTGCACACATTGCACACAAACACATCCTGTCTCACTCAAGCCAACAGAGCAGCATCTCTCTTCATTAGAATATTCACTAACAATTCAAATGACCTCTTTTGGTGGGACTGGATATACTGCATGGTGATGGCTCCATAGGAAATAACCTGGAAAGGCAGAGGAGGAACATGCTGAAGGTGAAAGCTGGAGTCAGGCTAAAGGTTTAGTTGAAAAGCTCTTGACAAAGCCACACTGGCCACAGTCAGACC
Organism: Agelaius phoeniceus; assembly: GCF_051311805.1. Classification (NCBI taxonomy): domain Eukaryota; kingdom Metazoa; phylum Chordata; class Aves; order Passeriformes; family Icteridae; genus Agelaius; species Agelaius phoeniceus. The sequence continues at coordinate 15,981,831 of NC_135280.1, forward strand.
CACCCAGGGACCCCCAGGCATGTGACAGGGCTAATGAGGGAGGCCCATTGTCTGAGTGACAGGACTGTGCCCAAGGACATCCTAACCAAAGGCTCAGTATAACATTTCCATCTTCCTGACAGGGCTGGCTCTTGGCAGGAGCAGCCTCTTGCCCTCCATGAGCTCCCCAGGGATGCTCCCAACAGCCATTCTCAAGCCAGTGGCTCTGCTGCTCTGCTCCAGTTTGAGTTGTCCCTGTGGAAATACCAGCAGAGCATCCAGATCCTCTTCTGCAGACAAGCCTGGCATGTTTGACACAGGGCTGTGACAAAAAACACCCTTTGGCTGCTATCAGGAAGCACAGCCAGGGGCCAGCTTCACCAAAGAGGTAAGCTGCAGCCCCACACATATCTAGCCCTTGGCAGGACACTGTCTATGATCACATTTTTCTGGATGAGAAATGAGTCCAGCCTTTGAGGGGTGTCCCTGAATCAAGCGTGGAGACCCTCATTCGGCCCAGGAAGGTGATCTTCATGGCTAGTTTTGGAGAGGTGTGAAGGACCAGCCTTTGGCTCCTGCCTTCTCCAAAGCATCCATGGGCAGGAAAGAAGATCCTGCAGCTTCTCCAAAGCATCCATGGGCAGGAAAAGGGATGGGAGAGGGTTGGAGGAGGCTGGAAAGCACTCAGAGATTTGGGAATAGCAGGACCATGGGCAATGGGAGACATGGTGGGTGCAGACAAGAAAGACAGCAAGGAGGAGGGAACACAGGATTGTGCATGACCATCTCTGCTTTGTGCATCTGTAATGATGATAGCACTGGATGTGAGCACAATGCTAAAATCCTGGATATGTGCATAATACTCCACTGGGGACAGATGTCCTGCCTTGTTTTGTACACTGTAAATGCAGTACTGGTCCCAAACCCAAATGATTCCCCACATCCAGCATTGTCCCTCCTCCCATCAGCTGCAAATGACACAGATGGCTGGAAAAAAAGAATAGTTATTTTAATAAAACAAAAACAAAAACAAAACAAAAAAAAAAAAAAACCACCCACCCCAACGCTGTTATTTCTGCATTTTTTCTGTGTGAGGACACTTCCTTCCAGGAGAAATCAATCCACTACCAAAGTGTTAACCACTTCCCAGCCATCCCCTCCAAGCAAGGTAAAGTTGTGCTGGTCCCTGGCAAGCATGGCACCTGGCCATACCCCCAGGCTGCCCCCAGCTCCTGAATCACCCCTTGTTCCCTGAGAAGAGGGATGAGGGGGCTGGTGTCACAGCCAAAGTCATGGGGAGCCTTCAGGAGGCTGCGTGGGTGGCTGGAGGTGCTGGATGGATGAGGCTCCAGCCGTGCAGCAGAGCAGGAGAGGGTGATGGACCTCAGCCCAGCTGTCTGAGCAGTTGGACTCCCAGTGGATCAGGAGCAGGATGAGTCCTTGGCTGGGACAGGAGCAGCTCAGGGGGACTGGAGGCCAGCAGACCATGTCCTGATGGGACCGCAGTGCGCTGGAAGGACAAAGCTCCTGCCGTGCCAGGGACCTGCTCCAGCCTGGGGGCTCCTCTCATGGCCTCACCCACACAGCAGACCCTGAGACAGACTTTGGGGCCTCCTGTCAGATGTGTTTAGAAGCTTGAGAAGGGATGTGGGGTGCAGAGCATGCTTGGATGCTCTGTGCTCAGTGCTTGCTGGTACAAGTCCACAAGCAAGGGTTGTGCTGCTCACTGGGGTCTCAGAGTTCCTCTGGCCATACCCCAAGAAATTTCAACTCTCTGCTGAACATTCAGTCTGCCACCTGTAGAAGGGCCCCCAGCAAGGATCCCTTGCCTTAGATAAGTTGGTTTCCATGCATGGAGGAAGCCCAGATGTGCAGAGCAGTGCAGGCTCCTCCGCAGACCCTGCAGCCCTGGTGTTGGGGTGTGACGCCAGCCAAGATCAGGACGCCCAGGCAGGGCCAGGAGCTGCATAGGAGGGATGAGATGATGTGATGCCATGGGTGAGCAAGGCCAAGGGGCAGTCAGAGCAACTGGTGCCCCAGGGGCAGAGGGATCCAGCAGGATGTGTGGGCAGTGCCAGCAGTGCTGTGATGAGGGGTCTCCTGCACAGGGAGGAGCAGGGAGGAACCAGAAAAGGTCCATCAACACCCACAGCACATCCAATGTCAATTCCAAACTTCTCCATTTGAAGAACAGTGGGAAAACAAAGTGTTCCCTCTGGCTTTGAAGAGCCAGCTCATGATTCAGGGGAGAAGAACAGATCCCCTTGTTATCCTGGAGCTGTGGGGAAGTGGAGAGAGGATCTCAGCCCATAGGTCCCCCTTGGATTGCCCACAGTGGGGATGGGGCACCTCAGCATGTGAATAACAAGCAATTTGCTTCCATGGGACCCTGGAGGTGGTGCTGCTTGGGGAGCAGAAGTTCTGTGACCCCCAAGCCCAAGAGCTGCTGCTCTCTGCTCTGAGGTATCAGGTGGTGACAGCCTGGGCTGGCCCAGGTGCAGGGGACATGTTCCTCCCAGATGTCTCCTGACACTGTTTCATAGGAAACTCCAGGAAAATACTTTAATTTTGCGGGTGGAAGAGCAGTTGCCTGCAGGAGGCTGCTCACAGGAACCCCAGGATGGCAGAGATCCAGGTGGATGAAACCCCCACTGAGCTTCCCCTGGTGCCCAGAGGGAGTCAAGGGATGCTCAGGAGATGATCCAGGCAGAGGGGTGGGAATGGAGAGTGCTGCAGGACCCTCCCACCCGGCCATCCCATCTGGGCCATGTGCAGCTGCCTTGGGGAGATCCCTGTGCAGGGAGAGCTCCCTCAGCAGTCCCACATCCTGTTCCCCCCCCAGCTGCCCTTGGAGCACTGCCTTGGCCAAAGGAATGGCATCTCTGGCTGGCTGTCCCTTGGAAGGTTGTGGGAAATGGGAGAGGAGAGGAGAGGGAGTTTGGGAGGAGCAGCCTGGCTGTGAGGATGAGCAGGGATCAGGAGGGATCAAGGCAGGCTTGGGATGAGGTGGCTGGGAGGAGTGAGGCAGGGGCTGTGTGAGGAGGGGCTCCAGGCCATGGGACAGAGCCCAGGGGTCACGAGCTGGAGCTGCTGCAGGGCTGGGGGTCTGGGGGGCACAGCCCGAGGTGCACTCAGGGGCTTTGTGTGCACAGCCCGCACAACAGCTGCCGACAGTATGGTTGGCTCCAAAGCTGGTGTTGACAGTCCTTCACTTTTATGGGAACTAAATTTACCCAGACACACGCAAAAAAAAAAAAAAAAAAAAAAAAAAAAAAAGATGGAGGGGTTGGAATTAAAATAAATTGCAGCAAGAAGCAGCACCACCAGCATCTGCTGCTTTGTGGTGCAGTCTGGGTTACAGAGAAGGGAGGAGAAGTCCTCGAAAGGGAGTAGCACTGGTGTTTACTGCAGCCCCAAAACATCCCCCATTTGTGAGCTGTGTGTTCTCACCGTGTTGCCTCAAGAATGTTTGACATCCAAGATGCCAAAGAAATGTACCCGCTGGGTGGAAAATGAGAGCCCAGGGGTTTCCTTCCAGTGAGTTAGTGGGTGTCTGCCAGTGTATAGGGGCAATTATGATCTGTATTGTTATCACAGAGGAGCTCTACCAGAGCAGAGAAACTCTGACAGGAAAAAGTTGTGTGGGTATTTGAAGCTTTTACCTCCTTCCTTTTCAGATATCCTAGAACTTTTGCTTAAATTTTTGATTATTCTTTCACGTCTTTTCCCTCCTATCCTCTTAGGCCGCAGGTGGGCATAGTGGTATCGGTGCTTTCCTTTGGATGGTTTGGTTCTGTATTTGGTGTCTCATCTTCTCCAGATGTGAGGCAGCAGACCCAACACACAAAAGATGGGATTCTCTCTCTGGTTGGCTACAAAGAATTCCAGGCTGGGCTTCAAAGGGGGTTCTTTTAAAGGTGGAGATGCTCTGGAAGAATCTCTACCAATGAAAAGTGTGCTGTGCCCCGTGGGCACATCTGCCAACACTGTGAGTGCAGAAAGAAAGAGGAAGAGCTGCACCCCCGAGTGCTGCACCCCCGAGTGCTGCATGCTCCTGTCTCCAGCAGCAAGGGGGGCAGCGTGGGCAAGCTGGGGGCACCCCCACACCTGTGCGCCCCAGGCGTGCTCAGCCCAGCTGCTGCCGAGGGATGGGCTTTGTCCAGGGGGCTTGGGAAGAACAGGTTTCCAGGTCACCGTGGGTCTGGTGCTGGCTTGGCACAGCCAGGAGCGGGTCCTGGCAGGATCATCCTCCCCAGGGCAGGAGCTGCTGCAGCATCTACAGCTCCTGAGGGTCTGCAAGCACCTCTGCACAACACAGGCCAGACCAGGACTGTCTTCAGAAGATGAAGAAACATCCTTATTTTTAAATACCGCCACCACTTTCATGGGTGTTTAGCACTGCAAACAAACTCTGGAGCCAGGCTTTGCAGAGGCTGCTTGTCACAGGCTGCTGGCGCACGCTGCTCCTGGGCTCTGTGCTTACACTGGTGCCCAAACAGAGCAGTGGAGGAAAAGGTTTTGATGGTTTTGCGTGTGACTGGAGCGGAAGAAAACCAGCACAAGTGGGCACACATTGTCAAAGTTCAGGAGAATGCTATTTTTAGCTGCCTTCTGTCTCATTTTTCCAGATGACAAGTGTGCCGCTCTTTCTAAAAATTGAATTCTTCTTGTGTGTTTTTGGGTTGATCCCTAATTTTTTAATTAAAAAGAAGATGCTGAAAACAATTACTCACTTTTTAAAAATTGGAGCCAACAGTTTCTTTTGCTTCGTTCAGCTGTGATGTGACCAAGGCCAGAAGTTATGCTCTGGGTGGAGGCTGGAAACCAAGGCGGTTGGCACTGATGTGGCATTTAGTGGGTGTGTAAAATGAGTGAAAATTATACCAATCAGTGAGTTATTCTCTGAGGAGGAAGTGCAGCCTCCAAGATGAGCCCTGAAGTCAATAGGAAATGCTGTCCATCCCACCAGCACTGGACTGCACTGGGGACCCAGCTCTCAATGCATGAGAGCTTATCCAGCCTGCAGCCACTGCTCCTGCTCCGTGTGCTCCTCTTGCAGGCATGAGCAGCTCCTCACTGCTCTTCTGCTCAGCTTTTTGAGGCACCACAGCTCATTTCACTGCTTTGGGGCACCAAGAGATGTGGCTCAAGCTGCCCCATGGGGATTTCATGTGTTTTTCCTCTTGCAGTAGCCAGCTGGAGGGATCCTGGTGACTCCAGGAATGCCACCAGTGCAGCAATGTTGTCTTGAAGTGACCACAAGGCAGATGTGGTATAGGGTGATGGGTGATGTTCCTTTTGTGGGTAGGAACTGCTGCTCTGCACAACCATGGAGAAAATCTGGTGGCAAAGCCAGTCACTGATACATATACTCCATAGCATTTGAATATTCCCATATTCTTCACAAGTTGCTGAAGGCTGATCACACACCAGGCTTGGTTATGGCTGTAGTCAGCACAGGCAGCACCCATGGTGATGCTTTCCCACCAAATCCCCAGCGCCTGGTGCCATGTGATGCTCTTACAACGAAAGGCTGAGGAGCTGGAGCCATTCAGGGGCCCTCATCCCTGTCTGTCCCTGTCTGCAGGGAGGGCTCTGAGCAGGGACCAGGCTCTGCTCCAGAGCCCAGCAATGGGACAAGAGGCAAAGGCAGAAACTGATGCACAGGAAGTTTCACCTGAACACGAGGAAGAATTTTCCTGTGCACTGAGCAAGCACTGAAGAGGCTGCCCAGAGAGGGGATGGACTCTCCCTCACTGGAGATATTGCAGAACCATCTGGATACAATCCTGTGCCATGTGCTCTGGGATGACCCTGCTTGAGCAGGGAGGTGGGACCAGATGAGCCACTGGGGGCCCTTCCAACGTGACCCATTCTGTCAGTCTGTGATCCTGTGATTCTATGACGCCACAACCCTTTCTGTTTTCACTGGATAATCTCCCAGCCTACCACTTGTGGAGAAAACTGGTATGTTACAAATGATAAAATTTCTTTCCTGGTTCATCAGGAAAAACACAGTGGTGTGCACAAAACCCAGTGGTGGTGAATTACTGCCTAAAAGTGGAGCCCTGTTTCTAGGTGGTCAAGCGAATCCCTGCCACTGCTGGTAGCACCACTGCCTGCCAGCCCAGAGCGACTCCCCAAATCCAGTATGGCTGCTGTGGTTATGCTGAGGGTCCCGAGCATCCCCCGGCCACGGAAAGGCCGGCTTGGCTTTCACACCCCGGGCAGAGAAGCTGGAGAGCTCAGCTGTGAGCCCAGCTGTGGCGAGCGGACAGAACTAAAGCCTGCAGCCCCTGAGCATCCCCGGAGCACAGCGATGTTCAGGGCCCCGGTGTCCATGCCGGGCACCCCGCGCTGTCCCGGTTCACACGCGGCCCGGGAGGCGCAGGCACGCTCCTCCGCGGGACTTCAAAGCGGGCTCCTTTGTGTGTGAGCGTGTTTGTTCCCCTCCCCTCGGTACGGCTGCTCTGATCGATGTGACATCACCTAGAGACGACGCGGGGTGACCAGACCCCGCCATTGTCCCCGGGCTGGGAGGCGATGTCCGTCTCCTAGGCGGGGGAGCCGGGGCTCGCAGGCATGCTTTCATCTCCCTGACCTGCCCCGCTGCCGAGAGGGCTCTTCCCAAGGCACCGGCCTGGGGAGAGGCGTCCCCTCCGCACGGCAGAAGGGACACGAGTGAGAGACAGACACACTCACAATGTTTAAAGACATCATTAAACGCCCCCGCCCTGGAAGCCCGCACTTGCCAACTATACCCATCTGCTGCTTTTCATTAAAGACACCGCGATGCTTTGGGAGAGGGGTGTGCAGGGTGTGGGGGTGTGTGCTCGGCCCCTCCTCGGCACCCTCCATCGCAGCACCCGCCGAGAAGGAGGGCGGGAGGCAGCGGGGGCTGGGAGCCGGCCCAGGCACACAGGGACAGACGTGAGAGCCGCCGAGTTATCGAGGGTGGGAGGGAGGAGGTGGCCACCCTGCCTGGATCCCACAGACAGCACATGGCACCTTCCCAGACTGGGAGAGACAAGGCTGGATCCCGAGGCTGGATCCCGAGGCTGGAGGGCAGCAAGCACTCCCTGCCCCGCAGGCAGGAGGAAAGCACACGGACACGATGCCTCCCCACACCCTGGTGACAGCCATGGCCCTGCAAGGCACCTGCAAGGCACAGGCAAAGTGGCTTTTTAATGTCTGGTCCTTTCCTTGGCTGCTCCTCACGGACAGCTCACAGGGAGAAGCTGGCCAGGATGGGCCCATCATCCCCCAGCTGAACATCAGCTGAACATCAACACCCCGTGCAGGGCCTGCATTCCCCCTGGAAGGTGTTGGGGCAAGGGCAGAGAGAGCAGAGAGCAGAGCACCCAGTGATACCAACCAGTCCTAATTTTGGGCGAAGAGAGTGGGGAGGGGATGGAACTGGGCTGCCTGGTGCCCCTCAGGCTCCCTGCCAGGAGCAGCTCGCTGCAGGCAGCCGGTGGCAGGAGCTGTCCTACAGTGTCACAGCACTCCTCTTCTGTGCTCCACAACCCCAAGGAGAGGGACAACCTTTCAAGGCAGCCAGGGATCTCCTCCGTGTTTGAGCCTGGGGCTTTGCACAGCACATCTCTGGCCACAGTGGGAGGCACTCTTGTCCCCAGCCTGTCTGATACAAATGTGGAAGGTGTCTCCAGCAGAACATTTGTCACCAAGGTTGGAGCCAGGGAGAAGTGGCTGCTGCTGTCTGCCTCCAGAGATGCTGGGTGGTGAAGGGCCCCCACTAACAGGGCAGAGCCAAATGCCCCCCTCGTACCCGCCCTGCTGCCTGTGGGGCTGGGCTGTGCAGGATGGGGACAGAGCACTCAGTGTCTCAGGATCCTGTCCCCATCCACCCAAAGCAAGGAACAGGACACTGGGGCTGGGATCTGCTCTGGGCAAGAGCCCAGGGTTCTGTTGTTAAGGTGGATGCACATGAAGAGATGGATGAAAAGCTGAAAAGGACAGTGGTCTGAAATCAGAAAAGCAAAGGGATTCCTGTTCTTGCCATGGTTATCTGGGACCATCCTTAAAGACCTGCTACCACTGCTGGTACCTTTCCCATTTTCCCCACCTGACTTGCCATGGTATGTTCACTGGGGGCAGGAAGATGGGGTCAGGCTTTGGCTGTCTTTGAGTCAAAACTGCCCTTTATACTAAGCAATGAACCCATAATGCTCTCAACATAATGATGGGCTTAATGATAATGACCAAGGCCATCTCCTGTAGGCACCAGGGCCGAGCTGAGGACACCTCTCCACACTTCCACCCCATGGTCTCTCTCAGAAACTCATGCCAAGGGCAGGCAACTGCTCAAAGCAGGCATGACAGGGCCACTCAGGCTCACCCCAGGAGCAGGAAGCCAGAAATACTTCCATGTCATCCCAGCAGGGGACCTAGCCAGGCTTGCCATGTGGGCAAGGATCCTGAGGAGGGCTCCAGAAAATGTACCCATTCTGCAGTGACTCAGACCAGAGTGGGTTTTTAGCCCCTTGCTGAAGCAGTTTGCCTGCACAGCCATGTGAGGAGAAGGTCCAGGAAAAGGACAGGCAAAGTCTGTGCAAGTGTCCACATCCTCTGTGCTCCCTGGCCATGCAGCCCCATGGCCAGAGGGTCTGGGTGCCATGGACTGTCTGACACGTGCTGGTGGAAGCAGAGGTGGGATGTCCCCCCTGGGCAGTGACAGGGCTGGGCCAGGCAGGACATCTGCCCCTGGCAGTGCTGGCAATGCTGGGCAGGTGCCATTCCCGCCTCTGGGAGGCACCGGGCAGCCCTGCCTGGCAGCAGGAAGAACATTGGGAAGATAAATGACTCAGGGACAGGGCAGAGGATGCCCAGGACTGGCACACGGGGAGCTCGAGGAAGGAATCCCTTTTACACCCCAGGAAAGGGAGGCCCAGAGAGCTGAGGTGAGGTCCCGGTCTGTGACCATGTGTTCAGCTCAGCTCTGGCATGGTGCAAACAGAGCTCCTTCCTGAGGGGCAGCTCAGGGGCAGCTCCAATCTCTGCTCTGTGACCAGGGACAGGACCCAGGGAACGGCTGGAGCTGTGTCAGGGCAGCTTTGGGTTGGATATTAGGAAAGATTCCTCCCCCAGAGGGTGCTGGGCACTGCCCAGGCTCCCCAGGGAATGGGCACAGCCCCGAGGCTGCCAGAGCTCCAGGAGAGCTTGGGCAATGTTCTCAGGCACAGGGTGCTCTGTTCCAAATCAGGACATTCTGTGATTCTATGGGTTTTCTCTGGATCTGTCCTTGGCAATCCAGCCCTGGCTTGCCACTCTGCCTGGGACACACTGCCCTGGCAATGAGCCTCAAAATGCCCCTCTCTTGCCTCTTCTGCCTGCACAGCTCAGGGGTGCCTCGTGCTGAAGGAGCAGGGCAGGGTGGCAGGAGCTGAATTGCTCCCCTGGCAAGTCTTGCTGCCTCAAGAAACCCAGGCTGCCCCGTGGAGAGCAGGGCACAAGCTGGGGGCTCTCTGATCTCCCAGGCTGGCTCTGCCTTCCTGGACCACCCCAAAACACTCACACTTTGCACCCACACGGTGAGCTGGGGCTGCTCCCCCACCCGCCACCATGTCATGGGTGGCCCAGCCCCAGCAGAGCTTGCACCTCCCTGAGGCATTTTGCACCTACTCCCCATCCCGGGGGCAGTGGGACCCTTCATCAGAGGACAGCAGGGAGCTCTTGGAACAGAGCAGTCCTGCATTTACAGACCAAGGCAAAGTCAACCAGCTTTATTTGCTGTTGGGATTAACTGGTAGGGGAAGCTGATTGTGGGACAGACTGGACTCAATTATCAGCCCATCGTTAGCTGGCAGGACATCTCCTCAGCAGGGAGCACCGAGCTGCTGCTTCTAACAACGTGGGCTGCAGTTTAAAGATCTCCAGTTTCTGATGGGCACTGCAATTCTCCATGGTGTGAAGGAATTGAGCAATTGCTGTTAGATGATCTGGCAAGGAAAAGGCAGAGGGCACCTGGACATGGCACTGGAGAGTGGAGTATGGAGGAGGTGATCCAGGCTTAGTGCGCCTTGTCCAGGGAAGGGAACAGAGCTGGGGAAGGGGCTGGAGCACCAGTCTGATAAGGAATAGCTGAGGGAGCTGGGAAAGGGGCTCAGCCTGCAGAAAAGGAGGCTCAGGTGGGATCTTCTGGGTCTGAACAACTCCCTGACAGGAGGGGGCAGCTGGGGGAGGTCAGGCTCTGCTCCAGGGAATAGGGACAGGACAAGAGGAAATGGCCTCAAGCTGTGCCAGGGAAGGTTTAGATTGGATATCGAGGAGATTCCTTCACAGAAAGGTTGGTCAGGCACTGGCACAGCTGCCCAGGATAGTGGTTGAGTCTCCATCCCTGAAGGGATTTAAAAACTGTATGGATGTGGCAGGTGGGGATATGGGTCTGTGATGGCCTTGGCAGTGCTGGGGAAATGGTCAGACTCAACAATCCCAGAGGGCTTTTCCAGCCTTGACAGTGCCATGACTCTGTGATTTATAGCCAGAGTATGCTGAGATGAACATCTCACATCCTGGCAAGAGTGGGCTGTGTGAACACTGTTTCCTACTGGTGACCTCACTCGCATTCTCTGGGCACAGAGCAGCAGTGAGCCCAGGTGATTTGTCATCTTCTGAAGGCCTGGCCTGAGAGTCTCAGAGGCTTTGAAGCCTTGCCCTGGACCTGCTGCAGCCCTTTGCCTGCCTCCCTCAGCTCTGCTCCAGCCTGGCATGCATGGCATGAGGTCTGCTCCCAGATCTGCGTCTGTGGGATGCAGCTGAGCTCCCCCTGTGAGCTGGAGCACCAAGCTGGGCACTGGGCTCACTGGGGACAGGGATTTTCTGTGAGTCACTTGGAGGAAGGAAGCATTTTTTCTGTCCTTCCACAAAGCTACAAAGGTGTGGGAACTCGTGCTTCAGTGACAGGAACATGAGAGCCTGAGTGAGATGTCTTAGGGCTGGACCCTGCTGGTAAAGCAGGACAGAGGAGAACTTCCAGCCTCATTTACCATGGCAGCAGAAAGGAACAGCCTCTGAAGATCCAGCCTGGAACAGGTCAAGCATGAGCCAGGCCTGGCAGCCTGGATGAATATGTCTGGGTCAGCATGAGCAGGGCCAGGGCTTTGTGGGTTGCTGGACTCCAGAGCAGCAGCAGGTGATGCAAAATGGTCCCATGGCACTGTGGGTTCTTCCCACCTGGTCAGCAATCTCCCGTGAGGTCCCACACCTGGGCAATTGGCATGGCTAATGATCTGATGTTGCAAAGATGCCAAAATAATGAGCTTTATCCTCATGAGTTTGTACTGAGTGATAGGTGCTTCTGATATGGCTTCTGTGAGAAAATTACTGTGAATGATTTTGGAGGATTTGCCTTTCTTTTTTTTCAACCCAGAAGAACATAAGTGAGACTTGTGCTCTGAGCACCTGAGAACCCCTGACACACTGTCTCCCTGAGCCAGAGGGGTTTCTCAGCAGTTGCTGTCACTGGGACGTGCTGTGTTGTGTCATTCCCCTCATTCTGTGCAGCACGAGGAGTTCGGTAGGCAGGGATTGGGAGAAGTCCCTTGTTTTGTTTGGCTTGAAGAAGGAGGCCCTGTAGCAAGGGGAATGAGGGCAGTGGAATGACTGCTTGAGCAGACAAGGTGGCACACAGGCCAAGGAGCTGATGTCAAGGCTCTGGGGGCTGTGGGAATCTTCCCCCAGCTTGGCTGGGCTTCGATGGAGGGGCAGATGGGTGGCCAGGGGCACTGGGAGAGCCCAAGAGACTGGAGGCAGAACACAAGCTGCTGCCCTATGAAGTGATGATGTCTCTGGGTTATGATTCCCAGCAGGATCCAGAGCCCTGGCCCTTCCAGCAGTAGTGTTCTCCTCTCCTCTCCTCTCCTCTCCTCTCCTCTCCTCTCCTCTCCTCTCCTCTCCTCTCCTCTCCTCTCCTCTCCTCTCCTCTCCTCTCCTCTCCTCTCCTCTCCTCTCCTCTCCTCTCCTCTCCTCTCCTCGCTCCTTTTTTGGACCTTTCTGTGTTTCCTGCCCGCCCTGCCCTCCTGGGGCCAGAGGCAGTGTTTGGGGGTTGACTGCTCCACAGCCCTAATGCAATCCAGCACCCTAATCTAGAGCTCTGGCATTGCTGCCTGCCCTTATGAGACTAAATTTTATCTGCACTTCAGGAAAACACAAAAAACCTCTTCCATGCTGTCTCTAGAACCGGCTTTAGAAAGGATTACACATCAATACCCAGCACCCTGCTCCCCACCCTCGCCACCATTGTTCTTTCCAAGGCGCTCCTCTCCCTTTGATGATGATCACTGGCAGAGTTTCAAAACGATGTATTATAAAATCTTAAAAAAAAAATCCAGTTGCCATAACGTAATGCAGATTTTTGTCACCGCTCCACAGTTTCTGCTTTCAATTTCCAGTGAGGGGGAGAGACTCAGTCGCAGTCAGATGGAGACCAGCTCGCATCCCCGCTCCGTGGGCCCCCAGGCAAAATCCCTGGAATTTGTTCCTTACTGTTTGAAGGCAGAGATGAGGGAGGAGAGTGCAGAGAAGAGAGGGGGGAAGAAAAGAAAGTGCCAGTACCCAAGGAAGATGAGCACCAACACAAAGTGTGCCCCGGGTGGATGTGCATCTCTGGAGGTCACACTTGAGCAGGGATGGGAAAATTCTCAGAGAAGCAGTTTTTCATGGAGAGGCTGGGATCACCATCCTGCAAGGTTTTGAGCAGTGATGCAAGGTGTCAGCCTGGCTTTAGGTTCTTGCTGTCTGTCTGTCCATCCTGCCTTGCTAAGCACCTGACGAGGGGCTGGGCTTTGGTCCCACTGAGCACCTGCTGCTGGGAGCAGCCGAGCATCAGCCCAGTGGTGTCCTCCAGGAGCTGGGACAGCCTCATGGGCTGTGAGGGCTGCAGGCAGGGCAGGCAGGGGAGCACAGTGACCCTGCTGCCCCTTGCCCTGCAGTGGGAGAGAGAGGCCCAGCCTGCCCCATCCCTGCTGTGCCTTGTGCAGGCAGGTGAGAGAGGCCAAACCAATCTCTGCCAAGCCAAACTCCAGCTCCAGTATTAACTGGTTTTCATCTATCCCATGGACTGTCAATCTGCCCACAGCTGCTGCCACAAGCCCGACAGACTCAGGGATCAATGCAAAAGGCACCAGGGTACTCCAGCACAGGGCACTGTGGCATTCATTGTCCAGTTTATCCTCCATCTCCTGTCTCAAAAAAAGGTTTGGCAGCTGCAGAGGTTTGGGAGGGTGCTGGGATGTATTCCCAAGCATGAAAAGACCCGGGACACTTCCAGAAGAATGGTGACAGCAGGGCTACAATCCATGGGCTGCAGCCTCCCCCTCAGGTGGGCTTTCCCCAGGCTTGCAGCCCAAGCTGCCCCATGTGGCCACTGCCATGGTGGGAGGGATGGAATGCAGCTCTCTTAAGTGAGGCATGCCTCAAATTTTTTGGAGAAAAGGAGCTGTTTCTGAATAGTTGAGAAGTTTCCAGCATTTCTATCACAGTGCTGTGAGAGCAGGGCTCGCTCTGGAGCAGGCAGCCAGCGCCAGCCCTTGTCACAGAGCAAAGGGACACAGGGATGGCCACAGCTTGGGTGCACTCTCTGCCATACCCAGAGTGGATTTGGGTCCAGTGCATAAGGAGCATCTTGGGCTACAAAGGCTCCCTGGGCACCAAAAGCAATGTGCCCCCTCTGTGACTCCTCTTTGGCTGGTGGCACTGTGCACCTGAGCCTGGTGAAGGGGAAATGCCCTGGAGCTGCTGAGAGTGGAGTCCTGTTCCATCCATGTCTTAGGAATCCTCACTTCTCCTGCCTCCAGAACAGACCCCACTGGACTTCCAGCTTCCCAAATGAGAGCTGCATTCAGTAACTGGAAAACTCAACCAGACTGGGAGAATGGGGTTTTGGCTCCACTCTTGGACAACATCCATTTGCAGAGGCTTCTGCTTTGGAAGGGTTGACCATTTTCCACTTAGAAATGGTAACTCAACCTGTAGCATGTGAATGTGGGTACAAGTCATCTCCAAGTCCAACATCTTCATCTGGGGAAGCCTTCCACAAATTTTACTGGGAGTAGCAGCACAGCTGGGTCTCAGTGCTCGTGAACAGCTTCAGCATAGGAGTACTTGGGCATCTCATGATGGATTAAGCTGTGGATAGCAAATACCAAAAAACATCTGAAAACAAAATATAATCCCTCCATCCATTGCAGGTGCCAAGCAAGTCCTGGCTGGAGCTATCAGTGCTCTTCGTGAGCCAGGAGTGTCCCTAACTGATCCCCTGTGGCTGTCACCTCTGGGGGCCGGCATCTCCAAATGGCTGTTACCTGCAAGGTCAGTCTGCACCCTTGTTTACTGGGTTTCTACCAAGGGCCACAGAAAACCATCCAGCCTGGAAACAACTGTTCTTGTCCCTGCTCTGTGCTCCTTTGTCCCCCCAGTGCCCTGCAGGGCGTCCAGCTCGCCCTGTCCCCAGTGCTGGTCTCATGGGGGGTGGGAGGTGACTCAGAGGGAAGCATCAGCTCCCAGTGCTGCCTGCCTCTCAGAGCTGTCCCTGCCTCTGATCCTAAAAGGGAGCATTTTTCGGAGAGTTATGAGCCTGTGCAAACAGGGCTTTATAAGGCAGCATCACTAATATGGAGCATAACCTCCCTACCCACAAACATCCTGATAGCCTTTCTGGTGTGAGTTTGGCTTTGTAAGCCAAGCCAATCTGATCAGGAAAATCCTGGGGAGAAAACAAACAAGGAGCCTGGGGAGGAGGCTGGAAGTCTCTTTCCAGAGTCAGAGCAGATGTTGTTTAGTAGACAGTGATGCCACAGATGTGCCTTGGCTGGCTGATCTGAAGGGCTCAGCAGCCTGGCCACAGGGCAGAGGGAGCTTTGTCCCCAAGTCCTGCCTGCCCTGGCTCTGTTTCAGCCCCTCTTCCCTCAGTAGCCACTGGGACAGGCTTCAGGAGTATTAAGAAGATGGGGGAGCCCCCTGTGTCACCGTCAGTCACCCCTCCTTCCCCCTCACCGGGCCATAAGATGACATTTCAGGGTCAGCTGCTTCTGTCCCAGTACTGGTGCCAAAGGTTGTGGAAAACCCTTTTTCCCATCCTGGCAATGCCTTATCCTCCCCAGTCACAATGTCTGCAGCTCCACACAGGGGGGAGAGGATGAAGCCCCAGGGAAAAGACTCCTTTTTAAAAAATTTTATTTTCCTTCCATTTCTCAGTACCGCCACAGCCGTGTTTGTCCCGTCCTGTCCCCCCCCCAATAATGAGCTGTTGTCTTGTGCAGCATTGAGAGCTAAGTAAGCATGAAAAATTGGAACAATAAAGAAGTAGTTCTGGGACAGCAAAGCCCCTTGTTTGACAAGGCTAATTCCACACCCCCCAGCCTCATTTTCTTTCAGCCACCTTCCCCCTCCTTGCTCCTCCTTTATTAAATGAACTGGCTTTTATTGGGGTGGAAACTGGGTTTCCTTTTCCCCTCTCGCCTCCCCCTCTGTTCACATGTAATTTGGAGAGTTAATCTCCTCAGGCAGGAAATGTTGTTTCTTTCACTCTTTCTCTCTGGCAATTTCCATTTGGCTCTTTTAATTGGGGCCCAGACCAAGGAAATGGCCACACCACAGAGCCTGAGCAGGAAGAGGGCTGGTTCTCCTGAGGGGCCCTGAGCATCCCCTCCCACTGCCCCAGCCTGCACAATCCCCTTTGGCAGATGCACCCTTTGGCCAGGGATGGGACTGCCCAGCCCACCTTGGCCACCTGGACACCCTGGCTGGACTGGGGAAATTTGGGCTGGAGATGTTGGTTGGCATTTCTGCTTCTTCTCTAAATTCCTCTCCCTGCTTTAGGTCAAGTCACCCAAAGATTTCAAGACCTAACACCACCCAGGACCATCTCCCCCAGCTCTCCACAGTAATGGAAGCACTTGGCTGATATTTTTCATGGAATCCCTTTGAAAGACATGACATTGTAAAACCTCATGGAAATTCTCCAGATTTTTCTTGATGCTTTCCCTCAATATTCTTTTAAAGAAAATAATTCAGTTTTAATGAAACATTGAGAGGAGGAGACCTATGTTTTCCACCCAACCCTCTCTCTGTCTCAGCCCTTTGGCTGAAGGAGATTTGCCATGGGTGAGTGTGTGGGGCCCAGTGTGGGCATTGTCTTGGGTGGTGCCAGTGAATCCAACCCATGGCACAGGAAACCGAGATGGACCATGCTGTGAGACCTGACCACACTGCCCAGGCCATGGAATGAGACAGTCATCACAGAGTCCTGGAATGGTTTGTGCTGGAAAGGGACCTTAGAGACCATGTCTTTCCAGCCCCCTGCCATGGCCAGGAACACCTTCCACTATCCCAGGTTGCTCCAAGCCCTTTCCAACCTGACCTTGGACACTTCCTTCTTTCAGAAAGGAGAAGTGAAATTGCAATCCATGCTTCACATGAAGGCAGGGAAAGACCACACTGAGCTTTTTTAAAATAGAATACCCCAAGAATTTACTGGAAACTCATGGGGAAAACCCTTCCTAGAGCAGAGTAAAGCTAGGCAGAAGCAAAGTCTACAGCAGCCTAAAGGTGCTGAGAAGCATAAGGAGGCTTGTGATGGAAACAGCTGCTGGAGCCCTGGCTGCTGCTCAGAGTGGAGTCCTGTTCCATCCATGTCTTAGGATGGTGAAGAGCATTAGGAACAAATCTTCGTGCCTTCTGCATAAGCCTGTGGCTGATTCCAGCTCCTCTGGACACCCACAGCCAGGGAGATGGAGCATGGCTGCTTCCAAGCAGGGCTGAGGAGATATGGAGATTCCAATCTTCTCCTAACCACAGTTTGCCTGAATGTTCCCAGCTCTCTGGCAGCAAAAAGCTTTGGGATTGCTGTCTGGCACTGCTGTCTTGCACTGTCCCCAGCAGGGCAGTGATTCTTTCTGGGAGGCTCATTTTTGTGGGATACCCCCATCCCTCCACAGAAAACCTCTGGAATGCACTGGGGCTGCCCATTCATCACCTGCCATCACCCACGGGCCTCAATCCAACACAGGTGGCATCCATGTCCTGCAGCAGTGGTGACATGGAGAAGCCTGTCCACAGTCCTGGTTCAGGCAGTACCTGGGAAGCAGCAGCTCAGTGGGCAGCACTCGCTCCTGCCACAGGAGCAGCATCCCCTGCCCAAGGAGAGCCAGGGGCTTCTGAGTGTGCCATGTGTGGCACAGATGGGAAAAGAGGGTAGGGTTTGGGAATACCTAACCAGCTTGTTGGCATGAATTTCTCTGTCCTGAATGGAGCAGGTTTTGCTGGTCCATAGCTGGTGAGCATCCCACCTCTGGAGGGGGAGGTCAGGTGGCTGAGGACGGGGATACCTGGAATGGGGATATCCTTACTCAAACGTGAGCCCAGACATGTTCATACCCAGGGCATGTGAATCCTCCAGAGGGAGGGAGGGAAGGAGGCTGCCACTGCAGGCAGGAATAGCACTACATGATATCTCCTTTCTCACCTTGGGGACACTCTTAGTGCAATGAGGACCTGAGTCTACAGGAAGCTCAGCTCCCCCAAGAACCCCAAAGGGACAGACTTCTGGAAGAGTTTTTTAAACATTTTGAGAAATCCTGCTCCTCTCCATGCCCCATGCCTTCTCACGGGGACCCAGGAGCAGTGCCCAGCTCTGCCTAATGCTGTGCCCAGGTCATGGCTCAGCAGCCCAGCCTTGGAGCTGGGTAGGAAGTTGGCTTTGGAGAGACAGGATGGTTTGTGCATCCTGCCTGCAGGAACACTCATGGAATTCCCTGCACAGGTGCTCAGGAGCGCTGCATTTCACCTCATGCAGCTTTATGTCACCAGGGTGGACATGGTTCCGTTTATCCAAAGCAAATTAAGTCCCAGCAGCATCCCAGGCCAAACTCCTGTCTCGTCTTCCAGGGAATCTTCAACCCTTCCCCTCCAGGTAGGAGGTCTTGTGCCAGGCTCAGGCCAGGCTGTGAGGAGCAGGGTAGGGCAGTGTGCCCTGCCCGGAGCCCCCTGTGCTGGGCAGGGGAGGAGCAGCCTCCCAGGCTAACCCTGCATCCCAGGATGCAGTGACAAGCAGGTGGCTGAGCTCTTCAGGCCTGTCCCCAGCTGCCTTGGGAGGTGGCTTGTGGCTCAAAGCTTGGACCATAACAGGTCCAGGGGGCTCACAGACACAGCACTGGGACAGGGACAGAGCAGCTGTGCAGGGAGGCAGAGGGGGACAGGGGGCTGCTGGGCACCAACGAGGCCTTTGATGCTGCCCATGTGTGGTAAGGAAGGGGAACAGGGGTGGGGAAGCTGTGGCAGATCCCACAGAGCCTCCCTGGGATGGAGCTAACCCTGGGTCCAGGCAGCAGCAGCAGCAGCAGCACTCGTGACTGGGGATCCCTGAGCAGGGGACATGGGGGACATGGGACGATGGGCCTGGCCCGGCTGATGGCCCCAGAGGGCAGAGAGGAGAGGGTTAACCGTGCCCCGGCTCCTCGCTCTTACAGGAGATGCTGCCACGCTCCCCAGCTCGCCGCCTGCCGCCTTCCCCTCCCTCCCCGCTGCCCCTCAGAGCTCTGAATAGGGAATTAGCTTTGCCTGCGTTTAGACCTCTTAATTAGCTATTCTTTTTGCTGGGCTGGGGAAGAGGAGGGGCAGAGGAGACCCCCGGCCCCCAGCTGGGCCCTGGTCCCGCTCCTGCAGCAGCACAAAGGGGCCCAGCGGGCAGAGCCATCGGAGGGCGCTGGGGACGCCAGGACCTGTCAAAGCTTGTTTCCCACCTTCCAGAGCCAACCTTTTCTGTCCCAGCCAGGAGACAGCCTGCCTTAATTGGGCTGAAAATCTAATCATTTGTACCTCCAGGCCTGGGAAGGGGGCAGGGGCGGGTTCGCCGGGCCTGGAGCGGGTAAGGGAGGAGGGATGGAGAGGTGGGAGGGGGACGAGGGGGAAGCATGTAATGGGGAAAGGCAGGATGGAGATGAGGCAGAAGAGGAATGAGCAGAGTCGTAGGAACGTTTGTAGAAGAGGTGAGCGGACAAAAAATTTAGGTGTTTAAGAAGTGATTTAAAAGTCACTCCTTTGAAAAGGGAAAAATAAAAAGTGAGCAACTAAAGAGTGAAAGGGGAAAAGCAAAAGCGCAAAAAGCTCAAAAAGCATTAGTCACTTTTCCTGACCTCCATCTGGTCTGATACTGCACCCAAGGCCCCTGTAATCCTCACCTGTCCCAGCAGCACCCAGAGTCAGAGATGCCCCTGAGCCGTGGGTGTATCTGCCCTGCTCCCAACCCAGCTCCTGCTTTCTTACTATGGCTTTGGCACTGCTCTCTTGTCCCTTGTGTGCTGCAGACTCACCTCTCCCACCTCAAAACAACATGGGTGAGCCTTGCTGCAAGGAAAAGAGCAGGGAACCCAGGGATGGTCGTGCATCTTCTGCCATCGCTCTGTGTCGCAGGTCACTGGCTGCTCCAGCTCCTGCTGCCCTCCAGCTAAAGGTTTCCAGCGTCTGGGCTGCCTGTGCTGCCTCTGGGAAGGGGACAGGGAGGGGAGGTGCCAGCCCATGTGCTGAGTGCATTCAGCTCAGTCCCTAAGGCTTGGCCACCTACCTGGCATGTACAAGCCAGGTTTGTGGAGCAGGGACCGGTCCCAGATTCACTGCAAGTTGCCATCGCTGCTCCTGGGTTTACACCACCTGCATCCCTCCTGCTCCAAACACGTTCATGCAGCTGCTGTGTCCTCCCAATGTTCAAGCTGGCTATTTTCACGCAGAGTTGTCAGGGCAGCACTGGAGCACAAGCCTGTGAGTACATGAGGCCATCCAGTCACTTGTGTCTTTTCTCAGTTTCTTCAGTACTGGGTGTTTCACAAATATTCTCAAGTCACACCTGTCAAACCACCCTCTCTTTCAGGTGACAACATTTCATGTCTACAAAATAACCCACAAAAATTCAGATTTGGCATGATCATGGTCACTCTCCTGTTTTATATAAAGAAACAGTATTTTCCCCATGGTTTCTTCCTCAGCTGCTCCAAGCTTTGGGCCTAATTCCTCAAGAGAGTGTCTTACTAATTTTTTATCTTTTTTTTTCATTATGATCTATCAAAAACCAAAAACAAATCCCAGAGTCAAAGTCTTTATCAGAATTTTATTCCTTTGCTTTGCATAGAGAATCCAGCACTTCATGCCTGTGCCAGGGAGGGTGAAGAAAACTCCTGGGAGAGGAGGCTGCACCCTGTGCCCCATCCCTGCACCAGCCTGTCCCCATGCATGGCAGCATGGCCAGCCCAGCATTTCGTGCCCCCTGCCCAGCATCCTAAACCAGACCATGGGCACAATCCCAGGGCTCAGGCTGCAGGGTACAACCAGACAAGCAAGAGAGACTGAGGGAGCAGAGCAGGTCTGGATCATGGAAGGATGGGTACCTTGGCAAGGCAGGACAGCATGGGCCTCAGTTGTGGACTCCTTCATAGAATTGCAGAATCACTAAGGCTGGAAAAGTCCTCTGAGACCACTGAGTCAAATCCTTAATCCTGCCACTGCCAAGGCCACCACTGTCCCTAAGCAAGATTCCTGAAACTGACCCTGTCCCTAAGTCCCATATCTACATAATTTTTTTAACGCTGGGAATGATGAATTCACCACTTCCCTAGGCAGCCTATTCCAATGCCTGGCCACATTTCCAGGGAAGAAATTTCTCCTATTATTCAATCTAAATCTACCCTGGCACAACTTAAAGCCATTTCCTCTCCTCCTGTCCCTGTTTCCTGGGAGCAGATCCAGACCCCCCCGGCTGTCCCATCCTGTCAGGAGTTGCGCAGAGCCACAGGGTCCCCCCTGAGCCTCCTTTTCTCCAGGCTGAGCCCTTTCCAGCTCCCTCAGCCCCTCCTGATGCACCAGACCCTTCCTCAGCTCCCTTCCCTGGACATGCTCCAGTGTGTCCGTCCATCCCGGCCAAAGGATGCTGTAGGGACACAGAGAAGAAGGCATCAAGAGTGGAAACTCCAGCCAAAAGAACTGACAGCAGAGCAAGATTCCTGAAACTGACAGCTGCAGTGCAGTGGACCTGAGAGACCTTGGCAGTGTAGGAAAGAGGACAGAGTGCCAGGGAAGAGAGATGAGAGAGCCTGGAGAAATCCCTGGGGTGTGCAAAGACTGAGCCCAGTGGGGATGGAGAGGGGCAGCAGCACGAGCTGGGGCACACGGTGTGGTGTGAGGTGGCTTCCCACTGCTGAGACCAGAACCCTGCTGTCAGCCCCATGGCACATCTGGATCACCTGCCCTGGGAGCCTGCCAGGATGGGATATAATCTCAGCCAGGCCTTGACAAAGCACAAGGATCAGTTCTGCACCAGCAGCACCCCAAGGCTGCTGGTGAGATGCCTGCAGAGACAGAGATTTTGTTTCTGGGATTTGGGAAGAGCACACACCCAGCAGCTCCAGTTTCAGTGGGGCAGGCAGGGATTTAACTTGGTGCTCATCCATTGCAGGAGCTCCCAGAGTGTAAAGACAGGACAAGCCCAAAGGGTTCATGGGCTTATGAATTTATCAGGGCACAGAGGGCCGGGAACTGCTCACCTTGCAGCAGCAGCATCTCTGGGTGGTTGTGTGCCACAGGAGAGGTTTGAACCCTGGTTTCAGAGGTTTGGGTAAGGCAGCTCTGAGGCAATGGAGGAGAGCACACAGATGGGACCAGGCAGAGTGCCAGGACCCCCAAAATTGCCACCGCCATCCTTTGCACAGGGAGAGCAGCAGCGTGGGCTGGGTCAGCCAAGGTATCTCAGTCCCAGCCAGCGATGGTGACAAATTGCAGGCAGATAGAGCAGGAGATCTGCCCTTGTGATACCCTTCCATTTTGCAGCAATTGATGCCTTAGCGATTTCCTGAGCCAGGAGTGGTATGTGTGTAACAGCCACCACGAGCCTGCCCTCGGTGAATTTGTCTAATCTCATTTCAAAGCCATGTGTATTTTTAGCCCACGTGGCATCCTGTGGCCATGAGCTCCACAATTTAATTACACGTCGCGTAGGACAGCAATGCCCTCGCTCTGTGTGGAACCCAGCGCCAGCTCCTTTCATTCATAACTTCTCCCTGTAACCCCAGCTTCCTGATTCCGCTGGAAATGAGTCAGCAAAATGCTGGGACTCCTGTGACTGGCACCCTTTTAGCTGGAGGAGTCTCTGGAGGCAGCAGCCACGGCTGACCTGGGTGGAACATATGGGGAGCTACAGAATCACAGAATCTCCAGAGTCCAAAGGGACCCACAGGGATCATCCAGCCCATCTCCTGGCCCTGCACAGACACCCCAACAATCCCACCCTGGCCATCCCTGGCAGCGCTGTCCAAACACTCCTGGAGCTCTGGCAGCCTCGGGGCTGTGCCCATTCCCTGGGGAGCCTGGGCAGTGCCAGCACCCTCTGGGGGAAGAGCCTTTCCCGATCTCCAACCTAAACCTCTCCTGACAGCTTCATGCCAATCCCTTGGGTGTGGCATGAAGCTTCCCTCAAGCTGAAAGCAAACAGGATGCTTGTGCCCAGTGAGAATGGAGGATCTTGGAGGGTCTGGGCTGGGTGACACTCCTTGCCAGCCTGCTAGAGCAGGGAGTGGACCTGGGAGACCTGTATGGGGCCTAGGAGTGTGAAATCAAGAGTTTTGTGGGCACTGAGGTTCCTGGGGCAGTTTGTGTTACAGTTGGAGATGGAAACTTGGGGAAAGGATTCAGTCAGTCTGTGACACAGGAGGGAGGCCTTGAGGCAAAGCAGGATCACTGAAAGAAGGCAGGCGCGTGGGCTGTGACTGGGCATCAGCTGAGCAGAGCTGTAGCAGCAAAACCTGGAGCACCAGCTGCCATGTTTCCCTGGAGCAGGGCTGCCTGGAAGAGGGTAGCAATGTGTGCCCTCAGGGCTTGCTCTGCCATTGCTGACACTCTGGTCCAGGTGGTTGCTTTGGGACGGCCAGACAGTGCATGTGCTCATATGAGGTCTACTGTTGATAGCTGAGAATCAGAGAAGCTGTGGCTGCCCCATCCCTGGAAGTTTTCATCAGGTTGGATGCAGGCTTGGAGCAGCTAGGGATAGTGGAAGGTGTCCATGTCCCTGACAGGGGATGGGACAAGAGGAGTTTTAGGGTTCCTTCCAACCCAAGCCGGTCTGGGCTTAGCAGAGCTGGTGGTTCTGTGATTAGCACAGATGTAAACCCCCCTCTCTAACCTCACTGCTGCTGTGCCCCGTTGTGGTCTCTCATGAGCCAAGGGGACATGCCAACATCAGAGAGAGCTGCTTGAATAACCAGCGCCCAAACCTTTCCAGCTAAGCTGAAGAGTTACAAAACGAGACAGACAAGGTGATGAGCTACAGAATAAGATACTTAATTTCAGTAGATTATCCTGTTCAACACACCCACAAAGCCTGGCTCCAGCCAGCTCCAGCATGGCCGGTTCCTAGCCAGGTCCAGTCAGTGCTCCTGGCTTTGGAACAAGCATCAGGTTTATGTTGTCTCCTACTTGTGCTACTATTGCTTCTGGCTTGGTGCAGGAGTCAAGAGTGCAAGAACACAGCAGGAGCCCTGGTGGTGACCAGGAGGGGATGGGATGAGGACTGTGGATGTCTGAAAGCACTGAGAAGAAGGACTGTAAGTATGACTTGGTTAATGGAAGTTGGCTTGAATAACAAGGAATGTCCTTTGGTGCAGAACGTCAATAAATGGCTCCTCACTGGAATAAAACTGCCAACCCACTGCTGTGACCTGGAGCAGCTTCAGGTCTGGGCTGTGTATCAGCATGGAGGGAAGGGCAGGATGTGCTCCTGCAGCAAGTGCTGCCTTCCTCACTCTTCTCCAGCAAGGAACTCACATCCTCTCTGTCTGCATCACCCTGCCTTCCAAGCCCTTGGATGCCACAAGCTGCAAGGGGTCACCTTTCACACCCCTTCCTCAACTCCACTCTCCAAATCATATTCCCTGCAGGGGGCCAGATGCTGGAGTGGGAAAGTCTAGACAGTGCTGAATCAAATTTTTTACAGGAATATTATATCACTTTTTGTTGCTGTTGTTGTTGTTAAATGCAACATACCAACATACCACCCCATTCAGGGTGGTATGAACAGAAGGGATTTCTCTGCTTAGTGGGAAGGCACTGAAAAGCCCATCCTCACATTGAAGCAGATATTTCACAGGTTCAGGCAACCAAGACTCATTCTGAATTTAGATCAAATTAAGGAAAGAGTTTCCTCGGTTCCTGACCGGTTGGGGAAGCAGAGCTGGGGACTCCATGCAGAGGAAAAGCCCAGTTTCAAAACTGAAGATGCAGTTGTCCCTCCCTCGTTCACTTCCAGCCTCTTGCAACCAGTGCTTGTGTCCCCTCTCCTGTGGCACCTGTCCTGGCCCCATGGCATCCCACAGTGGCTGGCTCCATGTGCAGGGGCTGCACAAGTGTCACTCCCACTGCTTGCTGAAACAGGGTGCAGAGGAAGCCCTGCCTGCCAAGGAGCTCACCAGGAACCAGCCAGTGCTGTGGCTTCCCTCCTCTGGCCACCCTACAGGCAGGCACTGTCCTCTCTGTCTGCCCCAGGTGAGACCCTGGCCTCAGAGGGCTCTGAGGGAGATGATGCAGCGTCCTGTGAAATGCTCACTGCTTCTCCTGGGAGACCCCACAGCCCACAGAGGGCCCATTCAGGGTGGTATGAACAGAATGGATTTCTCTTCTTAGTGGGAAGGCACTGAAGTGCCCATTCTCGCATTGAAGCAGACATTTCACAGCTCTCCACAGCTTGATGTTGTTCCTTCTCATGTTATCCCCTCCCTCTGCTCCTCCTTTGCTGATGCCCTCTGAAATGTCCATCAGGACAAAGACCATGTCAAGGACCCACAAGCTTCTGGATGCAAATCAGCATCTTTTGCAACCATTTGCATGGGCTGAAGGGGATTGAGATGTCACAGGGCAGACCAGCAGCTCCAGGCACCCACCAAGGGCTGGAGTCACGCTCAGCTCCCCTGCTCCTGCAATTGAACTCCTTTGCCGCCAACTTTCCAGCCAGAGCAAATGACTGACAGAGACTGATGGTGTCTCTGCCTGTGTGTAATCCTAGAGCCGCCTGGATTTGGGAAATCTCTTTCATTGCTTTAAAAAAATAAGCTAGTGACTAGACTGAAGGGTCCCGATTAACTGGGAAAATCTGGGCTAAAATGCAAATGCCTTCTCAGGTTCTGGCCTTGAGAGCCGTGCCGGCTGCCCCAGGGGAGGCCAACAAAGCCCAGCTCAGGCAGCAGCACCCCAGGCACAGCCCGAGCCCTGACCACTGCCATGTCAGCAGGTCCTGCACGTGGAGCTGGAGCTCCCATCCAAGCCATCCTGTCTGGAGCAGTTGGGATGAGGAGCCCTTGTGGGCACTGGGGCTGGCTGCTGGTGCTGCAGGGCCTCGCTGCGGCTCTGCTGTGCTCCAGGATGCTCCTTGTGCTCCTTGCCCTGCTCCACGACAGCTGCTTCCCTCCAGCCTCTCCTCGGGCTCCCAGGGACAGCTAGAACCAGGCAGAGATGACGTTATTCCATTGAATTGTTACTCACAGGCAGAATTTCTCAAACAGGAATTTAGGGAGGATTTGGCACCCACCCCCTCACTTTGCCAGCTCCCTTCCTGCCTGGTCCCTGAGCCACCTGACTCCCTGTTTATCTCCCTACATCTCCACAGCATCTCAGGGACAAGTGTGCTGGTTAAACCATGACAACAAGTAAAGCTGGAGCTGAATCAAGAGAAAACAAATAGAATAGCAGAACACAGCTGAGAGGAGGCTGCATGGGTGCAATATAAACTCCCCCAGGGATTTGACCAAAGCCCAAGGAAAGCTGGAAAGCTGTTGTTCCCACAGATTTTGAAGCAGGTAGCAGGACTTTCAGCCTGCACACAGGAGAACTGGGATGCTACTCTGTGTCTTGAATTAGAATGATCTTTGTCAAGTGTATAACCTTGTCTCCTGTAGCCGAAATAAATTGAATTTTCAGACTGAAGACAAAATTCCAGCTGAACCATCTGCAACAGGCAAGATTCCTGTTCCTTGTCTAGGAACAAGCCTGTGGGAGAAAACAAAAGGTAGGAGGCTACTCAGAGCTGGTGTGACCCCAGCACTGGGCTGCAGAGGATGCTCTGAGTTGGTACCAGTTTCCCTCCTTAGACTGTGAAAAGGGTGAGAAGAAATCTCTTCCATGAGGAGAATCTCCTGAACACCAGCAGCCCTTCTCTGCCCCTCCTGGCTTTGGGATGGGCTTTGTTGAGGGATGAGGTGGCTCAGTGCTAATCACTCTCAGGGGCACAGCCAACTTCCCTAGGATTTAAACATAAAAGGAATTTTCCCTCCAGCTTCTAGCATGGAGTCAGCTCTGTTGGCATTGTGGAGCAGAAGGAATGGACCAGAGGGAGATGTGACTGGATATTAGGAAAAGGCTCTTTCCCCAGAGGGTGCTGGCACTGCCCAGGCTCCCCAGGGAATGGGCACAGCCCCGAGGCTGCCAGAGCTCCAGGAGTGTTTGGACAGCGCTGCCAGGGATGGCCAGGGTGGGATTGTTGGGGTGTCTGTGCAGGGACAGGGGCTGGACTCAGTGATCCCTGTGGGTCTCTTCCCATTCAGGAGATTCTGTGATTCTGTGAAAAGTGACCTCCTCAGGGACAGCATGAGGCCACATGCTGACATAGGATCCTGTTTTCTATCCTGTGTCAGCTCATGCCTCCTGCTGCTTTCCATTAGCTTCTTCTGGTCAGGAACCCATGTCACTGCAGTGAGAAATGTCCCTACTGGAGCTACATGAAACAGGAGGAAGCAAACTCAGGTACCCCAGAACTGACCTTTGTCCCTTGTACAGGAGAGGCACCAGGATTTGCAGTACTAACCCCTGAACACACTCTCCTCAAATTGCTCTGGCCTCCACAGACTTTGGTTTAGTGGGCACTAGGTGCAGCTCCACAGTCACTGAGGTTCCCCTGTCTCCTGGTGATTTAAGCTGTCAGACCCTCCTAGCCCTTCCCTCCTCTGATGCTTTGATGAGGGAGGGGAGCAGTGCTGGAAGGAGGAGACACCTCTCCTTTGGAGAATCTCTGAGATGTAGCTTCCCAAAGCTAGTGAGTAGGTTGGAGTGGCACTGTAGGAAAGACCCAGTGAAGGTTGTGCATGTGTGTGAGCTTGGAGCAAGGTGCTCTGAGACCCCACAGTGTCCCCAGAGCAAGGGGCACACATCACCCGCCGTGTCAGCTGGCAAGGCAGTCCCACAGGCAGCACACCAGCATGGTCGTGGGAGCACCTCTCTGCCTCTTGAGGCCACCCACCAGGGTAATATTTGAAGAAAAAAAACAAAGAATATAAAAAATTCCTTAAAGGTTAAAAAAAAAAACCCTTAAAGAGGAAAAAAAAGATGTAAAACATTTGTCCATGTACATTTGCCTTCAGTGCAACTCCCAAGACACAGCCCTTTTGCCAGGGGAATATGGGCTGTGCTGGGGGTGCCAGACTGGGGAGCAGAGGCAGTTGCAGAGGCAGATGAAGCATGGCAGGTCAGCCAGGTGCCACGGAACCTCAGCACGAGGTGCCCTGGGAAGCAGTGCACTAGGGGGTGCAAGGGCAGAAGGGTTGAGTGCAGGTGACTGAACATCTGGATGTGCCCTGTGTGTCCTGTCCTTGCTGTCAGCTGAGCTGGAGCACCCTGAGGTCCCTCCAATACACAGCCCTGCCCTCCATCCCACCTTGGTTACAGCCACCTTTGGCTGGGATGCGATCCCTGTGATGGGACATGGGTCTGCACCCAGGAGGGAGCCTGGAGCAGTGGTTTGGGGAAGGGACCAACCTGCCAGAGCCCTGCAGGAAGAAGAGCTTCAGCCAGCACTGAGGACAGGTGAGAAGAGCAGCAGAAAGAAAGTTCTTCAGCAGCATTTGCTGGGGGATGGCTGTTTGGATGGGAAGTGGGCTGGGGGTGGGCTGTAGCTGGATCTTTGGTCCAGCTGCTGTTGGAGGAGAGTCCTTATAGATTCCCATTTGAGTTGGGCAGTGGCTGGATGTGCTGTGCAGGGCTATGGCTTGTCAGTTCACCTGGAAGTGCCAGGTTAATGGTTGAACTCAATGATCTTAGAGGTTTTTTTCAACCTTAATTGTTCTGTGATTCTATTCATCTGCCTGGCAAGAGTTCCCAACACTGGCCACCGGGTCTTCCTGTATTCCAGAGTGGCAAAAGGCATGTCCAAGCAGAAAGGTAGGGGTCACAAATTTTCAAAGCCTGGTGTCACCAGGCTGGCCTGGGGCTGGTCATTTGTCTTTGGTTTACACACATTCTCCCTGAGCCGTGTCTCAGGAGTCCTCGAGCCAGAGTGCTCCCCAGCATGGCCACCTTTAGTGGCAGGCTGTGTCCCAAAGGCTTGGTCCAGCCCTTTATTCAGGACATTTTCAAAAAATAGCTGCCCTGAGCAGTTCTCTCTGCCCTGAACTGGTGTTGACAGCAACTGCCACGTACAACGTGACGTGGCAGCATTGCTTTGTGTCAACACGTGGTGACAGATGTATGCCAAGCGGGTAAAACCTCAGAGCTCCATGCTGCTGTTTTTTAATGTTGGCTGATATCCAGAGATCGTTCCTGGTCTCTGCACTGCGCAGTGTTCCTCCAGGTCCCCTGGAAGAGGAGAGTTTTAGAGGGATCCACCCTGAGATCCCACCTTTTTCCCAGGCCCCAGGATATGTGATGGATACTTTGGGCTGAGGGAGGGTAAGAAGTACAAACTGCTGCACCAGGGACTTTGCTTCTGCAGATTCCCTTGTTGGAGGGTGAGATCTCCTTCCCACAAGCACTGGACCACATGACTGATGCATGTGAATATTCACAGTGTGAGTGGCAGCAAACCTGCTGGTGGCTGCAGGGGAGCAGCTCCTGCAGTGCTGTGTGCAGGCACCAGCCTGCTCAGGACAGCCCAGCGGCTGGTGAGCACTGTAGTCACTAGAAATGGGTTGAGAGCAACCCAACCTTTAGCTCAGACCAGCCTTCTCCACCACCTTGGGCATCACCTCTTCTGGTTGCCCAGGCTGTAGGCCATAGTAAATTGGATGTAACCAACTCCGAGCTCTAAGAGAGGAGGGAGGAAACCACCACCTCCGACTGCTTCCCATGCAATGGTGATAGGGTAGGTTTTTAAAAAGCATTTATAACATCAGGCAATACTAAAAATGTGCCAGAAATTGGGCTGACTGTTAACTGGAACTAGTAAAGTGATTTCAGAAGTCTCAGGGACAACAGGGAAATGGGGCACTGAAGTGAGTGGTGTCAGGTATGGTAGATGTAGGTGATACAGCCAGTGCAGAGAGCAGGAATCACAGTGAGAATGCTGAAGGACCAGCTCAAGGCAGTTGAAGGGAAATGGAAGGTACAGCTCCACAGAAAACAGGGAGATACCGAGCCTGGTGTATGGCAAGAAACAAGTTTGGATGGAAGTGACAGAATCATAGATTCCATTAGGTTGGAAAAGCCCCCTAAGATAATTGAGTCCAACCATTACCCCAGCACTGCTAAGGTCACCACTAAACCATGCCATATCCATGTCTTTTGAACATTTCCAGGGATAGTGACCACTGGAAGGGGGTGAGACAGACAGAGATGGGGCACAATATCATGATGCCACAAGGGAGAAAGTCACAGGGAGCTTGAAAAACAGAAAAATGTGTCATGATAAGGGCAAAAAAAGCACAGAATAGAAAACCACCCTACTTGAGATAGAAAAAATTTATTTCTGAGGGTTAGCATTAGGGTTAATCCCCTAAGCTCCACGTAATCTCCTCCTTGGAGCTTCAGGGGTGCTTTTTTTCCCCATCAGCTTCTTGGAACTCGGTGCAGGGTGAGTGTTGACCTCCCAGGCACAGCTGGAGGGTTCCACTGGGACACTGTTGGCCTGACATTCAGAGGACACCTTTGCCAGATGCTCCTTCCTGGTCCTACTGGGGAAGGGCAGCACTGGGCAGCCGGGGGTGGAGGGGGGGTTGCTGGGGCTGGTGGCCCAAGGCTGAGGAGCAGACAGTGGGGCTGAACAGGGCAGGTCCAAGACCTACATAGAATTTAGCAGAAGGTGACTGGGGCCACCTTCTTGCCGTCCTATATCTCATCCTATCACGGTCTCCTGTAGAGAAACGTGTGAGCTGGTGAGTAACCTCATTAAAACTGGGATTATTGAGCTACTTACATAAATTAAACTTCAGTACCACTGTGATGAACGTGAGGGACACTCTGTGTGTCTGTGTGTGCATGTCCCATTCATCTGACCCTTACAGTGACATTGTGGCTGTGTGGCCTTTGCTGTCCCTGTCACCTTCACCAGGACTCGGGCCAGCCAGCTGCTGTCAGGCCCTGGATGTGTCCTGCCCTCAGCAGACAGCAGGAGCCAGCCAGCCCTGAGCTGCTGCCGAGGCTCCCATGGAGCCCTGCCAGCCACTTGCCGTGGCAGACTTTGAGAACTGCTCCTTTAGACTCACTGACGAGAGAAGGGTAATGTATTTCTACTGGAAAATAAACATATCTCTAATGAAAACCTGATGCACCATTGGGAGTTTTTTTGGTTCTTTAAGTGAAAATTAGAGCTTTTGTCTTGTCAGATCCAAGCCTTTCCTCATATTTGCAATGC
Organism: Agelaius phoeniceus; assembly: GCF_051311805.1. NCBI lineage: Eukaryota > Metazoa > Chordata > Aves > Passeriformes > Icteridae > Agelaius > Agelaius phoeniceus. The sequence continues at coordinate 16,012,414 of NC_135280.1, forward strand.
CAGCCCATCACCATTATTTCTCAAGCATAAAGAAATCCTGGAAAACTTAAACACACAGAAAGCAGCATGAAAAATACAACCAAAAGTGACAAAATACATTTGGCTGGGAGTTGTGTTCTCCTCTTCTATTTTCCTCCTCTCTTTTCTTCTTCTCTTTTTCTCTTGTCCTCTCCCTCCCTTCAATTCTCTCCTCTCAGTCTCATCTTTCGAAGTGTGGGCTTCCTGTGCCACACCTGGCAAGAGACTTTTCCGGGTTTCAGGTGTGGATGCGAAGCTTCTGTGCCTACAGCTGAAGGAATAGGAACGACTTTATAACAAACACAGTTTTGCTTGGTATCTTTACCTCTGGCTTTGAGTTCAATTTGTTCTGTCCGACACAAGCTAAAAGATAAAACACTTTGTCAGATGAAAAACTTTGTTTGTAAGAGAGCATCACTGATGCTTTGCTGGTACTTGGAGTTTACCTGCTGACAGCCTCCCAGTGAAAAAAGTTTCAAACATGAACTACAAATGCCCTTATGCTTTGTCACAAAATCTTCCAGGTCTTCTTTAGCTCGTAAAGGGATGCCAGATATGGAAAAGAAGCAAAAATAAGCAGCTGAAAACCACTTTAGCCTTTCAGAAAGTGCCTTTAACATGACACCTTTCTTCTTACACAGAATTATTTTGATAGGGGATATGTACCCTTTCCAACTTGAAATCCTTTAATTAAGGGCTAGACTGGGAGCTGGGCTGTGTGCCCACAGGGAGTAGTAAGAGGGAAGGTGGATGTGAATGCACAGCACAGGGAAGGGAAGGGAAGGGAAGGGAAGGGAAGGGAAGGGAAGGGAAGGGAAGGGAAGGGAAGGGAAGGGAAGGGAAGGGAAGGGAAGGGAAGGGAAGGGAAGGGAAGGGAAGGGAAGGGAAGGGAAGGGAAGGGAAGGGAAGGGAAGGGAAGGGAAGGGAAGGGAAGGGAAGGGAAGGGAAGGGAAGGGAAGGGAAGAAGGAGCCTTTGGCTCTCATGGTGGACCTTGCAGACAGAATGAAGCCTTAAATTTCCTGCCTAGGAGTTGTCTTCATTTCCCCTTTCCTGCTTGGGAACCTCAGAAGAAGACCAAGTGAGATGCTTCACAGTGGCTAGCAAAAAAGCAGAGCAGTTAGCCCACTGCAGTCTTTGAAGCCCCCTGGAGATATTGGCGCCTTCTCCCTTGCTAACCCTGGAACATGCCAAGCACCATTTTCCAGGAATCTTGCCTCCACAAGGGGAAATCTCCAGCCCAGTCTGGAGAGCCTCTCCTCTCCCATGGGGGACCTATCAAAGCAAGGTGAGGGTGGCCAGAGCAAAGACATCTTTGCCTGGGGCAGGATGATTAAGAAGCATGTGTATAAAGTCCAGAAGACAGCTGAAGGAGTTAAGTTACTTGAGTGCTTTGGGATCCTTCAGGATGAAAAATGCTGTATACATGTTGGATTTTATTATTACAATTACAGTCAGATGTTAATCACCCCGCCAGGATTTACTCAGGCAGCAGTGCCAACAGCAGTACATCTTGCTGAGTAATTGCCCCCTTCCTGACTCTTGGGTGTCTCTGCCCTGAGCTGCTTCTCATTTCTGTGTTTGCTTTAGTTCTGACACTGCTGAGAGCGCTGCATTTTCCCACCCAGCAGCGAGAGATGGCAGAGCACATCTTGCACATTCAGGTTGCACATTCAGGTTCACTTCAAGCACTGCATGTGCATCGGGGTCAGAAAATAGATAATGAGAACATTTCACAGATAATATTCAGCTTCAGGAGATAGCAACACCCATCTCTTTTGCAAATTGTTGAGAGCTAATGGTGAAAAGGCTGGGAAATGGTACAGTTTCATGGGTCTAATTGCAGAATATGTGTGAGCCAAATGAGCGAAGAAAACTCCAAGTTCAGCAAACCAAGCTGGGATCATGAAAGCAGAAATACAGAGCGAGAGAAGAAAGGCTAGAAACATTTAAACTCCTGCACAAAGTAAATGACTGGGATGCGCTGGGATCAGCTCCCACACTGGCGCAGCAGCTCTGTCTCCCCAATGTCCAGCAGATGCTCTGACTCTATTCAGACTCAGGGCTGAATGTCCAGCCTCTCTGTTTTAGGGGGATTTGTTTATGTTTCCTGTCTGAACCCAACATTTGGCATTTCTGGAATGATAAAGAGACAGAAGCCAGGAGAGATGCTCTGTTACTTAGCCTAGTAAGTGGAGCCAGCTCTGTACAACCCCAAGCATGTGCCAGAGGGATGCTCTGGGATGACCTGTCGCTGCAGCCCCTCACTTTGCTAGGTCAGAAGCACACTGTGGTGAGGAACTGGCCCCACGATCCACCTCAGTCCCTCTGCACCCTGCCTTGGCTCCAGTGGGTAACTGGTTATCTCATGGCTTTGGGAGAGAGTGACTGGCATGGGCAGGAATGCTCTTACACACTGTCAGCCTGGAGGAACCAGCTGTGTGTCCAATTTCTGGATATGGTTCAAGTGTGAGCTCAGTGCTCAGCAATGTGGAGGTAAAGGAGGTGAGGAGGGTTTGGGGTTTCCCACTGTTGACACACATCAGGCTGGCCATCTCTGTGCCTCAAAGACTGCGGGTCCAACTCTTCTCCAAAAAAAAAGATGTAGCCCCACACAGCTGAGAAGGAGGTGAAGGAAGAGCCAGTGCTTTAATCTGGCTGGTTATCACACCATATTGCACTGAGGGATGCAGGGATGCTTTCTCCCGAGTGAGAGTGATGCTCCTGGAAGGCTGCAGGCTCCCTTGCAGAGGGTGCTGAGATGCTGATGCTGGAGTGGTCCTACCCTGGTGTACTGTCCCAGAGGGCCTCTAAGGACATGGCACCCTATTCTACTAAAGCTCTGTGTAAAGTTGGAAGGTGGTTTGGTGGCGGCTGGGCTTTTGTAGAGAAGCAGACATGGGGCAGCCAAAGCAGCTGCGGAAGGCAGAGGCAGAGTGACGGTCCCGCTACCCGGGGGTCCGTGCGGTGCCCGGCCCCGGGCTGGTGCAGTGCCCCGCTGCTCCGGGGCCATCGCCTCCAGCCCCGCGCCGCGCCCGCGGCTGGGGTGGCAGCTCCAGAGGAGCCCGGGGCCAGGACCGCAGGTGGGACGCGGCTCCGGAGGGAGGTGGGCGGCTCCGGGGGGTGGCGGCAGGACCCGGCTGTCACTCAGCGCGCGGGGAAAGTGACAGCGGGGCGGGGCGGCCGCGCCGGGCGCGTATTTAACTTGGGCGGCAGCGGCGGCGCGGCAGAGCGCGGCGGGCGGGAGGCGGCGGCGGGTGGGACGTCGTGACACCGGGCGACACCGGCGACACCGAGCCGCGCTGAGCCGAGCCGAGCCTGGCTACACCGCGCCGAGCTGAGCAGGCAGCATAGGGCACGAAGCGGCGCCGCGGCTGGATGCGCTGAGCGCGGTGCGGACGACCGGGTCCCCGGAGCAGCGGCAGCAACAGCGGCACCGGCATGGGTCGCCGGGGCTGCTGAGCGACGGCCGAACCCGCCCCTGCCCGTCCCCGCCGAGGAGCCGCCAGGGAAACGGGACGCGCCGCCTCGCCGGTGCCGGGGACACCCTCCGGCCCCCCAGCCCCATCACGCCGAGGATGCCCCGGGGGCCCGCGGGCCGCCCCCGCCGCTCGCCATGAGGAGGAACCCCGCCGGGCCGCGGGCGCTGCCGCCGCCGCCCGCCGCCGCCTGAGCCCCGTGCCCCGGCCGTGCCCGCGCAGGGGCCGCCCGAGCGCCCCGGCGCCGTGACCCTCCTCCCGCCCCCTCGCCCGGCGCGCCCGGCTATAAAGGAGGGTTTTATTCTCGGGCTCCGGTCTCACGCCAAACCCTGTCACACCGTCTAGACGAGCTGTCGTGGGGCTCGGCCCAGCTGTCACCATGGCGATGGAGACGAGTCCGCTGTGAATTTTGGGGGGGAGCGAGCGAGAGCGGCGGCGGCAGAGGAGGAGGAGGAGGAGGAGGAGGAAGGCTCGGCCGCCGCCGTGCCCTGCCCTCCCCCGCGGGGGAGGCTCGGACCCCCCGGCGCTGCCGACCGCGGCTGGAGCCGGCCCGGCGGGGAGCCCCGGGAGCCAGCGGCCGCGGGCGCGGGGCGAGCCTCAGATGCGGCTGTCACACAACCCCGGCCGGGCTATTTAAAGTAACGGGCCCCGCCGGACACTGGTGTCTCTGCCTATTTATGAGCCCCCGGGAGCCGGCGGGCGCCGCCGGGCAGCGCTAGGAGCCGAGGCCGCCGGGAGCAGCGCCGGGGCCCGCCCGGAGCATGACGGCGATCCGGGCGCTGCTGCTCTGCCTCTGCCTGGGGCTGCCGGCGGGCGGGCAGCCCTTCCTGCGCCTGCGACCCTCGCCCAGCGACAACCTGCCCGTCAAGGACATCGTGGAGCACCCGGACCCCGAGTACGACCCCAAGGAGCAGGACCTGGACGAGAGGACGCTGAGGAAGAAGCTGGGCAGCCATTTCGACCCCGGCTTCATGGCCGTGGCCGTGCCGGTGCCGGCCAACGCCTCGGGCGCCGCGGCGGCGGCGGGGCGGGGGCGGGCGGCGCTGCCGGCCGAGCTGCGGCGGCTGGAGCTGGGGCCGCCCCGGGGCCCGCGCCTGCGGCTGGGCAAGAAGGCGCGGCGGAAGGTGCTGCAGTGGCTGTGGGCGCACACCCACTGCCCCGTCTTCTACGCCTGGAAGGACCTGGGGGTGCGCTTCTGGCCGCGCTACATCAAGGAGGGAAACTGCCTGGCCGAGAAGTCCTGCTCGCTGCCCGAGGGCATGTTCTGCAAGCCCGTCAAGTCGGTCACCAAGACCTTCCTGCGCTGGCATTGCCAGGGCTGGTCCAGTCAGAAGTACTGCACCTGGATCCCCGTGCAGTACCCGCTCATCTCCGAGTGCAAGTGCTCCTGCTAAGCCGCCCCGGCCCCTTGCACTGCCGCCCTCCTCCTCCGGATCACTTTAGAGGGGGGGGAGGTTTTTCGGGTGGGTTTTTTTGGGATAGTTTTTTTTTGGGAGGTGGTTTTTTTCCCCACCCGCCAGAGCGAAGTGGGAGAAGATGAACCGCTTTGGAGGTTTTTTTTGTTTTGTTTTGTTTTTTTGTTTTGTTTTGTTTTTTTTGTTTTGTTTTGGTTTGTTTTCTTTTGTTTTTTATTTTTTATTATTGTTATTTTTTGTTAATTTTGGGGGGGGTGTTCTTTGGTTTTTTTGTTTGTTTGTTTGTTTTATGTTGTTATTTTTTTTTTCACTTGGACTTCTTTTAATATTATTTTATTCAAAAGGGGGGAAAGCGAACCCAGGAACTGCAGGGCAGGCCAAAGGCACAGTAAAGCACTACAATCAGATGTCTATTTTTGTACGTATATAGCCTTCTAACAAAAGGAAAATTAAAAAAAAAAAAACTTAAAAAAAAGGAAAAAAAACCTACCAGCCGTGTAAATAGAGAGATTTTAAAGGAAAAGGGGGGGGGGAAATCGCAGCTGTTTTTTTATTATTATTATAATTATTATTGTTATTATTATTATTTTAAAGACATAGGACCACATTTTAAACCCATCCCCACAGAACCCAAGCACTTCCCTGCCGAAGGGAAGGGCAGAAATTTCTTGTAAAGATGTCTTTATCAAAAGGAGAAAAGGGGCGGAGGGTGTAAAAAAAGAAAAACAAGAACCGCAGCATCCCTGAACGGTTGTTTCTCTGTGCTGTATTTTTTTTATCTTCTTCAGACCTTGTCACTGATATTTGAACTAATTTGCCAAGCTCTCTAGTGTTTTTTTTAAAAAGTGTATAACAATTAATTAAGAAGGAAATTTTAAAGAAAAGTACAAATCTATGAAAGAGTGGAATTGTTTTTTTGTGTGGGAATACATATAGTGGTGTAGAGATGTTAAAGGAAATTTTCTGTGTACAGTTTATTTATTTTTAACGTTTGTGTATAGGAAAAAAAAAAGCTAGAGATTATGCCAGAAACTATTGGAAATGTTTACTTGAATATTCCTTTAAAAACATATCAATGTAAATATGAGCTATCACTGATCAAAACATTTTTAGCAATAAACTCTATCTTTGAAGAAAAACCCCATGCTGCACTCCAGCTCTCTGGGAGACCAGCAGAATTTCGGATTCTTACTCAGAGCAGGTGCTGAGTAAAGGGCTTTGCCTGGGCCACGCTGGTGTAAATCACGAGATGCCCCAAAAGTCGGGACAGCTCCTCTGATTTCTGTCTCTCCGGGATTCCGCTCTGGGATTTCTTTGCGTGTATAACTATAACCTGTTGGGGAGAGAGAAAAGCACCGACGGGAAAGAAATGTCTCGTAACGCATAAAAGAGCTGCGATGTCCCGGACTGGAGGTGCCACCTGAAGTCCTTTGGAGATTCCGTGCTCCGCGGCTCTTGGATTCGGCTCTCCCGCTGGCAGAGGAAGCGGTCGGGGTTGCTGCCCCGGCCATCAAAGCGCCTGACACAGCTTGGCAGCCCCGCGTGTGTCAGAACAAATGTTTTTTCTCGGCTGCCGCTACTAGCAGAGGAGGGAAGGATGGAGACAAGCCCTGCGCCCCGACCTGTTGCCGCGACGGAGCCCCGGGCCCGCATCCCTGCCCGCAGCGCCGCTGGGTGTGCGGGGTCAGCAGGGCCTGCGATGGCTGCAGTGCCCGCAGCTCCCGCGCTGCTGCCGGGCCGATGCCCGCACTCCCGCCGGAGCTCACTGAGCCAGGGCAAGGCAGAAACGGGACGGCTCCACACGGGCGGGCTGGGGAGGAGCCCGGCACCGGAGAGCGAGGGCACTGGCAGTGTGAGCCCACTGCCGACGGAGATCTGTCTGTCTGTCGGTCGGTCGGTCACAGGGATAGGAGCACGGCCCTGACGCGCTGCCAGGCCATTCCCTTGCGTGTTCTGCGTGGGCTGCTGGTGCTGGAGGGGAAGGTCTGGCCATTCCTGCTGGTGAATGAAATGTGTCTGAAACATGCCTGAAACGTGCCCTCATCCCTGAGGAAAAATCCCTGCTGCCAAAGGCCTTGGCCAGTGAAGAGATGTTCTCCCCCAAAGCAGCTATGGAGCAGCAAGGAGACCCTGTCCCCCTCCAGCTTAGCATGCAGCACAGGAGAGCAGCATGATACCAAGCCCATGGGCAGGCACCAGGACCCTCCAAAGGGTCTGGCTTGTGTCCCTCCATCATCGTCTGAGGGAAGTGAGGTCCAGCAAGTCCCATGAAGCAGGCCTGCAGAGCCTGGAGGTCACACATTGAAGCTGAAACAGGGAGAGAGTTGTTGAGATGGGCATGGTGGGGACAAGGCAAGAGGGACAGTGACATCCCATAGTCCACATCCCTGCAGAGCCCTGCTGCCATCCCCTCATCCCTGTTTGAGGAGGCAGATTGGCCTTTCCACACATTTGTCAGTGAGAGATCAGTGAAGGGGAAGATGCAGAGGGCAGGGTGAAAACGAGACTTCGGCAAAGACAATGTGCAAAACATCAGGGGCATTTCAGAGAGAAAGGGGAAAGCTCATTTTGCAAGAGGAACAACATCTGTGGTGTGGGGGCCGAACATCTGTAGGAGGGAGCATGGAGGGAAGGCATTCTGGGAAAATATTTCTGACATAATCCCAACAGTATCTGGTGTGTTGGGATTTGGTTACAAATGGCCCTCTAACGTCTTTGTGCGTTTTGTTCTGCTGGTTCCAGGGGCACACAGAGACCCCTGCTTTGTGCTAACCTGGGAAATAAACCATTCGCTGGGCTCAATGGCTGAGTTCAGTTGCGCGGGGAAGGGGGGCTGGGAAAGGGGAAGGCGAGATTTGTGTGAACTCAGCGAAAACCAGCCTAAAAGCCTCCATGCCATGTGCTGGAGGGAGGAGGGGGGCTGCCTCCGTCTCTGGGGAGAACTCAGTGGTCCCGCTTGAGATGATGGTTTGTCTGGAGGTGAAAGCGTGAGAGCTGAGAGCCAAGGTGCTCGGTGAGGGCTAGAGCTGGGGAGCAGAGGGCAGCCCCACGTGCCAGCCCACCCGGCTCTGCTTTGCCAACCTTCCACAGTGCTGGGCCACGGTACCTGGTGCTGGTGGCACGCTGCCCTCGTGCCGAGGAGCTTGGCTGCCCTGGCAGGCGGTGAGTCGGACGTGTGACAGCCGGGCCGTGGGCGTGATGGCTCGCCTCAACTGCCGAGCCTCAAAGAAGAGTAAGACAAAGGGGAACAAGCCTGATTCTTTGGTGTGGTTATTGCATTGTCTCCCCAAGCTGCTTGTGATTAAGGGATGAGCTGCAGGGGGAAAGGGGCAGAACAGGCAGAACTGGCAGGACCCTGAGATGTGGTGGGTGCCAGCTTACTGAAGACATGGGCTTTCCCACTGTGTTCTGGGGTCATGGCCTGGGAAAAGGGCTGGAGCACTGAGGGTGGGCACCATCCTCTAACTCGGGTCCCTCCTGTCATTACACTGTCAAAAGTCATGCACAGCCACAGGCACTCACTGCCAGGGCTGTGCACCCCCACTCCTGGGCACCCAGTGTTCTCCACTCGCCTGGTGCTGGCAGGCGAACCATGCCCGTGCCCTGTGGAGCTGCAGTGAGCCCCACACTTTGCAGTGTCCCTTCTCCACACTGAGTTTCCACGCTTAAGTAGAAGGTATTGATCTGAAGGATCAGCCCTTTAACCACTTCTTCCTTCGGGCAGGGCAGAGCATGGCTGATGAAGCAGGTTCCACAGGACCCAATGGATGTTCTGTGCCCTGCAGGCACATGTCCCTCGGCACTACGGGAAAGCAAAGACAGCTTTCCTCTCCACAGCCAGCACTGGCCAGAGCTCACCTGCTCCAACACCACGTGCTGTTTAGGGGCAGCTCCCTTGGCTCGATCACAGATGGATCTCTTCCTTGTAGTCCCTACAAAGCCTGACTGAAGCCAAGAGCCACTCTCTCAGGTTTGCAGAGGTCTCCATCTCTTCCTTCTGCATGTCAAGGCCCTTCTATCACTTGGTGAATTGCTTTCCCATGCATGAACCCCAGATTTAGATTATCCAGATTCTCTTGGGAGAGAAAATGAGTTCAGGATGGCTCCTGACATTTGACTTGATGGGATGAAGTCACCTTTCCATTCCTCTTTCACATCCCAGTTTGGTTTTGACACCAGCAGCAGGTTAACTCTTTATCTCATTGGCAAAGCTTATTTCATCCCCATTTTCTGCCCTGGCTCTCCCCATTTAGCTCATGTCCCCTCAACTGAGGCCGCTGTCCAGGAATGCAGTTTCTGTCAGCACGCTGGCTCTGCCAGTGTAACTCAGATTCACAGGGCCAGAGCTCACAGATGTTCAGTGCCAGCTCTTGAGATATCTGACTCAGGCCCAGGTGATGACCTAGGCCCATCACTCATCATTCCTAGAAAGGCAGATGAATGGACTGGAGGCAGTAATTGCCTTCCTCAACCTTTAAAGCCCAACCTAAACTTTTTCTCAGGATACAAAATTATGTTCATCTCCTCCTCCAGGCCGAGCATTTGTTGTCAATCTCCTTCACAGCCTGTCAGGGCCACCAGGAGCTATCAGAGAAAGCCAGTCCCTCTGCAGACCCTGCTTGGTCTAGCAGCAGATCTCTGGTGAGTTCATCCTGCTGACTGCTGCTGGTCAGGAGCTCCAGCTGAGCTGGACCCACTTCCTCAGGCACCCCCAGCTCCTTGTTCATCACCTCAATGAAGATCAAGCCACACTGCTGAGGTTAATAGTGCCAGGGTGCACTGTGCTCAGTGATCTCAGAGGTCTTTTCCAACCTCAGTGATCCTGTGCTGACCACATGTGTGCCCTGCAGGGTGGGCAGAGTTGGGCTCGTCTCACCATCTCCTCACGGCTACTGGGTACAGGTGTGGGGGTTCTGCTTTCTCTGTGCAAGACCCAGGATTCCTTTCCACTCCCGTGCAGTTCTCCTTCGCTGTGTCCATGAGTATCAAACCCAACCACGTGCCCAGTTGCTGCTCGGCAGAGCAGGACCCTGACCCCTCTCCATGAGGGAGTGCAAAGTTTTACTCACTGACACTCCAGAGGTGTCAGAAGGGCTGCTGGCTCATTTGCAAAAGCCGTGCACGAGCTTCCCCTCCCCCCAGTGATTAAAACCAAACATTAACAGCAGCAGCATCCCAGGGACATGGCTGCTCTTCGGCATTAGCTGTTTGGTATTCTGCCTAAAAGTGTCAGACACCCTGTCAAGGAGAAGGGACGGCGTCATGTGGCACTGGGAGCCCAATCAGAGAGGCAGAGCCACGAAGAGCAAATCAGGAGGAGCTGGGAGGCAGCGCTTTCGAACCGGCCATTGGCTAAAATTGCCCTTTCAGGAGGACGGTGAATGAATCCATTCACAAAAAAAAAAAAAAAAAAAAAAAAAAAAAAAAAAAAAAAAAAAAAAAGCATGGCCTGTTTGCAAACAGCAAAGCAGTCCTTTTTCTTTTTTCTTCATCTGGATGAGTCTGACCCAAACCCTGAAACAGATGTGTGGGATGTGGCTGTTGCCCATCAGTGAATTTCAGTGGACTGATTCTGCCCATCTTTTTGTAGGATCCACCATTCCTTCCAAGGAGTTTCAATGACCTGCCCAAAGAACCTTGGCCTCCTACTGGGCACCCTTGAGTGGGACACAGACCGCTAAGGGCCCTTGGACCACCTCTGGGATATGGTAGGAGACCCTGCTCTCCAGCATCACACTGATGTCCTAAAAAAGGGAGAGTCCTCAGAAAAGCCCATGGTCCCAGCAATATGACAGAGCATGTGATGGAAAAGGCTCCTGCTTGTATTTGGAAGCTGGGAGTGAAAGATATCCAGATATAGGACATGGTTGCTCATAGACAACCTGACTAGGTCAGCCACATCCTGTGCTTTGTCACCTGTGAACATGGTCCATGGAAGCCAGTGATCTCCCCATGCTGGAGAATCAGAGCAAGGTGCCCAGCCAAGCTCACTGACCCCCCCTCCCATTTTAGGTAAGATCTTGACCTTTCCCCAGGGGGAGTCTTGCATGACACTAAGAGAAGCTGAGGCTTTGGAGCCAGTGCTGCCAGAGCTGCTGGGGGTCCACAGCAGGGACCCTGGAGTTTCCAGGATTCCACCCACTGAGCAGCAGCATGTCCAGTGCTCCTTGTAGCTCCTCTGTTTCAGCATTGGGTGCTTTGGAGCAGCCTTTGGGGAGGTAGCAGGAGGCAGAGTGGAGCAGAGGAAGGCTGAGAAGGGAAGTAAAGGCTGCCTCCCTGGATGCCGTGGCAGGACAGCCTTTGGAGAGGCATCTCTGAGTCTGAGGTGGGAAATAGAAGAGCTGTGCCAGACAAAAAAGTTCCTTGTCATGGATGTTAGATCATGTGCAGGTATTTGAGTCCATAAGCTTCTTGGAGGATTCTGCAAGAGCCATCAGATTTCCTCTGAGGCTGGCTGTGTCTTCAAGCATTGTCCGGTCTGTTTCCATCACATTTGCTGCCAAAAGACACTTTCTCTCCAGGAGATGGTACTAACAAAGGACTGAGCCTCCAGCCTTGGCTCAGTTTATCTACTTTATTGGGGCAGAGACTGTATTTCATCCTGGAGCTGAGATTAAGCACTGAGCTGCACTTGCTGTTCTGCTCTTCGACCATATTTTAGGAAAGAGCTTACATTTGTCTCCCCCCTTGCCACCCAGGAACTGCAGCCAGCAATCTTCTTGGACACCTCTTTGAGCCAGCAAAGGCAGCGTGTGGGTCAACGCGTCGCCATGAAGCTGGATAAAGAAGGATACTAATAAAGGACATGGTAATGGTGTTTGTGATGTCGTGGTACCCAACAGGGCCCTGGGCTGAATTGTACGGGGAGGTGCCCTCTGCCCAGGCTGCTGGACAGGGCTGGGACGTGGCTTCTCAGCGGGAACACGGGGGCTTTGCCTGCTTCCGGACACTGCTCTGGGGGTCCCAGCGGGGGCTGCTGAAAGGAGCACAGGCCAGACAGGGCGCGGCAGTGTCCTCACGGAGCCCCACGGGCCTGCTGTCTGTCCGCGCTGCCCCGGCCCCGAGAGCGCGGCCCGGCCCCGGCCCCGGCCCCGCGCTGACCCGGGAGGGCGGCGCCACCTGGCGGCCATGCGGGGCAGGCTGGGCCCGCTGGGTCCGGGGGGTCCCGGTACCGCCACACGGCTCGGAGCTCCAGGGGCCGGTACCGCCACACGGCTCGGAGCTCCAGGGGCCGGTACCGCCACACGGCTCGGAGCTCCAGGGGCCGGTACTGCCACACGGCTCGGAGCACCTCGAGGTGGCTCCATAGGAGGCAGGGGAATGCACCACCTCAAGCATCCGGCCATAAAAGAGCCTGGCAGGGCAGCCGCAGTGTGGCGGTGCCGGGGAGGGTTTCGTCCCTCCGAGGGAGCTGTGCCGTCCTATGGAGCAGCCCGAGCCTGCAGTGCCGGGGCTTTGTGCCCCGGTGGGATGGCACGTGTTGGAGAACGGAGCAGCTTTCCAGGAATTCCAGCTTTGCAGCAGCCACTGCTGACCCTGGGGTCCCGTTTGGGCCACCCCAGGGTGGCAGGAGCCTCTTTTTCCTCTGGAGCCTGGAGCAGCAGACACAAGAAGTCCAAAGTCCTCCATGACTCTCCTCTGGGCCGAAGCAAATTTGTTCTTCATGAGGAGTTTTAGCATGCCTGGAATATAAAGGCTGCCCACGGGGGCTGACAGAGCATCCCTCCATCCTCCCAAAGGGAGCAGTGGAAGAAACACAACCAAAGATGTCCTGCATAGAAGAAAGGATATATCCTCCATGAGTGCTCTGAGTGAAGTGGGATTCATCCAGGCCCCTCTATCCGTATTCCACACAGGCCTAGTGTCTGGGCACAGTTGTTGTCCTGGGCCAGGTCCAACCCTGTTGTCCAGCTCAGTTACTTCAATAAGACTTCAAATTGCTTAACAAATACCACACAAATGTTTAAACCCTGAGAATTTGTACTCTGGGTTCAAAATGTGATTTATCTTCATCTGTGCCCACGAGATTTATCAGCCGCAATTAAAGGAATGGCTGTTCTCTTTAAAGTGTGGTTCTAGTCAGAAAAACCAACTGGAGTCTCCTCTCAGTGAGTCAAACACATGGCCAAACCAGAAGGGAAAAACTGAGAAACGTTTTTCTAAAAACATCCTTATGTTTTTTGGTCAGAAATTTTTGAAGCATAGCTGAATTTAGAAACATTCAACCAACTGAATGAGACAGGAATTGGGAAAGGAATTGTGAAAATTCAGTCAGGTTTTTTCCCCCTGTTCTTCATCAAAATTTTATATTTTTATGCAATTTTTGGTTAAAAACTGCTGTCAAGGACTATGTGGCCCATCTGCCTAAGAAAGACCATTTGAAAACTTCCCCCTGTGCAGCACGGACAGGAGGTGACTGTGGATGCCTACACAGGAGAATAAGAGCTCTTGTTCACATGCTCTGAGCAAGCCTGCTGAAACATGGGATGTGAGGACAATGCTGTGCATAGAGGAGTGCACTGGTAAATAAAGCACAAATTCCTGCTAACGAACCCTGTGGACTTGTAGTTCCAATCATGGCTTCCCTGCTTCTTCCTTTCGTCTTCTGTGACACTGAGCTCTGAGGGGGGAGGATGGCTCTGCTGTGCCCTGAGAACTGTTGGAGCACAGCCAGGGAATGCCCAGGGCAAGGATTCAGAGGACATGAAGTTCTTTTTCTTCTCTCTTAAAAGCTCTTCAATTTGATCTCCAAGGTTCAAGCCATGCTCAGTAGGACAAGTCCAGAAAACCCCAACCTCCAACAGGGTAAAACCTCAAACAAGGCAGAGCAAATGGAGAAACACACAAAGATAAGCCATTGAGTAGCTGCCACTAAGATCCAGAGATACCAGCTTTGGCACCGTCTGTCATTAAGCCAGTGCCATACTGTTAAATGCACCTCATCTGGTGGTGGGAAGGCATGAAAGATGGGTGCAGAGACAAATGCCAGAAGGAAACAGCCCCAGGAACTGCATTTGGCATTGGCAGGAAACTTTTTTAGACCAAACTTACCTTGAAACTATATTATGTTTCTGCCTGTGCAATTCTCCAACAAATTAAATTGTAGAGGAAAAGTAATGATGGGGATTTTAGAGGTTTTCCCCAGACAGTACCAGAGCCTTTTGACCCAGTTTGAACTCATAGACTCTGTGCATTCAGATTTGGGTGCCAAAAAAGAACCAGGCCAGATGGTGAATGTTTTCCTTTCCCAGTAAGTGTGAGGAGAATGTTTTAATTCTCATCAGCTTGCCTGGGTCAGTATGTATTTCTCCCTGTAAAAAACTAATTTGTATTTAAGCCTTTTCTGTTCAGCACTTCAGGGCACATAATGAAAGGATTTACCTGCCTGGAACACTGTGCTTGTTAGACAGTTCTGGCTGTAGCTCTCACCTGGGATGTACAGTAAAGAAATCTGACCTTTTATGCTCACCATCTTTGAAGCTAGGAGGGTCCTGATTTCAATCTCAGCAGCAAAGGGCACATCCAAGTCTTGATTTAAAAGGTCTGAAATGACTCTCATCATCTCGCCTGGCTGCTCGTCTCATCCAGCCAGTCTCACCTCATCCTGCCTCACCTGGAATCAGGCGCAGGCAGCTGGATCCCATATGCTGGGGTGCCCTGGGCAGTCCACCAGTGATCATCAGGGCCAGATGTCCTGGGCTGGGGCCTTGAGGGGCACTATTCCCCTTGTAGTACCCATGTCACATGGCATGACCATGGCCATGCTATGTGGGGTCCCCCTGATCCAGCCTGGTTGTCATTCACCCCAGCTGTGCAGGAAGGCACACAGGAGGAGCAGGAAGAAGCCCCAGCATTGACTTTCCCAAGCCTGAGGCAGACCCACAAGGAGACGTGAACCCCAGGAAACACCCTGGTTTCCCCTGACACCACCAGCAATACATTCTGCAGCCAAAGACCTGAGGGCAACCCAGCCCCACCTCTGTGTCATCAGTGACCCCTGCTAGCAGCCCTACCTGTACTTGGCTGCACCGTAGAGGATGCTGAGCCACTGGCATCGTGCTGTCCCTGCCCATCACACCACTTGGCATGCAGGCAGGGAAGATGTGCAGGGACCAGTCTGCAGGGTGAGCCCCCAGACACTTCTGAGGAAGAAGAGCTGATCAGCCGTTGAGTGGCAGATGGTTGCCAGTGAGCAGAGCCCCTGAACCATCAACGCTTCTGGCATTTGGAGTGCAATCTGCTCTCCACCAGACAGCATTAGCTGATGGCGTGGGATGTTTTTTCCCATGTGGGAGGATCGTTTACAAGTGCTAAAATTTCTCCTGGTACTGCCAGCATCTCTGAAAGACAATGTGAAAAAAAAGCAGGGTCATGGTATCTGTTATCTCAAGATCTCTCCTATGCAGGTTGGCACATCTGGACAGATGTGAATGATTTCGATCTTACCAAAAAAAGATATTTCCTCCTACAGGGTGCATCAGCTTGGCTACTGCTCAGTGGGCTCTGGGAATCAGTTCAGCATCACAGTCCTGTGCCTCCAGTCAGGCGCAGGCACCTCCCCAAGACTCCTGGGGCTTGCCATAGGCCTGTCCCTGGGGTGGATCTTTGCCCTTGGCTTTGCTTAGCATCTCCTGGCCTTTCCTATAAGAGGAGCTGCTGGAAGTGTGAATTTCCATACCTCTGGACGGCTTATGGGAACACATGCATTTCCAGAACCAGTGGAAAAAGGCACAAGGTCCTATCCCTTGTAGGTGCAAACCCTGCTTCCTTCTCCTTGTAGTGTTCTCCTATGAAAATCTGCAGCTCTCCCATGCCTCTGGGTTAGGAGTAAAAAAGCTGTGGGGCCATGAGGCCCTTTGCTTTTCCTCCATGAACCCAGGCAGGTTTTTCTCCTGCCTGTGCTGGTTCTGCCTCTGGAGCAGACTGCAGACTGTCTGATGAGCTGTTTGGGTGTTTGGGGCCAAAGCCTGATCCTGGACCACAGCTTTCCCAGGTCTGAGCTGCTTTTGAGACATCTGCCTCCCAGGGCTGAGGAGAGGCTCTCAGGCCTGCTCAGAAGAAAAGCTTCACTGCCTGCTTGGCATCAGAGCTTGGACGGGAATTCTCTTGTTTTTCACAAGCAGGCTGAGCGGTCAGCACATACCATGAGCAACAGTCAGAGGAGCAATAAATAGCCAGACCAGAAGGAGACAACCTGTTCAGACTGGACCGCTCATCCCCTGCGCTGACGGGATGACTGCGGCGCTGCGTCAGGGTCTCACGAGAGCCGGCACAGAGAGCCCCCGGCCTGGCCTAGCTCGGCCCGAGGGCATCCTCCAGGAGCAGCCGTACCTACTGCTCCAACCAGCACGTCCCAGGATGGGGTAGGCAGCCATTGGGGTTGTCTCTGTGGGATGTCTCACTCCTGCTCCCAGAACTGTGCCAGAAGGCAGATGCCATCACTGCAGGCTGGCTGTGGGACTGTTCCTCCAGGGCTGGTTCCCATTTTGGATCACACACAAACTTATTCCTGAGTCCCAGTGAAAGTCCCAGTTTTTGTTGCTCTCCATGAAAAGAAGCACTTTGTAAACATTAAGGTTCAGTAACACATCTCAGAAAACTCTGTTTTCCCAAATGATGTTCCTTTGGGGTCTTATACCCCACCATGACTGTGGGGTACAAGAAAGGTCCCGAATAGGCAGTGAAAGCCCATTGCTTGGCATTTTCCTTTCTCCCCTTTAAGGTCTGCAAGAGAAGTAGGCATGAAGTTTGTTCCTACTGCTCCAGGTCACCTCATGCTGAGCATCCAATATGGAATAGCCAGGGGTTATAAAGTGCTCTGAACCTGAAAAGTGCTAACTAAGAAAATGAAGCCCAACACGAGTGTTATTAATAAATGCCAGCCACTGTTATATAACTCCTAATCATGAACCGAGTCTTTCGGCCCCCATTGTTCCATTGTCAGGCCCTATTATCTGGGAACTCTTACCCACTGACCACAAGAAATAGCCTGGGCTCTGCGGGTTTGCAAACTTTGTTGTTGGAAAGCTTTTCATGCAATTGTTTTTGCTTTGTGCTGTTGCCTTCCTCATTGTACAGATGTGGGTGTGTATCACAGCCCACACCCTCTGTCTTTTGCCTCAGGATAACTTCGAACATGAAGTGATCCGTCTCAGTGAGTGTTTTTCCTAAGAATTCTCTTTAAAAACAACAAATTCAAACAAAAAAAAACCTCCTCATTTTCCTGAAGTGAAGCTTTTGCTGGGGAAAGATGCTGGCCTGCAATCCCAGCAGAACGAGTGTGCTGCATTCTCAGAAGAGGCTCCCCACAGGAACAGCAGTGCCTGAGCCCAGGCCTGAAGGAAGGAGGGAGTGTGGGCTACCTGGGTCTCTGGAACTCAGTTGGAGCAGGGCAGACTGAGGCTTGCAGGGCTGGACTGTTGGTCCCCCCCTGCCAGACCCCGAGCTTTCAGACACCCCACTGCAGTGCTTCTTGTCCTCTTCACCACATCTCAAGATGGGTTTCTGCATGGTGGTTCTACCTGAGAGTCCACATGAAGCTCATCTGGCACTAGTGCAAGCTTGTAAGGAAGCCTCAGCTCTCCTTTCGAGCTACTTCAGGCCTCTGCAGAGGTTTCCATGCCCCAATAAGTGTGGACCTTCAAGGCACTTTCCCACTGGACAGTGTAAGGTACAGAAGCATGGGAAGTTCTGCAGGCTGGTCACAGCCAGTGCAGAAGCACTATCATTTGTAGGGCTCGGGCTAGGACCAACACTGAAAAATGCCTTTCTGGTCAAAAATTTTCAGGCTGAACTTTGTCTCATTTGGAAGAGACTTTAAATCAAAACCAGAAAATGACAGTCAAAGAGCACTTGGTGTCCAGTTTTGGACGCCTTTATTTTCTCTACCAAAGTGTTTAAAAATCTGTGAGACTTTTTCTTTCTTTCACTGGAAAGCCTGAAATGACACAGAAAGCTAAAAATAGTAACAATACCCAACCAAGTCATTGGGGTTTTTCAGTAAGGTCTAATGCAAACTTTGATGCTGTCTTGGGAAGGTTTTATTACTTTTCTGACCAGGGCCTATTATTAGGGTTGTAAATATTCTCAACCAAAATGGTCTAGAAGCCACCAACTTGTTCCTGAATGGTTTTTCCTGTAGTTCATCTAGTGTCCCCACCATTGAACAGTGACAACCTGTAAGTGCAGTGATGGTCTTGGGGTGGGGATGGAGGTGAGGAACACCCAGAGCAGTGCTGCAGTATGATCTCAGCATGGTCCCCAAGCTGGGACTGTGGCCTTGGGGTCACCCTTCCCTCACCATCTGCCAAGATGGGCTCTGGGACACTGGCCACAGGACCATCCTTGGTGACTGGATATGCTCCCCACACAGCTCTCCTAGTTGTCCATCCTCTGACCCATCTGGGCTTTGCAGCAAAGGGCAGGCACAGAACATACATGGCCACCACTGGGCATCCTTCTGCCCAGCAATCCCCAGTACTTTCCCTTTAAGAAGGAGCAAGACACAAGGCACAGAGGTTTTGTGTACTGTGCAGGGAGCTGGGGCAGCCCAGGAAACCACTCTCCTGGGATCTCTGCATGGCACAGAGACATCTACCTAACAATTGAGGGAATACTTTCCATCCAAAGAATCCATCTCATGGTCCCCTCTTCATTTGTGACACAAGGGAAAATGTGAAGCAGCCAAGATGCATGAATCACTGTCCCAAACAACATATAATGAACTCATAAAATCAAAGGCAGGGTTAGTTTCAACCCGTGCTGCCAGGGCTCCTTGGACATTGTCTGGAATGAATTTAAGTTGTTACAAAACTCTGTGTGTTTCTTTTCCCCCCAACCCCCCAAACCATCTTTCTTCTCTCCCTCTTCACACCATGTTTTCCTATGAGCTTCTTTCCCTTCCCTCCCTCCCACCTCTCCTCTCCTGCCTTCCTTCTCTCACTGTTCACCCTGGTCACTCTTTCCCAGCCCTTTGTCCCAGCCCTTCTCCTCAATATCCCTTCTTCCCCCAACCATCTGGCTGCCAGCCACATACCACCACCACCTTTCAGAAAGATTCATTTTCAGGACAAAAATGAGACAGACAAAAGTCTTTAGTTGATTCGGCAAGGCCTGTGCCATCTGCTCAGTCTGACATGGCTACACCAAGGACCCCCCGGGCTCCTGCCTCACTGGCAGCTCAGCCCCAGATCATCAGCAGAGGCAGTGGAGGGATGACCTCCCCAGACAGTCTGGAGGACTGGAGAAGTGTGGCCGCATGCATTTGACCGCGTGCTCACACTTCTGCTGCCTCACAGGAATTCACAGAATCATGGAATCTCCTGGGCTGGAAGTGGCCCTCAAACAACGAGCCCAGCTCCTGGCCTTGCACAGGACACCCCAACATTCCCACCATGTGGCTGAGAGCATTGCCCAAACACTTCTGGAGCTCTGGCAAGTTTGGGGCTGTGAATTGCCTTCATCCCTAGAGGCCTGCTCATGTACCAGCACTCCCTAGGAGGACAAGGAGGCAGGCATTTCAATCCCATGACCACTTCAATAAACAGGGATTTGTTTATATCACAGGGGCTGCTGCTGCTTGCAACTGAGCAGGCTCTGGAGCCACAGGAGCTGTTTGAGGCAAGTTTGAGCAGCAACAGGCCCTGCTGCCTTGGAGACCTGGGCTGGCATCTCTGTGCTGTAGCTCATGGTCCCAGCAGCAGGCTGGGGCCCCCAGCCCTTGGGCAGCCAAGGTCCCCTGTGCTGTGTCCAACTGAGCAGCAGAGGCACAGCCCAAGCCCAAATCTACCCAAACACTGAACTGGTTTGGAGCAAACAAGACGCAAGCCAAACCTCAACCCCAGCCATGCCAGAGCCAGCCTAGCAAGCTGCTCCCGGCTCACACAGGACAGCCTCCATCTGCCAGGCAGGTTTGTGGACCTCTTCCCTTGGTGTCTCGCTGGGAATACCCCTGAAGCACCAGGCACACGCTGTGCTCCGATTGCCACATCGTTCTGCGGTGGCCGCCTGCTCTTCTAACGCTGCGGACAAGATGCTATCTGCAGCCGGCAGGGCTCACATTCCTCCGGTGCGAGAAGGCACCGCCCGACTCCTTCCGATCCCTGCACAAGGCTTGGAGCAGGGAAACGAGAGCAGACGGGAGCGGGGTCCCCAGCACATGAAAATGCTGAGGTGGCTGATGAGGTCTATTAAAAGAGCCCCTTGTGCTAGAGCTAAGCTTTGCTTCTGACTTCAGGCCCGTGAACAGCATTTGGGCCCCTGGAAAACAGCTCTTAAAATTCAGGAGAGATGTTTCTCAGGAGAAACCCTCACTCTGCAGCCACATAATCCCGCTCAGCAGAGATGCCGCTGGTGGGCTGTTGTGCATCCTTGAGAGGCCCCCGTTGCCTCGAGGATATCCCGAGGCTCCTGCCGTGGCACAAGGCGTGCAAGACACGCGCTGCGTCCTCCCACTTGTGACAAGCACGGCATCCCTCCCCTGATGGCAAGCACGGCATCCCTCCCGCGGATGGGAACATACATTCAGCTGTCAGTGGGACCGGTGTGTTATCCTGTGCTCCAATCCACCCGCTCGCGGCTGCCGGAGCCTCTCCCCGGCACAGACCGAGGTCCGCGGCCGCAGCTGCGGGGGAACGGCTCCACCTCGCGGCCGCCGGGCCGAGCCGGGCCGGGCCGGGCCGGGGCGCACCCCCCGCTCCCCCCGGGGCTGCAGGGTCCCGCGGCTGCTGCGATCGCGCCCTTGGGGACACGCGTGTCCCTTTGCCTGCCGTGGGGAAGGAACGTATCGGTGTCATAGCAGTCAGTGCAGAGCAGGGGGGCACAGACAGGAGCATAAGGTGTGAGGTGACATTCTTGAGCGGCCTGCACACACAGCCAGTGTTGAGGGCATGGAATTAGATCAAGATGAACCAAGGCATGTTCAGGAAAAGGGCTAGGCTTAGGTCGTGCAGCTCAGGAGGCTGATGAGAGAGAGGCACGAAATGAATTCCTGACCCCAGCTGCTTGCTGGATAGGGTGACCTGGGACGTGTTCATCAGATTCAGCATCGTCCAGGAATGTTTTCACTGTGAGCAGCGCCATCCAAATCCCTTTGCCATGAGCTAAAACTCCCCACAGGGGGATAACATAGAGTTGAAGATGTGCTAGAAGAGCAGGACCTGGAGTGCTGGCAGAACTGCCACTTCCTGGGGGCATGGAGTGTGTTTGAGGGCTGTGTTGCACATTGTCCCCAGCCTCTGCAGCATCTTTCCAGTCCAAGACTGGGAATGGCAATGACACCAGAAGATGGCCTCGGCACACACTGCTGCGGGTTCAGCATCTCTCCAGCCTTGCTAGCAGACTGGGGTCCCTTGTGCTGCCCCACCTTGGCCTGAGGCCGTAAGCTGAAGCTCCAGCACTGTGCAATGTTCATGCTGGGGTGAGCAGGGGCAGGGCAGGGCAAAGTCCATGTAATGTCACTGCAGTGGTTATATGTGTTATATGGAATTATATGCTGGGTTTGTGGGTGATACACTGGGTTCCATTTCCCCAAACCACACTCACTGTGCACCTTTCAACAAACAAACCTTGTCTCCACCAGGGTGAACTGCCCCTACTGACCTTTCTGGGTGGCAGAGAAGAGCTGGTGTGGCCCAGAGCAGGGCTACAGGTTCCCAGGGAGGACCCAAATGGGCTGCCCCCATATCCCCACAGTGCTCAAACCCTGAGTGCTGCCAGCACCTGGACCCCAGTCTGGGCAGGCAGCCCAGGACATCTGTGTTCCCCAGCTGTGCAGAGCAAGCGGAAGGACCCAAATGCATCATGGATGCACAGGGGCCTGCAGGAAGGCTGCTGGTGAGCAGGAGAGGAGCCCTCCCCGGGTGGAGGGAACAGACTCCCAAGGGCTGCTGAGGCTCAGGTGAGCCCCAAGCCACTGACAGAGCATGGCAGGAGGCCTTGGGCAAATCACACCCCATGAAGAGGGCATCTGTACCTCCCCACAAGATCACATATCAGTTCCTGGCAACAGCTGCTGTGACCTGCACTCCAGAAGAAACCATGTGTGGGGACAAATTCTGAGCACAGGGTGGGAAGGCAGATGTGCCTGTCAGGAGACTGATAGTCCCAAAAGGGAGGCAGATAAGGTGCCCTTGGAAGAGTAAATAGCACAGAAAGAAGAGAAACATGAGAATTACGGAGTCATCCTGAGGATGACCCAGTGGCTGAAACGGGATCCTCCTCTCTTAGTGCAATGGGAGAGGGGCCTCTGGGACCCTTTTCAGTCAAAGGAAAGTGTCCTTCCTTCTGGCAGTAAAACTCTTCCTTCTCCAGTAAGGAGGATGAAGAAGGATGTGGCGAGGCAGTAGGTAGGGTCTCTTCCCTGCTTGTCTGGAAACATGAGCCTTCACCTCAAGGAGCCGTTCCAACACGCCGGGATGGGGCTGGGGCTGGGGCTGCCCGCTGTGACACGTTCTCGTTCCTCGGCGGGGCTGTGCACTGGATTAGAGCTGGGCTCATCAGTAAGCGAGCCAGCCGCGGGGTGCCGGGCCCCGGCGTCACCGCGCACCGGGGGGCACCGGGGCCCTGCGCGGCCGCGGCTGCTCGCTGCGCGGAGGGGCCGGCAGGGGGCGCAAGAGCGCCGCGCACGGACCGCGGGGGCGCGGGGGGAGCGGGGCTCGAGAGATCTGCGCTGCCTGCTCTGCGCTGCGCGCTCTGTGCTGCGCGCTCTGTGCTCTGCGCTGCGCGCTCTGCGCTGCGCGCTCTATGCTGCGCGCTCTGTGCTCTGCGCTGCGCGCTCTGCGCTGCCTGCTCTGCGCTGCGCGCTCTGCGCTCTGTGCTACGCGCTCTGTGCTGCGCGCTCTGCGCTGCGCGCTCTGTGCTGCGCGCTCTGTGCTCTGCGCTGCGCGCTCTGCGCTGCCTGCTCTGCGCTGCGCGCTCTGTGCTGCGCGCTCTGTGCTCTGCGCTCTGCGCTGCCCGCTCTGCCTGCCTGCTCTGTGCTGCGCGCTCTGCGCTCTGTGCTACGCGCTCTGTGCTCTGTGCTCTGCGCTGCGCGCTCTGTGCTCTGTGCTGCGCGCTCTGCGCTCTGCCCTGCCCGCTCTGCGCTGCCCGCTCTGCGCTCTGCGCTGCCCGCTCTGCACTCTGCGCTCTGCCCTGCCCGCTCTGCGCTGCCCGCTCTGCACTCTGCACTGCCCGCTCTCTGCTCTCCACTGCCCACTCTACACTGTCTGCTCTCCACTGCCGGCTCTCTGCTGCCTGCCCACTCTCCGCTGTCCGGTGCTGGGTCCGAGCTGCTCTGTGAGCACAAGGCAATGGCCAGGGGAGTCCTCTGCAGGGCTGGGCTGGCTTTGAGTGTGTTCTGCACAGGAAGGGGGGATGGGGGGGGCGATGTACAGACGGTAGAAGAGGGCAACAGGCTGGGGGACAGATGGTTCAAGGGGGACTTCAGAGCCCCTTCCAGTTCCTAAAGCAGCTCAAACAGAGCTGGAGAGGGTCTTTACAGAGATAGGACACAGGGAATGGCTTTCCACTGGCAGAGGGCAGGGAAGGATGGGATATTGTGAAGAAATTCTTCCCTGTGAGAGTGGTGAGGGCCAGGCACAGGGTGCCCAGAGAAGTTCCTCAGCTTCAGCCCCACGCCTGAAAGTGCTCAAGGATAGATTTGAATGAGCAATTTGGTCTAGTGAAAGATATCCCTGCTGTGCAATTGGACTGGATGATCCTTTAAGGTCCCTCCAACCCATCTGACAATTCTGTATCTGCCCCATCTGACTTGGTGCTGGTGCTTTTGCTCCAACAGCTTGTGGATGTCTGTGTCCTGTTAGCAATCCTTTTTTGACTGGGAGGCCTAGCTGGCACCAGATACTGTGCTTTCATGAGGCACAAGGAGCAGGAATGGATGCAGAACGGGAGCTTGCGACAGGCAGAGCTTCCTGCAGACCACAGGGTGACAAACAACACAGTGTGCTTGCCCTCTCATCCTGCCAGATCTGCCCAGGAAGGCAGCAAACAGTGATGTCAGAACGCTGAGGAACACCAACAGGGTCTCAGTCTGATTCCTGCCTCAGTGAGTGTTCCATCCCTGCTGATGTCTGTAGCACTCCCACTTGCCAAACCCAGATTCACACCTTTCTCTCAGGCTCTCCATCCTATAAAGAGGGAACAGGGGAAACAGGGATTCAGGAAACAGCTTCTGCCCATCTCAACTGGGTTTTCACTGATGTAATGCCTGTGGAGAGCAGTCCCAAAACTTTTCCATATGGTGGCCAGAATTTCCAACATCATGTTTGAGTCACGAGAGGGTGGGGATCCAATGGGTGTGAAAACAGCAGCACTGAGGTTGTGGTGATGCAGCCCCCCAGCTCAGCACCACCCTGGAGCAGCCAGGCCAGGCTGGGTCAGTATCACAGCTCCTATTCATGGTTGTCCTGATGTTTCCTGGTGAAGAAAATGCCTTCAGGTCCATCCCTTGGACAATTCCTGTTTTGTGTCACTTCATGATCTTCTAGCCATGCCCCATTTTGCCCTATTGCCTTCATCATGCCAGCCTGTCCCTGGTGCCACACTGTCCTGGCAACGGTGGGCCTTGCTCTGTCCCACAGTCTGATGCGATCCCACACGAAGCAAACATTGGCCCTGCACTAGCATCCCATCTGGGATCTGCATTGGAGCTGTTTTTATGGCCTCTGGCTTGATTGCCCAGCTCTTCAAATGCACAAGTGTCTACGAGAGAGACAGGGGGGCTACAAGATGCCCGTAGCATTGGACTCAGAGCCTTGATGTTTCCCTGCTCATGGCACAGGTCTCCTCTGTTCTGGTGACTTCACTCTTGTTTATCCACTTCCCTGCTGCTGGAATACGAGGGGAAACCTCTTTAGTGCAACAAGGCAGAGAGCAGCAAACAGCAATTCCCCTGGGGCTTGCGGCCAGCTGGGGTCTGCTCCTTCAGCGAGCATCTGCCAGCCGGCTGGGAAGCTGCTCCTCCAACCTGCTGCCCCAGAGCAACAGGATGTGGGTAACCGGGGGTCCCCCGGGAGCAGGGTGATGGTGGGTGGGGGCTTTGAACGGAACGAGTGGGCACTGTGCTGGCACCTTGCCCTTCTCCCCACCTCCGGTGCTGCAGTCCTCACATCCATTGCAAGGGCAATTACAAGAGGACGTTCCCCAGGCCAAGCTGGCAGATGTGGGGGCCGCAGGGCTGTGAACACGGCCCCAGTGAGAGAGAGAATCCAGGTCCGAGTTTCCTGCTCTCCTCCACCGCCTTGCACAAACTGATTAAATTAGTTTCACCTTTTTCGTGGCCCGCTCGCAGGTGGTCAGGGGATAGCAGAGCAGCCCCCAGGGGCAGCCCGGAGGCAGCTGTGCTGGGTACGTAAGTGCCCCGCTTCTCTCCTTCCCTACCTAAAAATCAGAGAACGAGGGCGACCCTGGTGCAGCAGCGCGTGAAAAGCCCCTGCATCACGGGATGGAGCGGAGACTCCAGCTTTCTCCTTAAGAGGAGCTGCTTCCGCCTGGTAAATGCTTCATTTGCTTTGGGAAGCAGAGGGAGAATAATCGGCTGCCTTGGCTGCGGCACCGCTGAGCCCTCGGCGCGGTGGGCTACGGCCGGCAGCCACCCGCACTCGCCGGAGATGGACCCGCTGCGGACTGAGCGAACTCCCGCGGTGCGGCGGGGCTGGCCGGGCAGCAGGTGGGACCGCGGCCACTGGGACCCCGCGGCGGTGGCCGGAGGGAGGGCTGCCCGCCGCTGGGGCGGCACCCGGGACCCCGCGGGGAGGGCTGCCCGCCGCTGGGGCGGCCCCGCTCCCGCCCGGCTCCGGCCCTGCCCGCTGGGCTGCCGGCGGGGCGGAGGGCGGAGGCAGGGCTGGCAGCGGCGGCGGGCGGCGCACACGCACACACCTCCCTGCATGTGATTAAATGGCTCGAAATCTGCTTCTGATTTCCTCGGGGAGGTGACTTTTCCCTTCTTTTCAACCCGGGATTTATTGGAGTCTTTTTACTCCACGTCCAGGCGGCGGTCGGGGCTCAGTTTCTCCAATTCTTGCTTTTCTTTTTGTTTTTATTTTTTTTTTAAGGGGTGTTTTTCTTTTCCCCTTCCTCTCCTTTTTCGCCCACCCCTGCCGCTTCCCCCCTCCCTCCCGCAGCCGAAGCAGCCGCGGGCGGTACGGTGGAGCGGGCGGGAGCGCGGCCGGCTGCGGGCACGGCGCTGGGACCCGCCCGCACCGCCGGGAGCAGCGCTCCCGCTTTCCACTATTTCGCCTTATTTCGTCCCCCACGCACGATTCCCTGGAAATTTGTTATCATTGCTTTTCCCCCCACACACCCTTTTCTTCACTTTTTTTCCTTTCTTCGTGCTGCGGCCAGCACCGGGAAGGAGCTACCCCTGCCCGCCGTCCGCCCCGCCGCGGCCCCGGCTCCTCTCGCCGCCGCTCCAGGACCTGTCGCCCAGACCGGCCCCGCTACCTGCCTGGCCGCGGTAAGCTGCGCTCCCAACTTCCCGGCGCTCCGGGCTCCCGCTCTCCTCCCCACCGCTCCCTCCTTCGTTGCCTTTTATTCCTCCTTCTCCCCCCGCACTCACCCTCCCTTTATTTCCCTTTCCATCCTTTCACCGCCGAGAACGGGACCTCCCCGCAGCGGGGCCGCCTGCCCGCCGCCGAGCCCCGCTCTCGTCCCCGGGCAGCTCCGGCCGCCGCCGCTCCGCAGTCTGGCCCGGCCCGGCCCGGCTCGCTGCTGCCGCCGCCCCATAGAGCCGGCTCGGGTGTTCTCGGCGCTGGAGGGAGCCTCGCAGTGCCGCAGCCCCGGCCCCGCTCCGTGAGCAGCGGTGCGGGCAGCGGCGGGAGCCCCGCCAGGCCGAGCCTGCGGTGCCAGCCCCGGCTGACCGGGCACGAGGCTTGCACGTGGTCCCCTGCCCGCCGCTCCCACCGCGGGCCCTGCTCCGCCGGCACAAAGCGACCTGGGCGGGCGGCATCGCTCTTGTCACCATCCCAGGCTGGGGTCCATCGCTGCTGCCTTCCTAGCACGGCTGCCCCGAGAGACTCCCCTGCGGGATGGGTCGGCTGCCTTTGGAAACGGCTCCCGTGGGATGTGCTCTGCTCCACTGCAGTTCTGGAGCCAGAGTGGGTGAGACCCTCGCCACTCCCAGCACCTGACCTTTGAACAAACCTGGGGTGAGAGTTCTGGCCAGTGAATGTGAGAGCGAGAAGCTTCACAGGAAGGGAAGCTGGGCTGCATTTGGTGCGTTTGCTTTTGCTTTCCTCTCTTGGAGCTGCTGAAACCTCATTTCCTCAAAACGCTATCCTGCAGCTTCCCTGGCCCGCTGGAGAGTGGGTGGGTGGAAATACCTTTCTTGGGATGAGGATTAACTGGTGTGATGGGGACGTGGTGCTTGGCAGTCTGCTGTGTCACCAAGCAGGGTGGGTGAGGAAGGGCAGGAGCATGAGCTGCTCTGGCAGTGCTGGGTCCTGCTGGCTTGATGCTCATCTAGGCAGCACTTGGGCATGAATAGTTCTCTCTCAGGTAGCTCATCCCATGAACATATGGGATGGAAGCCAGGCTGAGCATCCCCACCTCCATCCATGCCATTTGTGTTGGACCAGTAGCCATGCTGACAAAAAACTGAGTGCAGACATGGATGTGCACATCCTGCATGGCTGGAAATGCCACAGAGCCTTCTTCCCCGGCCAGTTTGCTGTTGCCTGTCTCTCAGAACCAGGAGAAGCTAGAGCTCTCTGTAACACGTGGAGAGGGATATGGCTTCGGCCATGTGCTAGAAACAGCCTCCAAGGTGTTTGGATGGATGGAGGGCAACTTTTTTCTCTGTTTCTGCAATATCCCATTTACAAAACAGAGGGAGCTGCTGTGCTGCTCTGACACCTGTTTGGAGAGGGCTGATGAGGGGACAGGAGATCCAGCAGTCCAAGAGCAGGGTGGGCTGAAAGGGTCCCAACACCCTTTCCTCTTCTACCTGTGTGTGGAAGAAAGGTAGGTCCCTGCAGAGAAGAGGGCAGGTGTAATGCCAGGCTGGGAAGGAGCTGATGTGTGTCTGCAGGCTGTGGAAGAGAGAAGCCTGGCCTAGGGATGCAGCTGAGCGTAAGATGATCACCAGAAATGCAAGCTGCTAGGCATCCAGGCTGAGGAGCATTTCCACCACTCTCTGAGCACCAGAACAATGGTGTTTTCAGTCTGGGTTGGATGGAATGGGGGTCCCACCTTGACTGGCTGCTGGCAGAGGTGTGACTCTGAGAGGAAGTTTCCCCAGCCCTGAAGAAGGTGAGCATCAGTGCACGCCTTGGGGGGTGTGCTGAGATGTCTTCAGCAAGGAAGCAGCGCAGCACCTCGAGGGTGTTGAGGCAGCACCTCTGCCTCCTGTTCCCCCACCCTGGTTAGTCAGGCCCTGCCCCATAAGGAAGCAATTATTTTGTGCCCCTTCGAGCCCCTCCCTGAGCCTGCGCAGGACACTTGCGCTTGGTATGGAAACGCGACAGATTTTCCATATTCCACTTTGCCCCGTGATGTTTAAAAACGTACACGACGGCTTCTTCCTAATCCTGCAGGCTTGGCTGGCACTCAAGCAATAACAGACTGTGGGACACCAGGGGCATGAAATATTGTACCAATAGTCAGAGGGGGTAAAAAAAAAATTAGATGTCAGAGTGCAGTGTGTTTCCAGCCCGTTGTTGTGAGCCATCCTCTGCCCAATGTGAGAGATCTTTCAAGGCTGGCCAAATGTTGTCATTTCTGAATACCATTTTAAATATTCATCCAGACTATTTTCAACATCTGTGCCCGGCATGTTGTGAAAATGCAATGAGGGATGTTATGGAAACCAGATCACTTTATTCTCATATGGAGTGGAAAGGAGTGGAAGCAATGAGGACTTCTGGACTGGAACTCTGAGTTCCACTGGGAACTTGCATCGACTGGGAAACCCTCTGCACCTTGAGGGATGTTGCTGAGACCACTCAGTAGAGCCAAGCACTGTGGTAGGAATGTGCAAAGGGGTTTGAGAGGCTGCAGTGGGGTTAGAGTTGGGTAAAAAAAACTTAACTGGTCAAGATGTAGTAGAGGTTAATAAAAGGGGTAGAAAAAAATCACAGAATACCCTGAGCTGAAAGAGACCCACAAGGACTATTGAGTCCAAATGCATTCAGGCAGTGCTTGCTTGTCCTGCAAGGTCAAGGGCTTCAAATGTCTCCTTAAGCTGCTGTTGCATTGGGAACTTTAGGAGGAGATCTCCAGCTTGCACTAGCCAGGAGATGCAAGGAGCGTTGCAGCAAAATGGATCCAGGTTCGCATCATATGGGTGATACTAAGCTGAAATCTCCTCTGCCCAGAGCTGGACCATCTCTCACCAGGGGCCAGTGGTGAGCAGAGTGGGCATGGGGGACCTGGCAGGACACCTATGCTGGGCGTTGGTCCCTCCTTCCTGTGGTCAGCATGGCTTATGAGTCACTGAAACTGGTGAGCAGGGATGTGTCCGAGCGTCCTGCATTTGACAGCTCCCTGTGCATAGCTGAGTAGCCTGGGGACTGTTTGTTTTATGGTGGATTTCTTTTTTCTTTTATTTTTTGATTGTTTTCGATAACCTTGGAAATCTAGTCTCTGTTGCTGCCTTCTGTAACATCAGGCTGCAACTAATTCAAGCCAGGCCAGATCCTGACCACAGGTATGCCAGTGTAAATTTGAATGGAGTTGCTTACGTCTTGGTTTGGCCCGATGTGAATGGAGTTACTTCGGGCTGATGCCAAAGCACTGAGGTCAGAATCTGGCCCATCCTTTCCTGTGTGCAGTGTAATTTGTACGCGTCTCCTGGCACCGCCGGGGTATCGTATGGCTTGTGTAATTCTGGCTC
Organism: Agelaius phoeniceus; assembly: GCF_051311805.1. Lineage (NCBI taxonomy): Eukaryota > Metazoa > Chordata > Aves > Passeriformes > Icteridae > Agelaius > Agelaius phoeniceus. The sequence continues at coordinate 16,042,150 of NC_135280.1, forward strand.
CGAGCTGCCAAGAGTGCATTGCAATATCCATCACCTGCAGGGCCTGCTGCAGGAAGATGCTGCTGTGTAATTGCCCCCCTGAGCTGTGCGTGCAGGGGGCTGAGCCCGAGGGGCTGCGTGGAGTGGGCAGCCCTGCAGATGTGGGGCCATAAGCACTCAGAAGCTTCTGATACTTAAATATCAGGAGGGATGAGGGAGCTTGTAAAGGAAAGTGAGGCATCTCCTTTGTGCCATTAGCTGTGTCCCAAGTGGGCGCCAGTTGCTCCATTAGCGGCTGGGAAGGCGATAAGCATTCCCAGCCACACTGCATCCCTCCAGCTTCTCCCAGCGAACACTCCCTCCCTCTGGAAAGCTGAGCCGGACCAGTACCTTGGCTCCATGGAGTTTTTCCTTTCACTTTAAATACTTCTCAGTTCTGTTTTTATATCCCAGAAACACATGGAATGATTTATCCATGGCCGGAGCAGAGTTTGGGCCTGATTCTGTTTGTTGGCTGGAGGAATTAAGCTTTTCCAAGCTGGCATTGGCATGGTGGGAGAGGGACTGGGTATCCAGGGACCCTGGCAGTCCCCCAGGATGGATCTTGTTCATGGGCTGGGGCAGAACTGCACAGGGTGGCTCCCACAGCACATGTGGCAAGGGGGTGCAGATGCCCTCGTTACAAAGAGCCTGTAACAAGGTGGAAATGTGCAGGTTGTAGCAGCAGATACACCCTGGTTAAGGGACATGCTCTGGTCATTTGTGCCTGGTTTCAGTTTCTCTGAGCACATAATTTCTCTTCTACTTTGGGTCCTGTCCCATCCTCCCAGTGGCTTCCTTCACAGAGGACATCTGAGATGCTGGTGGGCTTTACTGGGGATGACACAGCTCAGGAACCAGGAGTCCTCCTGGATCAGTCTTAGTAATTGGACCCCCTCAAGTACTCAGATCCTTTGGTCCTTGCCCAGGAATCTCTGCCTCCTGATCCTGGATTTTGCTCTGTGTGTTTTGCCTCATACGTGTGGGTGGCTCTATCCCTGCCCCACGCTGCACCCAGGACCTTATCTCTGTGCACAGGCCGATGCCGCACCTCATGGGGACCAGTCATTCCCATCTCAACCAGTTCCAAGTGAGGCCATGTCTTTACCCCACGCACTGTGCTGTCCTGACCTGGAGGAGAAACGCAGGGGGCTGCAGCATGGCAGCAGCATCGATGCAGGGGCATCAACATGGGGAGCAGCACAGGACCCTGGCAGGAGTGCAGCACCACTCCCCTGTCATTCCTTGGGGTTCTCCCATCCCTTTCCAGAGCAGTGCTGGCTGCTCAGCTTTAGCCATCACCTGCCCTCTAAGCCCACATTCTTCCGACAGCAGAGCAGCACTCGTGCCCTCCCCTCCACCTTAATTAGAGAAGGCTGTCCTGTGCTGCAAAGGTCCTGGGATCAAATCTGGTTAACCTGCTTCCCTCCCTGCCCTGTGTTGTTCTACCTAATCCTGCAATTACTTCAGCAAAGTTGCTGTGGCCCCGGTCTGCCAGGTGGTGATCCTGGGCCTGCTGTAGGCAACAGCATCCACATTGTGGGAAATTTGCTCTCCTTGCCCTGCCTCACTTGCTACACGTGCCTCATCCATCTGTTTTGGGGACTAAGCACCTACCCCATGGCTCAGCATCAGGAGACCTGGAGCTCTAGGCATACATCTGCACCCAGCATCACCCTCGGTGGCACTGCCTTCTGCAAAGATGATGGAAAAGAAGCCCACGGTGGCCTGAAGCAGTGTCCTGACAAGTCTCCCACAAGGCAAACACTGCAGGGAAACACTGCTGATCGCTCTGGGAAGCGTGTGGTTGTAGAGAGAAGGGGTGTGGAGGTGTTGGATGTGGAAGCTAATTTTTTTTAAAAGCACTTCTGAAGAGCTCCGGCAGCATGACTTCCTTCCAAGCCGCACGGCTGTTAGCATTCCCGGGGTGGAGGAGTGAGGAAATCGCCCACCTCAAAAATGCAGCCGCTTCTGGGGAGGAGCTGGAGGACAGCCGCTTCCTCGGGAAGGGTGAGCCCGCCCGCCGCATTCCCCCAGGCCATGGCTGCTGCTGGTGGCAGGGAGCTGGCAGCCACCCGAGAGCCTCACTGGGGACACCTTCGGGATGCTGTCCCTGGGAAAGGGGCTCCATTGCTCATGTCCCTCCTCATGCCGGTTCCAGGAACATGCTGGGCTGGATTTGGCACCCAGGGGTCATCCCAATTCTTTCTGCTTAGTCAGCAGTGTCTCCATTTGGTCTGAACCAGGGGCAGCAAAAATGGGAAGTAGAAGGGGGGGGCGTGGTGCAGATGGGGACCAGGGAGAGAAATACCCACTCCCAGGCCTCTCTGGCAGCTTGCCGGCAGTCCCAGGGTCATGTTGAATATGCATGAAAGGGAGCAGATTGCAGCTTGCCCTCCTCTCCAATACGGAGGTGAGGCCCACGGAGACCACTGGCCCCAGCTCTCTTTCAGTGGGATAATGGGGTGAGCTGAGCGCGGAGCGTGCGTGCCTGTGTGTGGTCCTGCAGATGATAATGATTTCCACTCCTGCCCTGCCTCCGCAGCGCTGATGTGCTGCTGAGCGACTGCTGGCTCCCCCATGGCTGCTCCCCGGCAGCAGAGCCACCAAAACTTTGACACTGAACCTCAGGGACTTGTGCTTTGGTAAGACTGGCAGGAGGGACAAAGCTCCCCACTGGGACAGGGAGGATGAGCAAGAGATGCTCATACCCCTGTGCATGCCTAAACCAGAAGTAACCTAGTCCTGGGTCCTAGACCTGCTGCTCCAGTGCTCATAACAACTTCACCTGTGGCCTCTCCCCTGGCTACCAGAGATGCTGCTGCTGTCACTTTCCCCTGGGCAAGGGTTTCCCCACACCTTTGTGTCTCACCAGAGAGGAAATTAAAAGACCTTTGCTTGAGCATGTCCTTACTCCTGTCACCTTGCTGCCACATAGCAGAGAGGAGGTAGAGGAGACTCTTTGTTGGCAGGGTTTAGATGCCTTGTTCCATACATCCTGATTCTCCCTGGAGTGGATGGATGCAGCTGCTGAGGACCGACCCCTGGGGATTTCTCCTCTCTTCTCCTGGTGCAGAGGTTTTCCCACAGGGTTGTGTCCCTGCTAGTGCTGCCCTGTGGGTGGTGGGATGGGAGGTGATGGCTGCATCACCTGACTGTGTGCCCTCTGTGGGACATGCAGTTGAAGGGGGCAGTGAGGGGGAGAGGGCTGGCAGGGCTGAAGGTGCTGTGCTGGCTTCTGCAGATACGTGCATGGCCAGGTCATGCCAGGCCTTGAGGGGGTCCATCAGCAGCCCCTTTACTGGGTGAGAATTCAGGGGCTGGGCTCTACCAAGGGGCTGGCAGGGCCTTGTGCCCACTGTGCTCTGCTCAGCACCAGGCAGGAGCTGGGCATCATCCTGTCAGGATTGTGTTGGGGGTTTCACCAGCTGCAGCCTTTTCTCAACAAGCAGATGCAGGGGTCTGGCTGCAGCCATATCTTCATCTCCTGCCCAGGAGGCAGCTGCCTGCAGTGGGGCCAGAAGTCCCAACAGGGCCCTGTAGCTGCCTGCAATGGGGGAATGCTCCTAACTGCCTGGTGCTCATGGCATGGCACCTCCTCTGCTGTGGTGACTGCTACATCCCTGCAGTCTCTAATCTTGCAGCCACACTCCTCAAGCTGTGAGTTCTCAATGCTCTGGGTACTCCAGGGACAGTATCCTTTGTCTTACTGGCAGCCAAGTCACCAAGCCATGGGCTGGCATGTCCCCAAAAACATGTCCTCTGCAGCATTGTAGTAAAGCTGGAACTGTGCTGCTGAGGTGATGCAGGGACCACCAAGGGAGCTGCCAATTTTTCACATCTCTTTTTCCATCAGCAGAGGATTAAGCAATGAGGAAACAGCACGGAAGTGGCAGGGGCAGGTTTTGTCTTGGGGAAGATATCCCAGGATGGGCTGAGATCCCTGTCCCCATTGCTCCCTTGGTAGGCACAGGCAGCGGCTACTGGGCTGACCGTGGCTGGGGAGGGAGGAACTTCCTCTCATTAGTGGTTTGGCAGCCTGGAGAGGCTGTTTTCTTCCACAGTCATGGCTCCTTTTTCTTTGCAAAATGGAATAACAAACCAAAAAAAGGTCCTGCATCATTGAAATGGGCTCTTCCTTGGAGCCTCCTTTGGCCAGAGTGGGCAACTGGACAGGCAGGAGTGGCACTGGGGCTGTAGGTGGAGGCTGGAGCTGGGGATACTGAGCTAGGTCATGCAGAGCTGTGTTCCCCAGAGAGAACCACAAGTCATCCTGTAAAGATTTACTAGTGGGAGAGGGGATGATCGAGGGACCCCCTCCTCCTGCCTGGTCATGGCACTGGGCTGGTTGAGGCTGGAGGACTTGGCTTTGGCACAGCACAACCCATGGCATGGCAGGGCTGATGCCACCCCCCCATCCAGGAGGCTCAGGGGTCTGCCATGGCAAGAACAGGACATGGCCAATCTGCATTGTGTGGAAGGTCCTTCATGCATTCAGAGCCAGCAGGAGGGAATGTGACCTCCAGAGCTCTTCTAGTCTTCAAGCCAATAACTCAGGAGATAGGCCACATCCCCTGGGAGCCACTAAGCTCCCTGTCCCTGTGCTGCAGCTGCTGAGAGAGGAGCCCAGCTAGGTTCTGCATTTGGTCCTGGCCTTTCTCCGAGTCAACAAACATACCAGACCCAGACCTGGGTTTCTTGGGGGTGAGGCCAGAATTACTTCCTTTGCTGCTGGGTAATGTGGCAGAGGAATATGGAGAAGATCCAGCCCCTGGCTTGGAGAAGCCACTGTGCCCATAGCCAGCAAAGAAAGTAGTAGTGTGTTCAGGAGCTCCAGGTCTTCATCCCAATGAGCTCCTGCCTCTTGCACAATGCGCCTTCAAAGTGTTTTTGCTGCTGTCTGTTTCTCCTGCTCTGTCTGGAGCTATTTTGTGCCACAGGTGGCTAACTTGGGATTTGCAGCTCCTGTTGGATCTGAAAGATCTCCCCTAACTCTTCCCCATCACCAGCCCTTGTCAGCCATGCAGTAACAGAGTCTCTGAACTGTGTGACACCCAGGGCTGCTGGCAGACAGGAACATTCCTGTCACCACAGGACAGTTTCTAAGAGGCCAGGGAAGGGCTGTACCCCAATTTCAACCCTTTGCACCCAAAGCTCAGGCCCTTTTCCCATTTCCATGGTATTTCAGTCCTGCTGATGAACAGTGAGGGATTGGTGTGGATAAGGCAACATGAAGTAATTGTCTTCCTGCCCTGCTCCCAGGATACTGCATCAGTGGATACAGGGTAGGAAGATGGGTACAAGTGACAGACCAGACATGGGGGAGTTTTCCATCCCTTACCAGCCCTCCCAATACAGGTGGTGCTGTGGCCATGACACTGCTGGTACCACACGCTCTTGTTCCTCTTCCTTCAGGGAGGAGCCACTTCCCTCTCCCCAGAAGGATGGAGGTCCTGCAGCTCCTGCGCCTGCTCCTCACCACTGCCATGTTGGGCCTGTCCCAGACAGTGAACCCCTTCGTGGCCCAGCAGACCCTCCCAGACCCTTGCTATGATGAGAGCGGCGCTCCTCGACGCTGCATCCCTGAATTTGTCAACGCTGCCTTTGGGAAGGAGGTTCAAGCTTCCAGCACATGCGGGAGGCCCCCGACACGGCACTGCAACGCCTCGGACCCGCGCCGAGCCCACCCGCCCGCCTACCTGACTGACCTCAACACCGCCTCCAACATGACCTGCTGGCGCTCGGAAACCCTTCACCACTCACCCCAGAACGTCACCCTCACCCTCTCCCTTGGCAAGAAGTTTGAGGTGGTGTATGTCAGCCTCCAGTTCTGCTCACCCCGGCCTGAGTCCACCGCCATCCTCAAGTCCATGGACTACGGCAAGACCTGGGTGCCCTACCAGTACTACTCCTCCCAGTGCCGTAAGATCTACGGCAAGCCCAGCAAAGCCACGGTCACCAAGCAGAACGAGCAGGAGGCCCTGTGCACCGATGGCCTCACCGACCTCTACCCGCTCACCGGGGGGCTCATTGCCTTCAGCACCCTCGACGGGCGACCCTCAGCCCAGGACTTTGACAGCAGCCCCGTGCTCCAGGACTGGGTGACGGCCACCGACATCCGCGTGGTCTTCAGCCGCCCGCATCTCTTCCGTGACCTGGGCAGCAGCCGGGACGCCGGCGAGGAGGAGGGGGCCACGGGCTCCACGCCCTACTACTATGCGGTGGGGGAGCTGCAGGTCGGCGGGCGCTGCAAGTGCAACGGGCACGCAGCACGCTGCGTGAAGGACAAGGAGCAGAAGCTGGTGTGCGACTGCAAGCACAACACAGAGGGACCCGAGTGCGACCGCTGCAAGCCTTTCCACTACGACCGGCCCTGGCAGCGCGCTAGTGCCCGTGAGGCCAACGAGTGTCTGGGTAAGGCATTTTAAATGTTTTTGTTTTCTGGGGCTGAAATGCTAAAACAGGTCATCAGGGTAGGAAGTGATAGGTTCTGAGCCAAATCAATGGAGTGTGCTTGTCCAGAGATGCTGGGGAGCATCCCCTGTGCTGGAAGATGGGGAAAGGCTCAGCCATCTATCTTGTCTCTGCTGCAGTTGTCCTGTAAGAGATGCAGTGATTCCACTATGAGTCAAAGCACCAAAACCCTCCCAAAAATCACTGGTGTCTTCCAGCCAGTCAGCAGACCTCAGTGTGGGATGCCCCTCTGGGATTTTTTCCCTTGGGCAGCAAACTAGCTGTCCATGGGCTGGAGGGGCAATCACAGCAGTTCCCTGTGAGATGTGCTTGAGGACAGGGAGCAGGAAGAAAAGCCTGGCAGAGGTTGAGGTTCCCAGTTTGAAATTTCATCCTTCATGTTCAGTCTGTGTGGTGGTTCTAGCTTGTCTGTCCTTGCAAAGGTTTGCCTAAGTTAAAAATACTGTCATAAAATGAAACATTTCCAAAACATCAAACGGGTATTAGTTGGGTCTCCTGCTCATGAATCTTTATGGGATTTTGGTGGAGAATTTTGCTTTTTTTCCTGCTTTGGGATGGAGCTGGGGAATGCCAGAGCCCTGTGAATGTCTGGGAGAGGGAGGAACAGCCTTTTGCTCCTCCTGGACAGGAGCCCAGGTCTCAGGGGGTGGCGGGAAGATGGAGACAAGGGAGAGCTGTACCATTAATCAGCCTCTGAAAGGCTCAGTGGATGTGCCAGAGGTCAGAAGGACTTGTTAGTATTTGTGATCGATGTCTTGTTGAGAACCCAGCTGTCCGCTTCAATATACACATGTTACAGCAGATTTCTTCTAAGAATGGCTAAAAAGGCAGTGGATTCAAAGCAAGTGCTGGAGCTGATGCTTTAAGCCACCTCATGCCCTGTGGGAATGTGTCAGCCCTTGTGTTTTTCCACTTGTTTCAGAAAGATGAGTTTTGGAGCTCAGAAAAAACCCTTCACTTGGCACCCTGCCAGGGTTGCTGCAGGTCAGGCAGGGGAGGTCTTCAGCAGGTGTGTGAGCCCGTGGAAAACCCCCAGGACACAAGGAGGACCTCACCCCACTGGCTGCTCCGTTGTGCCCCCCACTCTGCAGCTGCCTCACTGCCACATCCTCCAGTAAAGCAGCACGATAGCTGCGGAGGTGGCTCTGCTGGCACAAAAGGGGTTAAACCAGAAGAGGCTCATTTTTGAGTAGCATCTGCAGGTTTTCTGTCCATCTCATCCAGGGCGGGGTGAGGGTCCCTTGCTCTGAGCATCCAGCCCCCAGCTGCGTCACCCTTTTGGCAGATGAAGCTGAAAAGATAAACGAGAGAGGGAAGAGGAGGCGGGGCCGCAGCGCCATCCCTTCAACCCCCCCGACAGCCCCGCACACAAAGACCCTTCCCCGAGCCGCGTGTGAAAGTAGTTTTTTCCTGTTGATTCGCTCCCCTTCTTTCTCCTTTCCCTCTCTCGGGCTTTGTGCCCTCTCTGAAGGGACCTGAAAGAGCTTCTCCATCACCCGCCTTCGAAGGGCTTAGCGGCTGAAAGCTGGATTAGCTTCCCGAGCCTTCCCCTCTGTGCCTTTCAACAATGACATCTCCCCAGCCAGCACGAACAGACGCAGCAATTAGCACCAATTAAAAGGAGAGGCTGCCCGGGAAGTTCCCTTTGCTCAGCCTGGGGGCTGTGGGGTTTCGGACTCTGTCCTGTGGTCAGACAGCGCTGATGCTGGCTCGGGTGGTGGATGTCAGACGTGGCTGGGGAGGGGGGAGGAAGAGGGGGAGAGTGGGTGGACGCAGGGGCTTGGCAGCTCAGTGACAGCCCAGGGGCAGGGTGGGCGATCGCAGCGCCCTGAACGGGGATGAGAATGGATCCATGGGGCTGGTACAGCTTCAGGTCACGTTAGGATCTGTCAGCTCTTGGCTCTGTGCTCCTCAGCACTCTGCATGGGGGTGTTTCTCAGTCCAGTGCATGGGAATCTCTGCCTGCTCCAGCACGGGGCCAAACTGATGTCCTACAGCATGGCACGATGCTGGGACATGCGTCCATTCAGCTGGAGGTGAGGACAAACATTTGTTGTTTCAGTAGAATTTGTGCCTCTGGGAAACGCGCAGGCGACACAGGCAAGAACTGCCTGAGGTCAGGGCACGGGCACAGGGCACAGCCCCAGCACGGCGGCCGTGGGGTAGCTGTGGGTTCGTGGGGACATCGCTGTGCTGCAGTGTTGAGGGGGTCAGCATGAGTTTGGCAAGCAGGGAGGTTGGGGGCTGTCGCAGCCAGGACAGTGACAGTGGATTTGCCAAGCTGCTGGCTTGGCAAGAGGGCACCGTGCCAGCTTTGTGCCGCAGAACGCACGGCCCCTGCCTGGTGGCTGGAGATCATCGGCCCGCAGGCACGGGAGGCTCTCCTGACACAGCCCAGGGGTTGCATGTCCCGCAAGGACCTTGCCCTGCCAGTACTGGGATGCTCTGTGTGTCCAGGGCAGGGAAGAGGGACGTGTCCCCACCAATGTATCCCCCAGCTTTTAGCCTGGGAGAGGCTGTGTAAAGGATAATCCCGGCAGAGGGGCTAGCAGGAGCAGGATTACCAGAATCCTGGGGACCCCCCATCTTTATCTTTGCAGACTCACGCCTCCACTGCTGCCGGTTTCAGCCTGCGCCCAGGAGTTGCTGGGGGCAGCCCGGCCCCCAAACACCCGGCCCGGGGAAGGAGGGGAAGCGGATTAGCACGAGGCAGTCACTGGAAGTAATTGATGCACTCGCTGGTGATGCGGGAGCCCTTGTTCCCTTTGTGGCCGCCGCGGCAGGAGCACTCTCCGGAGCACCAGGATAATGCCCGGGGCTCGCTTTGATCCGGGGCCTCGGCGGGGAAGGGGTGGCGCTCTCCTGGGAAAACCTCGCAGGCTGCTCGCGGGGGGACGTGGTGTTCCACCCGGGATGTCGGTGCCTGAAAACACCAATCGCGGGAGCGGTGGTGGATTTGGAGGATCACATGTAATTCCCTTGTGCCCTGTGCCCCTTCCTGTACATTTTCCCTCCCATTGGGAGTTCCCCTGACAGGGTTCTCTGCACCTGCTCCCCAGTAGACGTGCTGGAAACGAGTGAGTTCCCAGCAAGCAGCACCAGCCACGCTCCTTTCCTGGGGATCGCAGGGGGAGGGCGATTGGCTTTGGGAGGTGGGCAAGTGGACAGCATGGCCCTGCCATCCCTGTCTGGACACCCACCCCCGTCCGAGTCACAGCAGATCTGGATCTGGAGTGCAGGGAAGGCAGCCAGCCCGGCAGAGGCGATTTACACTTGTCTGACCATCCTGACTCCTGCTTCTCCCGGGATGGGGCTGCAGTGCCTCGGCCTTGTCCCACGCAGCCCCGTGGGGGCTTCTCCTGCTTCTGCTGCTGCTTCCTGGCAGGAGTGGAGTGAGCCCTTCTCCCCTAACACCTTCCCCAGGACGGAGGGACAGTGTGGATGAGAGGAAAGGGGCTGTTCTGGTCTCGGCTGCCATGGAACCGAGAGGTGCAGCCTCATCCTGCCCTGTGTCCCAGCCAGGCTCTCCTCCAGCCAAAGCAGGGGCGTAGCTCAAATCCGCTGCGGGTTGGCAGCAGCAGCGGGTCTAGGGTTTCGCTGATCCGGTTGCCTTCCCTAATTATTCCCAGGGAACTTGTAGGGGCGGTGAGCCTTGCTCCTGCCCTGCGGGCTCCACCGCCTGCCCCACGTGTGCCTCGGTGCATGGTGCTGCCTGTCCCCTGCCAGGGTCTCTGTCCCAAAGCCCCTCATGCTGTCATTCTAGGACCCTGGAGGAGGAGGAGAGGTTTTAGGGTGGCCAGGGCCTGGGAAGGGGTTCAAACATCATCAAAAGGGAGACAAAAGATTGCTCCATTGCAAGGTGTCAACGTTTAATTAGTCTATTATTGCAAATTATTAGATCTTGTGATTGTTTAATTGATCATATGATTGTTTAATTGGGCATACTGTACAAGGGCGGAAGCGAGCTACCAGGTAATTAGCCCCAAACTGTGCAATTAAATTCTTATTAATACCCCAAACAGCAGGGAACATTCAAGCCTTTAATTAGTGATTAACGGGAGACAGACAGAGCTTACAACTGCCTCAGTACTGAGGAACAGTGAGAGTATTTAGCTGGGTAAGGGGGGACCTGTCTGCCCCGATTAGCTCTGGATGGCTGCGCCAGGGCGTGAGGGGATTGCCATACGTGCTGATGTGACCCTGTCCCTGAGTGGGGACAGCCACCCAACCCGGGGTGGCCAAGCCCAGCAGGTTCCCCTGTTGGCTCTGGAATCCCGGCTTGGCAGCTGCCGACACCAGCCCAGAGTGGGCAGCACCACTTCCTGAAGGAGAGGGAATAATGCTGGGCTACTAGGGGAGGCTTCTTCCCCAAACCCAGCTCCTGGGATGATCAGAGGGTCTGCAGCATGTTCTGAGGGAAATGTTCTGGGGTATATCAGGATATGCCAGGGTCAATGATGCCAGGAGAAGGCCCCACCAGTTACTCTGTCACCAATTAAACTGGAGGCAGAGAGAGACCTGCACCGAGGGCAGCAAATCATTTACCCAAGAGTTCTCCTCCACTGCCCATCACCTCCCCTCTGGGCTGCCAGCCTTTCTCCTTCCCCAGAGGATGCTGGGGGCATTCCAAGAGGGACCCAGAACTGCCTTTTGGGATGACCCCACTTGCCTTTCAGTGCTGCAAGGGGAAAACAAGGCTCGTCTCCTCCCAAAAACTGCTCCTTTGCCACAGTTCTGTAGCAAAAACCACCTTGTCTTGTCCCTGTCCCATTATCTGGAGCCTGCAAGGGCACCCTGGCTATCAGGGTACTTCACTGTGTCTCTTCCAGCCCTGGCAAAGCCTGTTTGAATGTCAACATCCCCACTTCAACAGCGTCCTATGCAACCTGGGGCCTTGGGCAGTATTTGCTGCTTTCCCTCCACACACCACAACCCAGAATTTGCCTTGAAAATCCCTATTTTCCACTGTCACCAGGGAAAAAGAAAATAGCTCAAAGGAACAAGCACTGCAGCTACACTGGGTGTTATTTTGATGCCTGCCATGTGATTTCTCACTAATCTCATAACTCAGGGGAGCTCTGGGGGCAGCCGAGGTTTGAGTGTGCTGGCACTAACCTTCTGCTCAACTCAAGCCTCCAGAAACCTCTTTTTTATGGCTGGGGCTTGCTCTTTCTCCCTGCAGCGTGCCCGTGGCCAGAGAGCCAGGGCAGGCCAGGCGCTGTTTGATCTGTGCGGGTGAAGCTCCGCTGGCTGCAGGGAGGCAACTTCACACAGGCCAGGCCAGGCAGTTAAATCTGGGCCGACACGTTAATGAATTTCACAGTACGCCTGGAAAAGCTCTCACCCAACCTCAATTTACCAGCACAGGGAGGGGGCCGGGGCTGGGGGAGCAGGGCGCCACGTTTTGCCAAAGGAAATCTTGTTCCCATTATCTTTTTGCAAGAGTGTTAAGTTGGAATAGGCAGTGCTTTGCCTTTTTATCTCACACACATGGAACTGGCCGGGAGGGCTGTGTGCTTCCCGGGGCTAATTTCTGCATGCACATGTAAGAGTGTGCAGATGTTTCTGTGCACATCTGTGTGTGCCTGCCTGTGGGCACGTGTACATCTTTGGGGGCTTTTGGCGCATGTCTGCGTGCACATGTGTTTGTGGGTATATTTGTGTGCACATGTGCTCGTGCATGTTTGTGCATGCACACACAGGGATGTGAGTACACAGGGGCTGCTGTGGGGGTTTCTCTGTGTGTGTGGCTCATGCACACAAGATAGAGCCATAAATATAAAGAGTTGGGGGCTCGGTTGCAGGGGAGGGCTGTCACACAGCCTGGCATGAGGTGGGTGGTCCTGCTGGAAGGCCGGGTGGGCTCTGTCACCAGAGTAGCTGCCAGGGAAGGGGCAGAGGGGACCATGGGGCTGCAAGTGCTCAGATGGCACTACCAAACCTCCTAGCTGCAGCCCTCCATCCCACACTTGCTTCCCTTCAGATGAGTGGTGCCAGTTCCTACACGTGTCCTTCCTCCTCTGCTCTGACCTCATGGCACCGGCCCCACAGGGTGGTGGGTGCTGCACATCTGGATGGCACGCTGGGACAAGCTGTGCTGTGCTGTACTGTGTCCATCCCAGTGCCAGCACAACCCCCCCTGCAGTGGGGGACACCAGGGCAGCTCTAGCCCACCCAGAAGGTCCTGAATCTCACCATCTCCCCTTCCCTCACAGCCTGCAACTGCAACCTGCACGCGCGGCGCTGCCGCTTCAACATGGAGCTGTTCAAGCTGTCGGGGCGCAAGAGCGGCGGCGTGTGCCTCAACTGCCGGCACAACACGGCGGGCAGGCACTGCCACTACTGCAAGGAGGGCTTCTACCGCGACCTCAGCAAGGCCATCACCGACCGCAAAGCCTGCAAGGGTAAGCTGGGGGCTCCCTGGGGGCACGTGAGTGACAGGATCTCTCTCGGTCTCCTTGCTCTCCCTTCCCATCCTTGGGGTCTCCTTCTGCTCACTTTGGCAGCTGCAGGTCAGCTCCAGCCACCACCGCTCTGATCTCCTCTACCACCCCAAGGGCACCAGGCAGGGACAGCGCTTTGAACTCAGCATCAACTCGAGCTGGAGGAGGATCACTGGAAGGGAGAGAGCAGGTTGCCAGGAGCCTGGGAGGGTTCTGGTGTGTTTGCAGTTACTATCTCGATTGGTCAGTGTTTGGAGAGATGCTGGGGAGGTGCTGAAGCAGACATGACTAAATGTGCTGGAAACCTGTCTCTGATATGGATGTTGTCTGGGATATAGACATTCTTGGAGCATGGGTTCCCTGCTCTGGAGGGCTGGGGATGCTGGTGAAACTCACATCTCCCAGGTGGGCCATGGGGCTGGACCCCACGTTGTGTTTTTCAGCTGTGGGATGGCTCTTGGGATCTGTTTTTGGGGAGATGCCGAGCACCGTGGCTCCTGGTAACTGGCCTTGAGCTGGCCAGGAGCCACACTGGCTCCAAGCCATCAAACTGCAGCTTGACCTCTCAAGGTCCCTAGCCTGTGCCAAACATCATGAGACCTGTACCTCTCCTCTCCCTCCTCTTAACTCCTGGCCAAGCCTGTCTGGTTCCGCTTCCCTCTCCCTGCTCAGCCTGTCTATGGAGCCTTTTCAAAACAATAGTTTCACCAAAGAATTTGAGATAAGAAATCACCCTTCCTGTCCCTAAGGACTGTTGAGATCCAGACTTGAACATCAGATGGGCAGGAAGTCAGCCATGGCTGTTCAGAAGCTGAGAATTCATCCCTGATCCCTGTTTTTCTGTCTTTGATTGTGAGTACCTCCTGGAAGGAAGGACAGTGTCCCTCTCAGATCTCTCTCCAATGCATTCTGCGCCATGTGGGCACCAGGCCCCTTCCCTTCTGCAAGAACTCAATGCTCCTGTGTTCATGTAGGGCCTTCAGGAATTCCTGGTGCTGGTTTTGGACCACTAACATTGTGGGCATGGACCCGAATTGAAGGATTTGACTTTTGGGGCTCCCCTGTCAGGTGCATTAGTGCTGTTGGAGGTCTGGCTCATTCAGGCTGGAATATAATAAAGGAAAGCTCTCCATTGCCTGGTGTGTGCCAGTGCCTCTTATCCTTGCTACTGCCAGGAATGCTTGAGAGGATGGAGTGAAGGGAGAAACTTCCCATGTTCGTGGAGTGTCACAGCGGGAGCAGGGCTGAGAGGGCACTGGCAGGAGGAGCCCTACCTGCAGCCAGCTCATTAGCAAACTGAGCTAATCATTTTCAACAACCCAAGCAGCTGACTTGACACGTCCCCCTCACAGCCCGTGTTCCCAGGGACCACAAGCTGTTCCACACCATGGCCTTGGCCAAGCCATGCCACAGCTATGGCTGTGGGCATGGCAGCCCCTGGCACCACACCACTGATGAAAATTGTGTCAGGTGTCAGCCAGGTCCCAAGCTGTGTCAGGGGCCAGCATCCTCAGGGTGACACAGGGGAGACACTGGGAGAGAGGAAGAGGAGGAAGCAGGACAAGGCATGCATCCTGATGGTCTATGGCACAGCATCCCAGATTGTGTCCCATTCCCGGGGGGGGTGTCCTGGCTCTGCTGAGGCCAGGGTTGGATGGCAGCAGCCCCCAGCTCCTGCTGCAGCACCACCAAACTGGGGCAGCTGCAGCAAAATTCTCTTTTCCATGAGGATTCTGTCAAGTGCTGAGGGCTGGCAGGCAGCCCCGGCTCTTCCCCAACACTTGAGAGGCACCAGGGTGGCTGTGCTGCCTCCACCTCACCCTTCATCTCCTGAGGCAGCACCTCACCTCCCAGCCCTCCCCAAGGAACAGTTTCTGCTTTTCTTTGGGTTAGGGAGGTTTAAGTTGGAGATCAGGAAAGGTTCTTCCTCCAGAGGGTGCTGGGCACTGCCCAGGCTCCCCAGGGAATGGGCACAGCCCCGGGGCTGCCAGAGCTCCAGGAGCCTTTGGACAGCACTGCCAGGGATGCCCAGGGTGGGGTTGTTGGGGTGTCCTGGGCAGGGACAGGAGTTGGATTCAATGATCATATTTGGTCCTTTCTAGCTTGGGATATTCTGTAATTCTCTGACCAGCTCCTTCTATTTTTGCTCCAAAACTGATACAATACCAAGCAAAGTGGACGCCCTGCAGGCATTCACCTCTCCAGGGCCCCCAGCACCACTTCTCTGGGCATTGAGGGGCTCAATTTCTGCTCCATATGGGAAAGAGAGCACTTACCAAAGAGCAATAATAGAAAAAATGCCAAAACCTATAAAAGCAAGCTGGATATGGCTGGGACCAGGGAGGATTACTGAATATAGCATGGTTTGTGGGAGCAGGGCAGCTGCAGGTTGCAGTGTTTCCCACCTGGCTATGGCTCAAGTCCTTCTCCTTGCAGGGAATGGGAGAGGCAGAGGGGGCCTGGCTGCTCCCACCTGCATGTGCCCACCATTTGTCAGTGCAAGTCTTGCTCCACCACCCTCACAGAGCAGAAATTGTGCAGCATTACAGTGATGGAAAGTATCTCTGATCCAAGGTGGCTCCTCTGGAGGGGACAGGGTGGGCAAAGCATCCCAGGATGCCCAGGATTTGATGGGATGGTGTGAGTACAGATGCTGCAGCACAGGAGAAATGGCAGCCAGCAGTGCCTGGGCTGCAGAGGAGCAGAGGAGTGGGACAGGTGCCCCCTCAGACAAACCTCTGTCCCTGTGCCAAGCCACGGGCAGGGCTCTGCCAGGCTGGCTGGGGGTGCTGCTTCCGGAGGGCTGGCAGGGTTTGCTGTGGTTGGGAAGTGCTGCAAAGCTCAGCTGAGCCAGATGAACATGTGCACAGGGCCAACCCCTGCCATGGTGCATATGTTGAGGAGGATCTGGCAGCAAAGGTGGTACCCTGGGTCTGGGGAGCCAGTTTCTGGCTCTCCCTCGGAGAACAGAGTTAATAATAAAATCTCTGATGCTTCTGCTTCTTTGGCTGCCCCTCCTTCAGTAAAGCAGAAAGCATTTCCACTCCTCCCTTATATAGAGGTGGATCTGCTGGGATTGGGAGCTCCTTAGAGGAGGAGCAAGGTCCCAGGTGCTGGCAATGGAGAGCTACTGTTCCCAGAGTGGCATATAAATACAGAGAGGTGTGACAAGACAATTTAGACTTGTTCTTTCCAAAGATGTGTCCCATACGTGCAGCTCAGGTATCTACACTCCTGCAGGAAAAGGGCAAGGCAAGGATCCTCTCAGTGGATGTTTAGAGTGGGCATGGAGCAGGGGGATGGGAACAGTGTGCTGTGGATTTAAACAAAGGTTTGTGCACCTACCACAGCGCTGGCCCAGGGCAGAGGCTGAGCATCGCAATGAAGGCAGATGCTCATAGAATCACAGACTGGTTTGGGTTGGAAGGGACCTTGGAGATCATCTGGTTCCAATCCTCTGCCATGGGCAGGGACACCTTCCACTAGACCAGAGTGCAGATGGCTCAGTTAATATTCAGAAGGCAAATCACTAACCCAGAGGCCAGGAACTACTACATCTTATTTAAACAAATCCCAGCATGTGTTACTAAATAACTCTTTGACCATGGTTTGCCTCTGCTGGGATGCAGCATCCTTGAAATAGGCACAGAAATACCAGCTGCAGGTTCTGTCCAACCGAGCAGAGCCCTCAGCCACTGGCCCGTGAGCGAGGAGTGCTTCCACTGCCAGCATCACTGCTGGACCCTGTGGGATAGAAAAGCTGGGAGGATGGAAAAGGCAGAGCAACCTTCAGGATTAATTCAGTGGTGCTAATTGAAAAGTCAAATAAAGGATGGCTGTGCATTAATCCCAGTAATTTAACAAAGCTGTAAACTGTGAGCCTTTCTCCAATGAAAACTGGTGAAGCAGTAGCAGCTAAGCCTCAAGATGCCCTCAAAATAGGTGCAAGACATGCTTTCTGGCAAGCAGAGCTTGATGAGTTAAGCTCCAAGCTAGTGACTTAATCCACCATTCAAGCTCCGTGGGCCAGATCCTGGCAGCCAGAGGCTGGGAGCAGCAGGGCCCAGTGTGTGGGCAGCAGTGCAGAGCTGCACCGTGCCCCCAGGCCT
This sequence comes from Agelaius phoeniceus, assembly GCF_051311805.1. Classification (NCBI taxonomy): domain Eukaryota; kingdom Metazoa; phylum Chordata; class Aves; order Passeriformes; family Icteridae; genus Agelaius; species Agelaius phoeniceus. The sequence continues at coordinate 16,059,194 of NC_135280.1, forward strand.
GCCTTCCCTGGGGCTGGGATAGGCTCCCTGAGCCAGCCCTCTCCACAGGTTTCATCGGGATGAGGAAGGACAGAGATGCTAAAGCTGCAGGTGGACCGTGCTGCAGTGCGAGACCCACCAGGGACAATGCTCTTGCCTGGGATGCTCATCCCGTGGGAATGGGAGGGAACAGTCTATTTTTGTGGGACTGTGGGAAATCCCACTATGGTAGGGCAAGTGGGCAGAGACCAAGCTCATAGCCCGATGACAGTGATTGGTTGTGCACTTAAGATGAGCAAAGCTGCCTTACTGATCTGGGTAAAATATCCGGCGTCACTGAAATCCACCTTCCACTGCATGCAGTGAGATCAGCTTAGATGAACTGGATCCTGACTGGGCTGAGATTTATGTCTGTCCATAAACTTTACACCAGGAACAGACCACTGGGGCCCAAGAAAGGCCCTGTGTTTCCAACAGCCCTGTGTCATGCCAAGACTCCCTTGCTCGCTGCCATTTGTTATCACAGCTGAGCCCCCAAAATATCCCTGTCAGAAAGATGTCCGCTTCTAGTCCTAGCCAAGATCTGATAAGGATGGAGCATCTGGTCCCCATTAGAGGCTGCTCGCTCTGGTTTCTGGCTGTGCAGGAGGAGGGCTCAAGTGCCATGGTGCTCCCACCAGTCCCATCTGGTGAAAATTAGGGAAACGGTAACATCAGGGGGCTGTGGGGGTGGGTGGGGGAGATGTTTTTGTTTTGCTTTGAAATCACGTTCAACTCTTACACTGATGGACGCCAAGATAACTTCTCCAGCTCATTGCCAGCCCAGCTCCAGGCAAGCAGATGGGGAGGTCCTCCTCTGAGCAAGCATCTCCTTCCCACATCCCTCCATGTAGACAACCCTCAGTGGGTCCATCATCCAGCGTGACATGATGGAGCATTCTTCTGAGAGCAAAGACAACTTTCACCCACACACCTTTCAGGTGTGGCTTGTCCCTAGAGAGACTGTGGTAGAAAGGTGTGGGGTCATCCTTTGCCCAGGGTCTCCAGGAGTCAGGAAGGGCACAGAGGTTTATGAGTTTGGGAAACATTGAGAAAACCTGCTTCATTCTAAAACCAAGACAAGATTTGTGGTTTGTGTAAAAACCCCGTGTTGGTTCAGCTCCATGGACTGAAAAGCTCAGAGATAGGGGAGCAAGTGGAGAAAATGGTTTTTACTGCTGCAATAGGAACATCTCCCTGGAGTTAAATGAGATCTTAAATGAGAGCTGGTGGCTGCAGGCACCTGTGGGAATTGCAGAGGCTCCAGGTGTTCCTCCTGAGCATCCCTGTCAGCAAGGCCATACCCTGGCCAACCCCTACGTCTGTGCTGTGCCAGCCCCAGCAGCTGATTCCCAGTGGTGCTCTGAAAGGGTCTCCCTCCTCTTCACTGCTCTGGGACTGCACCTTGGCTCCAGTTTGGGGTTTGTGTTGTGCCTCCCCTCTCACATACCCATTTCTCTCTCTCCCACCCAGCTTGCGACTGCCACCCCGTCGGTGCGGCCGGCAAGACCTGCAACCAGACCACGGGGCAGTGCCCGTGCAAGGACGGCGTCACCGGCCTCACCTGCAACCGCTGCGCCAAGGGCTACCAGCAGAGCCGCTCGCCCGTGGCCCCCTGCATCAGTGAGTGCCCCACCCTTGCCCTGCACTCAGGGACCCTCACGGGCCCCAGGGGATGCTCCTTGGTCCCCCACTCCCCTTGGATGTTTTGTGGTGGGTGGGAGGCTCAGACAAGACGCTGACTGTCCTTAAGGGTGTTCTCCAGGAGGTGCTCATGTAGAGCTCTCTGATCACTTTCTGGGGTGACCTGGGCTTCACCTGCCCCAGTGCAGGAGGCTCTGGATGACCTCTTAGGTCAGTGCTTCCAGGTGGTGAAACAGCTCTGCTTGGTACAGCACATGCTCTCCTCACCCAGCTGAGCCCTGAGTGTGGTGACTTTTGGGGCAAGGCCAGAGCCTGTGGTCAGCATAAAACTGTGTTTATTGTCACAGTGGGTTTGAATTTGACCCAAGTGGCAGTAGAATAATGTCTGACCCTGCAGCTTTTTGCTGGGCTGCTGGAGCAGTGGCAGTGCAGGTGACTGGTGGAGCTGGCTCCTCTCTCTCTGTTCTTCACCAAATTTGAGTTTAGGAAAGAAATTCCCCCAGATTTTGCTGCCAAGAGTCCTGAGAAAGTGTTATCTTTTCCCACATTTATCCCTGCACTGGGCAGCCTGAGGCATGCTGAGATCAGCCAAGCACCTGTCTGATGTCCAAACTCAGTTCAGGTGAGCTGAGCACTCAGGAAGCTCCATCCCTGGACCACACATCCCCACACAACTACTTAGGGCCCTTGGGGAATGCAGAATTGCAGCCTGGCCTGATTTACTGGGCTCAGTTTGTGCATCTCCAGGTCTATTCAATAGTCTGCAATGGTCAGGTCAGATTCATGCCATCATCTCTCATTTGTGACCAACAAAATCTCCTTGTGGCCCATTTTCAGAGCACTTTTGCCCAGTTGTCACCCCCAGAACTGGGGATCTCATCCTTAAGATACCTCTTCCTTTCTTTTCCAGAGATTCCTGCCATCAACCCCACCTCCCTGGTCACCAGCACAGAGGCACCTGCAGGTGAGTGCTCCATGTCCCTGGCTGAGTCCATGGCCTCAGTCCCACCCAGAGACCTGGGGGCAGATCCCACCTTCCCTCTCGCTGGCACAGCACAGGGGAGGGCTGAGCTCTACCAAACCATTTGGCAAAAAATTATTGATAAAAATTTTGGTGAAAGATGTGACTGAGATTTAAAATCTCATGTATTTCTGGAAAGGAACTGACTAAGACTGATGGACTTTTTCAGGAAGGGCTTTCTCCATCACCTCCAAGGAGAGCAGGGATGCAGCCACTGGGGCCTCGCCATCCCTTGGCAGGTTTAAGGCAGGGAGTGTGGCACATGGCACCAATGGGTGCCTGGGGCTGGCTTTGCTTGACCTCCTTTTATCAGCACCAGTGCAAGATATTTCTCCTTAGTGTCTCTGGCCTCTGCAAGACCCCAGCTCTCTGGGAGGTGCTGGGGCACAGGGGGTCTGGTTGGTCTCAGGCAGGCTCCAGAGCCCCTGTGCCGGGGCACAGGCTGCCAGGTGTCCCCTGGGACATGGGTGACACAGTGTTCACGTCATCCAGGTCTGGTGGAGAGAAGGGTTTGGGTATGAGCTGCTTGTCCTGGCTGCACAGGGTGATGGGATCATGGGTAATTGGACCATGGAGGGACCAGTGTCACTGCTGTGGTCACCCAGAGGGAGGTGACAGCTCCATTGACAGACTGCAGGCCTTGCACAGGCTAGGGAGGCATTGCTGCCATGGTCCTCAGAGCTCCTCAAGAGCTGCCCTGGTTCCCCAGACTGGAGTGGGAAGGTTGGCATCTCAGTACAAGCTGCAGGGTCACTTCTGCTCCTGCAGAGGCTTGGCTGGAGCTGGGCAATGGGTGGGTGCATGGATGCTCCCTATGCTGATGGATTAGGGTTCTTCTTCCAGCCTGGCCAGGGACCAAGGTCCCACCCAAGTGCTCTGAGTTCCCACCGTATCATGGCACGTCCCAATGGCATCAAGCAGGGCTGTGCCAGCCCCTGGATCCAGTGTCACCATGCTGAGCCCTCCAGTGCTGCAGGATGCACGCAACAGGGTAAAGAGGGCTGTAGCAGGGCTTTCCTCCTTCCCCTCGTTTTCCTTCTGCAGCTCCCTCAGCACTGCAGTGTGGCTGTTCCCAGCCATCCCAGGTCTATCCCCTGTAGGGATTTCAAGCGGGTGGAGGGGGAAAAGCTGGGAAAGAAGCAGCCCCTTCCCTCCTTGGGCCACCCCTCTTCCTGCTGTCCCCAAGAGCCTGGTCTGCCCCTGCATTCCACTGTGTTGGAATAGACATCCCAAACAATCCTCCTCTCCATCCCATGGCACACCCTCCTGTGAAGACAGCAGGGGCCCCTCCAGTTCCCCACACTCATATTTAGTGAGCAACTTCCCTGTGCCCCATTTGGGGTACATCTATCCCAAGGAAGCCTACTCCTTTCTTGGAGAGCCAGTGTTCTGTTTGTATCCATCTCCCCAGCTCTCCTTACCAAGACCACCTTGCCCTGGCAGTGGAAAATGCCAACAGCCTCCTCCCAGGCTGCTGTGTGCCCGGGATGTGCTCTCCAGCCCTCTGGGGACATTTTCCAGGATGGCCCCATGCATGAACTCGCTGGCTGCAGGAGAGAGCCAGGGACAAGCTGTGTTGAAGAGATGGAATTTTTGGCCCCTCACAACAAGGCAGACACTGAGGGGCTGGAGCATGTCTAGAGAAGGGAAAGGAGCTTGGGAAATCTGGATCACTAGTCTGATGAGGAATAGCTGAAGGAGATGAAGTGGCACAGGCTGGAGAAAAGGAGGCTCAGAGGGGACCTCTTCTCTCTCTACAGCTCCCTGAGAGGAGGGGGCAGCCAGGGGGAGGTCAGGCTCTGCTCCTAGGGAACAAGTCATAGAACAAGACAAAACAGCCTCAGGCTGTGCCAGGGGGGATTCAGGTTGGACATCAGGGAAAATTTCTTCCCTGCAAGGATTGTCAGGCAGTGAACCAGGCTGCCTAGGGCAGTGGTGGAGTCACAATTTTGAACACACCTGAGAGTGTTCAAAAAGCGAGTAGATGTGTCCCTTTGCAATGTGGTTTAGTGGGCATGGTGGAATTTGGTTCAAGGTTGGACTCAATCATCTTGCAGGCCTTTTCCAACCTTAATGATTCTGTGTTCCTCTGGCAGGAGTAAAGTGTGTGGATGGGGATGTAGAGGGGAGATGCACAAGGAGGAACCTGCAGTGCCTTGCAGAGCGGTGCTAGCTTAGCACACATGGACCCCAAGGAGTAGCACAGAGCCTGGGAGCTCTGCACGGCCTGGCACCCCACCCAGCACCTATGGGCATGCTGAGCCCTCACAGCCCTGCCCCTAGAGGCTCTGGAAAAGAGAGGGTGTTTTCAGGACAGTGAGGAGCAGCCCTGCCTGGATCTGGCAGAGGTTTCACTCCTCACTGTGGCAGAGGGGGAGCGATGAGACCTGGAGTGCACATCCTGCCCGATGGGGAGGTGCTGAGCTGAAGTGATGGTACCACTGCTGGGGGAAGCTGCATGGGACAGGGCAAAGCAGCACCACCTCTGCTGCTGCCTGCCCTGCCCACCCTGCTGGCTGCGAGGAGAGAGCTGAGAACATCAGGCTTTGGAAAAAGGAAAGAAAGGGGGGATGGAATGAGAGATTTCACTGGTTTTATTGCCAACAGAGAGTGCGGCGTGGAGCAGAGTTAATCAAGGTGACTCCCCTCCAGTGCTTTATAAATAGGAACAGTCTCACAATGATGTCTGAGCTGTTCAGCTGCACAATAACAGCACTGGCAGAGAGCTAGGTTGTTTGCTCTGTTTTAGCAGAGCAGGTCTGCCTCAAACTGCCTCCAGTTTATCTGTGGGTTTGTTGGTTTAAGATTTCTGGCTTCTAGCTCAAATATCCTTAATGCAATGTAGCTGCCTCTGCCCAGAGCCGGTGCCCTGGAGGATCAGGGGACCCAGTGGGGGTCCTGCTGCTCCCTTGGCTGGGGAGATCAGAGATGGGGGTGATGCTGCCCTGGCTGTGCTGCCAGGGTTACCTGCACCTGGTGTGCTTGTCCTGCAAGCAGGGCTGCCAGTTCTACCCACACCCTGCCTGCTCCCTGATGCCCCTCTGCCTCAGGAGCCCCAGCTGTCTCTAAGCAGGCTCTCCCCAAGGGGCCTCAGCACCTCAGACAGCCTCCAAGCCCCTTCTCCCCCCATTTCCCCACCTCCCTCCCTGCCTCTGGAGCAGGTGCTGGCTGCAGGAACAGGAGGACATTGTTCAGGGCTGCCATGCTCAGGTGCTGGGCTTCCCGCCCTCTCCCCATCCTCCTCCATGCTGGGGTTCAGTCCCTGGGTGTGTCCAGGCTTCTCACTGACATTGCCATCTTCTGCCTCACTTTTCCCAGCTTTCTCCTGCCTTTCCAATCTTCCAAAGCCTTTGAGGTCCAGCTTTGATGTCTGTGCCTGAGCAACTGACTGGCTTAGTGATGAAACGTCCTGGGTCCACTTCTTATAATTTTTATTATTATTATCTTAAAATATTTTCCACTTAGTGGAAAAAAAAATAAAATCCACGTTCCCCATTAGCAGAATTAACAAAACTCATGGAGTGCAAAACAAGGCTTTAAGGGAATTCAAAGTAAGCAGTAAAAGATTTGCAGTCATAGCACCTGATTAAGTTACATCTCTCTTAAAACAAAATATTCCTTTTTTTCAAGGAGAGAAGTAAACCAGATGTGCAAACCTGCCACCTCTCCCACATGCACTACCCACAGGGATGGGGAATGCCTACACCAGGCCAGTGGCTCTGGTTCTCAGCTGCCTCCTCCCACTCTGCACCTGTAGCATCTGTAGGGATGCAGCAGTGTTAGAGCTGGGGCTGTAGCATGTCCCAAGGATACATTTGTGCTTGGGATGGGGCTGTGGTGAATCCCAGGGATGCAGCAGTGTCAGAGATGGGGCTGTAATACATCCCAGTGATGTCTCAGTCTCAGAGATTGCTCTGTAACTTGTCCCAGACATGCAGCAGTGCCAGGGATGGGGCTGTAGCATATCCTGGAGCCGCAGAAGCATTCAGGGTTTGTGGGTGCATTTTCTTGCCATGGGCTCTGTCAGGTCTCTGCTGACCCCCAGCCCTTCTGTGGGGCTTGGCTGCCCAATCCAGCTGCACAGACACAGGACAGGACAGCAGAAAGGCAGCTAAAGCAGCTCTTCTTCCCACTGCCCTGCGGAATGTGTGAAGCCATGGGCTCTCAGGGCCTGTCTGTGGAGCAGCCCCATCAGGCACACAGCATCCCAGGGAGGAGGGAACCGTGCTCCATCGCTGTGGTGTCATCGGGACTGGGTGGCTCCTGAGCAGAGCCCCCCCATGGCAAAACCCTGCAGGAACAGGACAGGATGCTCAGGGAGAGGCAGTCAGGGGAGGTACAGGCAGAATCCTTCTGCCCTGACATCCCTTGCCACTTTCCAGCCACAGCACCCATGTCTGCCCCACACCCAGTGATGGAGGAGGCCATGTGCTCAGGGCCAAGGGATGGAAATGTTTTCAGTCATTTGGACATATTTTTCTTCCCAAGTTTCTTAGATAAAGGGAGCAGGAATTAATTTTACATTTGAGGAATGTTCCTTCACGGCACAAAGCCATGGTTTAAAAAATCCCCAAACTAATCCTAAATTGTTAATTCCCAACACCATTTTCTAGCTCCTTTGAATCACAGTGTTAGGTTGTTAATCATGAGCAGGACCCCAGGGCAGTTACAGGATTTCTTTCTGCTTTTCTTTCATCCCCATTGCCAAGGGAAGGGGTGGCAGGTTGGCTGAGGCTGCCCCACAGCCTCCTCCCAGCACACATCACCCCACAGTCCCCCAGCCCAGCACCCATCACCCAGCCCAGGCCATGCCCCCCTCAGTGTCCCTGGGCAGGCCTGTGGCAGCTGCTGCCAGGGGCAGGATGGGTTCTGTGCCCTTGTCTGGGGAGGAAAGGGGCTCCTGTCCTGACGGGCGTGCCCCGAAACAAGGAGGGAGGCTGTGCCTCGAGTCCCTTCATGGAGCAGGAAAGGGGAGAGCAGTGTGTGGGGCTGGGGCTTCTAAGGGGCGCTGTGGGCTCTGGGATGGGGCTGTGGGGTATCCCAGAGAACACAGCAGGCTGAGGCTGAGGCTGTGGCAAATCCCAGGGGAGGCAACAGTGTCCAGGCTGAGGCTGTAGCACATCCCAGGGAGGCAGTGGGTGAGTGCATTCGCCAAGCACTCCAGCACACTCAGCAGCCACCCCCCGTATGGAGGGGCTCTGAGCCCCCTCTGCAGCCACCTCGGCTGTTTCAGGGGAGGCAGCAGGGCCAAGGCAGCTCTGCCAGCCCAGGCAGAGAGAGGGGCAGCATGGGGGGGCTGAACTGAGAATCCTCATCCTCCTCTGCCAAGAACTGGCTTCATGCTGCACTGCTTCTATCACTGACAAATTTGGAACAGGTGGCATGAAGTCCCAGATAAAAAGGAGCTGGACAGAGAGGAGAACAGCAGAGCCCAGGGTGAGTTTGTCCTCCTGGGCTTCTTTCTTTCCTCATTTCTCCTCCTCCCCTTGGCACAGGGTTCTGTTATTCCCCGTCTTCCCCCAGAGCTTTGCCTCCATCCCCAGTGATCACTGTGGCAACCTGCAAACAAAGACAACATTAGAGGCTGCTGACTCTGTCCTGGGACATGGGGCCAAACCAGAGGGAGAACCTGCAAAAGGCAGAGAAAAGAAGAAAGATGGGCTCAGAAAAAAATGTGCCATTTAGAAAGAGACAAATTGAGATGTTCAAAGGAAGATGGCAGGGTAAAGAAAGAAGGAGAGCAGGGCTGCTTCAGGCAATTGTGGGGATCAAAGGCTTTGGGGAGAAGCAAAGAGGCATTCCCTGCCCTCCCTCTGCTTGAGATGCAAATCTAGAGGCTTTAGAAATGCACAGAAAAAAGCTTCCTGGAGGACAGGAGCCTTGGGGGACAGCAGGGTAGTGGAGGACAGCCTGGTGGCCTCCCCAGCCCCTCTGGAGCAGCCTGAGCAGGGGATGCCTGGGCACAGGAGTGATATGGTAGAGCTTCCCTCACCTGTCTCCTTCCCACAGCCTGAGTCCCCTTCCTCACTTGTGGGAACCTACGAGGCACAGGTCCCTGGAGGGGCTGCCCCCTGAGGCTGCTTCCCACCACTCTGGCCCCTGAGAGCTGAATCACTCTGAGGATCATGACCCCCTTGGTCCAGTGTCACACCTGCCTTTGGATGTGTCCCCTGTGCAGCTGACTGTGGGACTGGTGCCAAATCCTCTTTTCCCTCATCCCCCAGGACTGCAGGGTCACAGCTGTTCTGTTGACTCTCCTGGGCCATGGTCCCTGCCAGCCCTCCATGGAGGCCACTCTCACCTCACCTACATTCCTCCCATCCATCCCTTTCTGTGTCTGGAAGGAGCCCCCAGGCTTCCTCCACTACCCCTGTGCTGACTTATTCTGCAGGACACCATTGCCACAAGTGACAGAGTCTGCTCAAGGCGCGCAAGGTCACTCGGTTCCTCTTCCCAGCTGATGTGGTATCAGCCATTCGTGCTGATCCTTGAGCCCCCAGCTCCTGTGAGGTGCCAGGGGAGCAGCTGGACTCAACAGACCCCTGTCCCCAGCAGTGCTCAGGCCCTGGCTCAGGAGGAGTCAAGGACTCACCAACTTCTGCCAGGCTGGGTCTTGCTGCTGTCCCCTCCACCACATTCCCTCTTCCCCTGTGGTGGGATGAGTCCCCCGAGGCCCCTCAGTGCTCAACCCACTGTTCTTCTGCTGCAGACTGTGACTCCTACTGCAAACCAGCCAAGGGCAACTACAAGATTAACATGAAGAAGTACTGCAAGAAGGACTATGGTAAGGACCTCCAACCTCCCTGAGGCACCCTGGGCTTTGGCCCAGAGGCAGATGAGGGCTGGCTGTGGGTGGGGCAGATGAAAGCATCCAGGGGGTGGGAGACACTCCCTATGGAGAGAGGTCCCCAAATCAGCCCTCCCAGAGTTGCAATGGATGGGGCAGGTGGGGCTGTTGGGGAAGGGCAGTTCCTGTCCCCAACTTTCCTTTGGAGAGCAAGGTAAAGCATCCCCCATCACTGTGCCTCTCCCTTTTTACCCTCAGTGGTCCAGGTGAACATCCTTGAGATGGAGACAGTGGCCAACTGGGCCAAGTTCACCATCAACATCCTCTCTGTCTACAAGTGCCGTGACGAGAGGGTCAAGCGCGGTGACAACTTTTTGTGGATCCACCTGAAAGACCTGTCCTGCAAGTGCCCCAAGATCCAGATCAGCAAGAAGTACTTGGTGATGGGGATCAGCGAGAACTCCACTGACCGGCCCGGACTGATGGCCGACAAGAACAGCCTGGTGATCCAGTGGCGGGACGCCTGGACACGGCGCCTTCGGAAACTGCAGCGGCGGGAGAAGAAGGGCAAGTGTGTGAAGCCCTGAGGGGTTTGCACCCACCCTGTCCCCCCTGCCAGCCCCAGCCCAGATGGGCACTGCCAGACTGCACCACAGACTCTGTACATATACATAGTGTGAATGGACTCTTTGTCTATAGTGTATATTTTGGCAATGGTTTCCTGTTGTGTGCGTGTGCACGGGTGGGTGTGTGTGTCAGTCCTTTTCTCTAAGTGTGTATTAAAAATAATGCAGTAATGACAAACCTTTAATAAGGAGCAAAGTGGAGCAAGGTCCTGTGGGTGCCTGTCACCTGAAGGAGCTTGAAGGGGATTGGTGCCCTGCTCCAGGCATTCTGGAGCTCATTTTCAAGGCATTTGTATTCCCTTTAACACAGTTGTCTTCTGCCCAGTGCTGATATCTCAGTTGACAGCTCTCCCTTCTCCAGCATCCAGGGTATGATTCTTCCTCACTCTGAAAATGTGCTGCTGCCAGACCTCTCTCTGCCTTTCTCCTTGCCCAGGAGGAACAGGAGGTCAGAGTCTTCTGTCCCTCATTCCGATGTGCAGGCAGGCTGAGTGGAAACTGTCCAGTGCTGCAGAGTGTCCAGCCCCAGGACCTCCATCAGGAAGGACAAGTGAACTTTTACAAGGCCTGATTCCCCAGTGACCTTGGGCTCACATGGACCAGTGCTGCTGGCTGGGGCAGGACCTGTGCTGTGCTGCAGTGCCATAGGGAGAAGTCAAGCCCTCGCAGTGTGCTGGTGGCCACTACCAGGCAGGACTGTGTCCACCAGGAAGAAAGGGACAGACCTGGCAACCCCTGGTTGCCACTGTCCTGTTGCCTAGTCCAGACAACCCAGTGAGAAAGACCTGGACACACCATTTTCCCCTCCCATGTCCACCTGCTCCATCTGAACCTGAGCTGGACTGGCCAGCCTGACTGGAGCCATCATGCACAATCATCCATCCACCCAGGTCTATGTGCCTGTATTCTCACCTGGTACCAACTGACATAATTCCTCCTGTTTCTGTTGAGACACCAAGTGACCATCTGCCTTGGTGTGCATCTTCAGAGCTGGCCAGACTGCGTGCTCTCCTGGGAAGAATTGGCCAAGGTTGTCCACGGAGATGCACAAGGCAGAGGTGACAGGAAGAAAGAGTTTTCATTGATCCACCTCTAGGCTTTTATATCTTCTTCACCATGTATTAGTCTCTGGTTAAACAGACACCAGTATCTTCCCATGTTGAGATTGTAGCGGTCTTGGCTTAATAAATACAAATAGAAATAATAGGTGCTCTGACAATAGATATTCCTTTCCACACAAACCTTGCCTTGCTTATTGAATGGCTCAGTGAGGGGTTGTAGCCTAATGGTCTTCCATGAAACTTTACCCTTTCCAGCCCATGGCAGCTTGTGTGACTCCCCATTCCGGGCTGGTACTTCTGGGCTTCAGCATCCCAGGGTGGTGGTGGAGCTTCCAGCTGAAGAGACTAGTGAAGCACTGTTGGGTTTCAGGACAAGGGAATTTGGGGAGTGAGGATCTAGGCCCTGGGGGTGTCTGTGTGGACATACAGGTGCACTGGTGAAGCTGCTGGAGATGCTGAAAGTGACATTGCAGAGCTGTGAGGGCCTGCAGTGCCATTGTTCAGGTCCCATGGGTGCTTGGGTGTCTACAAAGGGCATGGGCAGAGGTGTGGGGAGGCTAGAAGCTGAGGGGTAATGGGTAGGTGGGACCACGTGGGCTTGGATGAGCTGATATTATCCACCTCCCTACACAGACCCTCTTTCCTCCTCTCTGAGCTGAGGGGACCCTCCCATCCCTGGCTTCTCTTGTTAGATTGTCACAGACTATTGGCCTCTGCCATGAGATGGCTCTTGGTGTAGTTGGGCCACCCAGTTCTCCTCTTCCTCCCATGGCTGCTTTCACCAGACTTGCCCTTGGCTCAGGCTCATTCCATGCGCCCAACAGTCACAGAATGGTTGGAAAGGACCTCAAAGGTCACCTTCTTCCAAGCCCTGCCATGGGCAGGGACACCTTCCACTAGACCAGGTTGTTCCAAGCCCCATCCAACCTGGCCTTGAACACTTCCAGGGATGGCGCAGCCACAGCTTCTCTGGGCAAATGCAGGAGTCCTGACACAGAAGTCAGTGGTGGAACACCCTTTGAGAGTGCAAGGATAGGACTTTCGCCAGGATCATCCCTCAACATCACTCCTTGGGATGTGGGGGTTCTCTGACCCCTCTTCTCAGCAGCAACAGCCCAGAAAGAGCAGGGCAGCACCACTGTTCCAGGGGCATGGATACTTCTCAGGGTAGGACTTCAGCAGCATGTGGTTTCTCCAAGCAAGGAGACGCACAATGTGTCTATGTTCCCCAAAAACACTGGGCACAGCCTTCTCAGGCAGGGAACTCCAGGGTTTCCTTTGGGACCTGATTTCTCCTCCACTGAAGTGGGGCACCTAAAATGCTTTGAGGAATGTGGTGATTGGAGTTCTCCATTTATCCTCCCAACAGCTCTTCCCTCTTCTTTCACCTCTGCCATCTGGGACTGTTGAGGAAGGATGGCTCCCAGCTGGCATCTGAGTGTCCTGCTGGGGCAGATCAGAGATGCCAGAGCAGAACCCTCACCCCATGGTCTGTGCTGAGGAGAGGAGCTCTCTCCCTCTCTCCCTCTCTCCCTCTCTCCCTCTCTCCTTCTGGCTGAGGAATGTCCTAAAATTCTGGTTGAAGGACTGGAGGAAGCCACTCTGCACTGAGTCTAAACTGAGGAAGACATTCTTCACTGAATCTGATCCCTGAAGGACTTTTCCTGACTTCTCCTGCTTATGTCACCTCCATATCCAAAGCAAGAATTCTTTGGATTCAACCTTTCTTATTCCTCTCCCTCTGCCTGGCACAATCAGCTGGGAACTGGGGACTGCACACGGGTTTGGCTGTACCTGGGTCACTGTAGCTGGATCACCCTGAGCTGGTGCCAGGACACCAAGGGCAGTGGAGGAGGCACCATGGATTTGCTCAGAGGTGCTGCTTATCCTGCCCTATAGATAAGGCAGGGCTTGGAGCACACACCAGCACAGGCATCATTTGGTGGAGGGCTGCAAATCCAGGGGCAATTCCACACCCACCAGCACCCACCCAGCCCTGTCCACCCCTTTGGTGGTGGGGAGTGCTTTACACGACTGGGAGCAGCCAAAGGCCGTGGGTGACACAGGGCAGGGGGCTCAGGTGGCAGCAGGGTGTGTCACAGAATCCTGGTGGCTGCAGCCAACAGCTATGGGCTTTGCAAGGGCAAGAGAGAGAGACTGCAGTGCAAGCTCTGCTTGGCACTGCAAAACCGTATGTTTTCCAAAATAGCTCTTCAAGGAAAAAAGCATTAATTCAGCAAAGCATCTGCAAAGCCTGTGGTGTGCTCCCCGTTCCTGGAGCGGGGCTGCCCCGCCCCGCAGCCGCAGCTGGCCGAGCTCACCGTGCCGGGGAGCCCCGGGCTGGGACCGGCTGCTGCAGACGGCGGATGCCGGCCCATGTGGGAAGGGCCAAAACCACCACGCACGTTTCCATCCGTGTTTTTTTATTAAACAGGTCTTTTCCCAGTATTCAGCTGGGGCAAAGCATTTGAGACACAAAGGCAGCGGAAAGTGAGGCTGAGTTTGCAATTTCCCCCCCTGCTTTGGGACTGAATTTTGCAGCTGGTTGAAATTTTTCTCATTTCATAACACCAGTGGACATCTTTCATGAAAATACAGAATTTGGCCACGGAAAGACACAAAATGTGAGAATACTACAGAAAACTCAATGCTCTTTTTCTGTGTTGTCCAGCCAGCTCCACTCATGAGAGATGACAGGAGTTTGAACAGCTGAACCCCGGCCCGAGTGGACACACAAATGGATGTATGTGTATTTTCCATCATTTTGCTCTTGGTAACCACATAAATAAAATTGACTGCATCAGACAGGAAAACACATTCCTTAGGTGAAACAGGATCAAGCAAAGAGCGTTTTGCTTGGCCAACAGCGTAGAGCTCAATGCTGGGGTGTGGGAATATTCTTCCTGGTAAGGAGCTGAACCTCTAAGGGGCAAGACCTATTTAGAGTGACCCCCATCGTGGTCTGACTTGCTCTTGCTCTCCTTGTTCTCCTAATGCTCTCTGGTACACAGAGCAACTTCTGTCCATGCTGCCCTGCAGATCCAAGTGGATCTTAGTAGTGGCTTCAGCTGTCAGAGAGCAGTGATGGTGGCTCTGCCAGCCCATGCTCTTCAGGCCTCTATGGTTAATAACATGGACAAGTCGTACTTTGCCACCTGTGGACGTGGTATGAGGCAACTGTGGCCTGCTGCCACTCCTCAGTGTGGTGACCTGTCCAACCAACCACATCTTGTCCATCCAACCAGTGCCACATCCTCTGTCCCATGCCCTTGGTATTGCAGCACTCTGTCCATCACCCCTTACCCAAGCATGGTGTTTTACTTGGCACTTTACAACCCTCACAAGTCTCATTAACATCCTAAATTTTGCTTCCTAAGCAAAGCACAGCTTCTGCAATTCCCAGCCCTACTCCTGTCCTACCAATCTCAACCATGGCTCTTTCACCCACTCAGGCTCCTTCCAGAGGGGCTCTAGGACCAGGGCAGGGCACACTTTTCCCACTCATGACCATGTCAAACAAGTGTTTGGGGAATTTATTTGCTCCAAGCCCCTCTTGTCCTTGCAAATCTGTGAGAAATATGCTGTTCTTCAATATGCCTAGTGTATTTTTACCAGCCTTGGGGGCACTCATTACACCAGCGTTAATTCCCTGTCATTAATTCATTTGTTCATGTAGTCCTTCATCCATCCCTTGTTCATCTTTACAAGGGCACAATTCACTGGTTAAACACATGCTCCCTGTGTGCACAGGATATGCAGCACCTGTGTGGGGTCTGGGGGCATAGGGAGGCAGGGGGCTCAGTTCAGCAGCCTGAAGAGCAGGGAGAGCTTCCCCCTCGGCTGTGGGGGGGAACATGAGGAAACCATTAATCGATGGGCTGGCCCGAGCCGTGTTTTCCTAAGGAAGAGATGAAGACGGGGAACAGCTGGGGTCAGCGGGGCACCATCTGGAGAATCCCGTCAGCTCCCTCCTGCCGGGCTTTTCCCACCTCAGTGGCAATGGAGAGGATGAGGAGGGAGGGAAGAGGGGTCCCCAGAGTGCCCTGACACAGCCCCGGCCCTGCACATGCCCCAAGCTGGCCCGGAGGCATTGCTGTGGTGTTGTTGCCAGTGGCACAGGAGTCATGGCACAAAGAGAGCATCCACCCAGTGCTGCTGCTGCTGCATCAGAGCCATGCTGGTACCCCCATGCCTTGGGCTCAGCATCCTTGTGCAGAAATCAATGATTTCTCTGCATGGGGCAGGATCAGACCCACAGCATCCATCAAAGCTGATCCTCTATTTACACAGCCACTGTGAGACTCAATAAACAGACAAGGTTTTCATATTGGACAAGATGCTCTACCCCAAAATCTTGGAGAATCAGCCTCTCCACTGTCAAACACCACACACTGCTTCCCTCCTACACACGATAGGAAATCATCAGCTGTGCAGAAGCAGGGAGAGGTGGCACTCCCAGAAGATGGCTGGTCCTGGATAATTCCCTGCCTGAGAGCAGGCAGCAGCCAGCCCAGGTGTCACAGTCACCAGCTGACCCCTGGGTTGGCCACAGTGGAGATCATGGTCCTGCTCACAGCACAGGAAGTGAGGAGATGAAGATGGGCAGATAAAGGTGCCTGGGTTGGGTCTCTGACATCTGGCACTGACATCCCCACAGAGACACCTGCAGCAGCAGCAGTTGAGGCCAGGTGCTGCATCCTGTCTGTCCCCTCCTGTCCCCTGCCTGTGTCCTGCCGGACACATGACAGTGGGAGCAAGTAATCTCCAATGTTTAAAGCTCCAGGACTGTGCTATGGGTCACTAACCTGACCTCAGGGCCATTTGTGGCTTTTGGTATGTGGTGACTCTTGAGTGTCCCTTCCCAGGCCCGCTGGCCACCCATGCTGTGATCCCTGTGGCCCTGGGACAGGGTTGGTGCTGCTCAGGTCACTGTCCTGGGAGCCCTGGGTGCAGCCCATCCATCAGGAAACCCAGCAGACCACAGCAGGCTCTAGCTGGCCTCTTGAGCCAGAAGTGAGGTGGCTTTGGCCAGCACACACATACAGACTGTCCCTTTTCCAGCCAAACCGGACAGCACCTGGAGCCAGCCAAACCGGACAGCACCTGGAGCTGGGAGTGAGGCAGCGTGGCCAAAGCAGACCCTTGGAGTGTCTGGGCCGTGCTGCCCCCACAGCAGCAGGGCTCAGTCATTCCCATGCCCTGCCCAAATCTGAGCCACTGGCAGCAGCCCCCAGGATGCTGGTCCTCACCTGCACCTCCATCTCCTTCCCTATCCCTGGCTCCTCACTTCCTGAGCAATCCCTTCCTGTCAACCTGCTGCCTGCAGGGGGAAATTCCTGGTCCTGACTGTTATGCAAAATTAGCTCTCAGGGAATGCCTGGTGAAATCGTGGGGCCTTTGTCTGCTCTGGGTGCTTTCAGACTTTTCCCTGGCATCCAGTGGGACAGCCATAAATCTCCGCTACTGCCTCCAAGTCGAACATTTCCTCTGAGCCCCATTATTAATTTTCTGAAAGATCCCATAAACCCCCAGATGGAAAAATATGGAGATATTTGCACATGTGCCGTAAAACACATTGCCCATCTATTTCAAATGGATGTGGCAATATATAAAACATACTTAGGGCATGAGCCAGGTTTCACGGTATTTAAACAAGGCAGCATGATGTAATTGGAATTTACAGTGTAAGAGCAGATTGAAGCTGGGCCATGGGTGCGTACCATATATCTTGGATCTCCTGAAGATTTGGCCTGCTCTAGAATGACAAATACCTTTTGTACTTGTCACCTATATTTTAAGTGGATGAACAGCTCTTTTCACTAAATATAATGGCTGGAAAATAGATCGTTTTTTCCATCTGAATTTCAGAGCCTCTCTGGAGAAGAGAGATCTGCCCTGTCCCCTGTAAAGAGTGTGATTCCTAGGGATGCAGGTGTCTCAGGGCTTTGTTTCCCTCGTCCCCCAGGCCAGATGGCTCCTGTTCCTGGGAAGCACACTGCCACCACCTCTCCCACTGCATGGCCTCGATGGTGACAGTGAAGACCTCAGAGACTCCATGGTGTGGGGTGGGGATGAAGATCTGCTTCCCATAGCCACCATCCAAGCCCAGATTGGATCAGTCTCTCACCAACCTAGTCTTGTGGGAAGTATCACTGTCCATGGCAGGGGTTTGGAAAGGGACATCCTTTAAGGTCTCTTCCAACTCAAACCATTCTATGATTCCCTGGAGCTGGAGAGGGTGATATCAGCCTCAAACACTGCTCTCCACTGCTGGGAAGAGCACCTGGAGCTCCTGGGGCTGCCCCCAGGGGCACAGGCCAGGAGCTGCTACAGGAGAAAGCAGCCAATGTAAGAGGTGCCACCATCAGGTCCCCCAAAAAAATGCTGTGGTGAAGCCTTTCAGGTGCCTCCACCCCCTGCAGTGATGGCAGTATCAGGGCAAGAGGTGGGAACCACTCCACAACCAGGCGGTGGGAGGATGATGGGAGTGTAGGGGATGTTTAGGCACCACCCAAGCTCTCCCCATCCCCAGTGCAAGCACCTCTCTGCCACCCATCCTAGGACACGGGGGCAGATGGGCACAGCAAGGCTCCTCCCAGCAAGGTCCTGATCTCTCCCTTCCCAGACCCCCATGGTGCTTGCCAATGTTGGGAATTTTGGGGAGGTGGGGGGTGCTAAGGGGCTGCAGACACACCATTCTGCCTGCTGCTCCTTGATGCTGAGAAAACATCTGCCGGGAGAGACCCACCGACACAGACTGGAGTCTGCACCTTGGCACAGGAATATCGTGCCCTGTGGTCAGGGCAGGGACATGGTTATGGGTCCTGTCTGAGGAACAGGGTACCCCACGGCCTGGAAATCCCCCTCAGTTCCTCCAGTCAAAGGGAAAGGCAAAAAAGGGAAAGCTAAAAGACACTAAAGCATAAGAAATTGAATTTTACTCATAGATTAACTGGTGTCTCCATCCTAACCAGTGCCACTGGTGGGCTGAGGGCACAGGGCTGATGGTGGCCTGATTACCAGTCCAAGCATGCCAGGGTGCTGCAGGGCACTGGGGTGGCTGTGGGTACTCAAAGGGGTCCTAGGGAACTCATCTGCAAGCTGAGGACAGTAAGGAGGAGCCAGGAGCCTCAGCACAGAGTCCCCTGTGCCTGCCACCTTCAGGCAGGGCTGGTGCATCTGGTCTGCCCAAACTCATTGTCCCTCTCTCCACCCCCATTTGAGCATTCAGAAAGTTTGGATGAAAAACTTTTGAAAAATTAATAAATCAAGTCCTTCCTTTCCGGGAGGAGGAAACCCCTCCAAAAAATGTCAGTTAGAAATAATCCAAGTGATTTGTTTGGAAAATTTTGAAGTGCAGTTCCTCCTGAGAGCCACAACGGTCTCTCAGCCTTGCTGTGCAGAGTGAGGAACCAGGAGCCAAGAGCCTGCTCCAGGGTAGGAAGCCTGGATGCTCTCATAGCCACAGCTCAGGCTGGAGCCCAAAGGAGCTGCAGGCCACCTGCAGCCCAGACAGGACTGGGACCACACGAGCCCACCTGGAGCCTCCCAAGGGCTTTCCAAATGCAGGGATTCAGCTTCAGGGAGCTGGGCCAGATGCTGAGGAGAGTGACAGTCAGCTGGCTCAGCTCAGGCAAACTGGCTTTTTCAGAGTGTTAAACCAGTTGGATTGGGGATTTCCTAACCAGCTCTTGAGAACCAAGCATGGAGCGGGCATGGATGAAATACAGGACTGGTGTATGCTACATTCTGGTATGGAAACCAGGCTACTGCTCCTCAGCAGCCCCTGAGCTGTCGTCCCATGGGATCTTTTCCTGCTCCAAAGCTCCAGACAGAATTCCTGCTCATGAATGAGCTGAACTGCTCTGCAGAAGCATGTGAGCAGCCATTAGCTGGACAGTACTTGTGGTTTCTCAAGATCTCCTCTATCATGCTCTGAAGGGCTCTTACTGCCAGACAGAAGGTCTCTGAGGTTTCCTCGTGAACTTCAAGTGTCTACAGCACAGCAGAAACTGCTCAGCACCCCCAGACCTCTCAGAGACCCAGATATCTCAGAGGATGTTGAGCATGATGGCTCTATGAAAGCTGCGAGCCTTTCCCTCATTGCCACAAGGGGGGCACCTGGAACTTCCCAGGCTGGGGCGCTTGGACCTGACCAGGCCAAAGCATCAACTTCACCTGCTGAATTTTTGGCTCTCTGCTAATCATGGCATGTGTCCTGCAAAGGGTGTTGTGCTGAGTGCTGGCAGAGGTGTTTGGCTCCTCGGGTGCTCTGGAGCCAGTGGCCAGGTCTCTCAAGTGGGTTAAATAATGTAGACCTGCATTCTACCATCCCCACTGCCTCTTAATGGCAAATTTCTCTGAAGGGAGCTCTTTCAGGCCTGTTGTGGCCGTACACAGGTTGTGATCAGGTCCTTCTCTAGGCTGATGGCAGTGGTCATCCTGTACTCTCGCTCCTCAACTCAAAGGGGAGCAAGAAGGGAACAAAATGAGCTTTTCTTGGCAGGAAGAGGAGAAAGCAAATGGTTTCAGTCCCGTGGCTTTCCCTAAAGAGTCTACAAATCACCCTTCTACCACAGGAAGGGTGGGATTGCAAAAGGCTGGGAGCATTCAAGCCCAGACAAAGCAGCTCTGACAAAAGGATGGAGTTGGAGGTGATGGCTCAGGAGGGGATAGTGTGGATAATGGGAGATAAGCACAGTGCTAGCAATTCTGTCTGAAGAGATTGCAGAGGTGGCAGATGTAGGCCATCAGAGGGCCATGAAGCTCTTGCCTGTGTGGCACACTAGCACATCAGCAAGAGTCAAGGAACTTGATCGAGAAACGACATTTCCATTTATCTGGGTCATCCTTTCACATTCTCACTGCCCTCCTCCATCTTTCTCTCATTCATCTCTCTCGCCTTTGACCTCTCCCCTCCTCCTGCCAAACTTTCTCTTTTCCCAAGTTTCTTGCTGTTTGGCTGCTCATTCTCCCACTCCTGTCAGGGATGATAAATCACCTCCACAGATGAGCGTCATGAACATACCAGACTCATTCTTCTTTTGACCTCCTCAGCTCTGAGGCACTTCCAGGTGGTAAGAACTAGACCAAATTACACTGGAGAGGGGATAACCAGTCAACCCATTGAAGCCAGAATGGGTCCATTTCCCTTTATTCCTCCAGTCACAAATCCTGTCCTTGCCAGTCCTACATGTGTAATGAAGACTGCACGTCCCTGTGGCCATCAGGCTGTGCATCCAGCTGAAGCACCTCATGATGAAGAGATGCCCATGTAGATGTACCCCTCTCTTTCTCTTGATCTCCCTCACCTTGCTCCCCCCTTTCCCTTCCCCCAACACACATCTGCTCACATAGTTCCAGAAAATTTGTTTCATATCACCATTGAGTCGTTTATTTCTTTCCAGAGAGTTAAAAGCCTGTCTCCCTTGATTTAGTGAGTCAAGAGTGCCTAGGAGGGAGCAGAGAGAAGAAAAGAATGAAATAAATAAAATAATGAAAAAAAGGTCTTGGGAGCATCTGGAGCTGCTCTTAAGCAAGATGCAATATTCTTGGCCAGATGCTGAATGACTGCTTCTACTTGGGAAACGTCAATATGTCAGATATTGAAATCCCACCCGACACCCTCTTCCTTAGCTTCCTTCCCCTCTTCCTTGTCCTGCTCTGCTTGTGCTGCCCACATCATCTTGCTGGGATGGCACGAAGAGGAAGGGGTAGTTTGTCTGGGACCTCAATGGGTGTCACTGTAAGGCACCAATGGGCCAAGCCTGTCACTTTGAAAACCACTGGTTCACCAAGCAGAGGGCTGTGGAGAGGCCAGGTGAGCTTACAGTGGTGCTGTAAGCCAGGCCGTGGAGGAGGCATCTTCAAGAGGTTCCAAGGAGCTGGGAACGGGGCTTCAGCAGGCAAAGCCATCTGGGATCTCTGGCAACAAAGCTTTGCTGGAGAAGTAAAGAAAGACTTTCAATCCTTTGGTGAGCACAGCAGAGCAGACAGCCGCCAGTGAGGCGGGGAGGGCAGCGGCACACTGGAGGCCGTAGAGCCACTTCCCTGGAGAAAGGAGATCCCAGACACACCAGGCATTCTGATTCACCAGCATCAGTGCAATGCTGCAGGGATTTATGCCAGCTTCAGGGCTGCCTGGGGGAGCAGAGCGGGTCAACGAGAGCCGGTGGAGCCAAGGGGTGACATCCATCCTGAGCCAGACATGCTCCATGTCCCACAACACAGCTGGAGCTGTCACCCCTCCTGGCTGGACCCGGCACAGCTGCCCGAGCACTCAGCCTCTGGGGGTGCCCCCCTGCAGGATGTGGTCCATTGCTCCCACCCTGTGGTGCCCATCCATCACTTGAGCTAGCACATCCAGCAGCACCACACAGAAGTACTTGGGAGTTAAATATTCCTTCTGCCCACCACTGGTGTATAAATTATGAGCCACAATGTGAAAAAGTAGAATGGGCAGCTGGTCAGAGGAAAATCCCATTGGCTGCTTAGAAGGAGGACTGGCACCTCAGGACAAGAGCACTGCTGGGTGGCACCTGCCATGCCAGGCCAGTTCTTTCTCCATGCTAGGTGTCCTGCAGAGGCTGAGGTCCATCCAACTGTACCTGACCCAACCTCTGGCCTCAGCTCCCAGTGCTGTTACTTCAGGGCCAACCCATGGCTTCGTCTAACCTGCTGTTCTTCAGCATCCTACAGGACTCTGCTGGTCCAGAGCAGTCACCATGGCCAGGACCACAGGACCATCCTCCTCCCTCATTCATATTGTCATGAGAATTAATAAGGAAAGAGAAGCTGTGGCTGCCCCATCCCTGCAAGTATTCAGTCTGGGCTGGACAAGGCTCTGAGCAATCTGATTCAGTGAAAGGTGTCCCTGCCTATGGCAAGGGGTGGAACTACATAATCTTTCAGGTCCTTTCAACTTAAACCATTCAATGATTCTATGATTCTGCTGTCAGTCCAACCCTGGTGCTGTCTAGGGTCTTGTAGTTGGCTTTCTGCTCCCACATCTCATTATAGTGGGTATCAGGAACCCAGGGTTTATGACCAGCTGCATGGAGGTTTTGGGAGCTGGAATCTATCCTCACACCTCAGCATTGTCCAGATACCAGGAGGAGCCCTCCAGGGCTCAAGAAAGGCCTCCCACACATCAGAGACTACACTTGGTGCAGGATGACCACCAACGTCTTCCTACTGAGCTGAACCAGGTTAAGAGACCTGCCTCCCCTTCCAGTGAGAGGGGGGAAAGGAGGATGGAGAAGTTAAGGACAGATAATCCAACCCTCCCATCACCAAACTCTGCCTGCATGTGTCACCTCAGCAGGCATTGCACAGTGATGGTTGGGATCTGCCCACAACAGGCTCAGAGTCCCACCTGCAGTGTCCATGAGCAGGCAAAACTCCTGTGTGGAGAGCTGTCGTTTTGGGTGCTGCTCTCCCCAACTTCCTGCTAGCTGGAGGGTACCAAAGCCCACTCAGGCCCTTATTAATGCTTGAAGGAACTGAGTAACCATGGGCAGAAGGAGCATGTCTGGCTCTTCAGAGCAGGGACAGGCACCACCTTAGCCAGCAGACCAAGGCACATGTCCGGCTCTGCCCACAGCCTCCCCTGCACTTGTTTCCTTTTCCTGGACTGCAAAGTAATAGCTGGAAGGTTGAGAGCACAGTCACAGCCCACTCTAGGGACCTGTCCATCTCCCCATGGCCCATAGCCCCCACTACCCCACACAGGCAGCATTGCAGAACGGCACACAGTGCTCCCACCTCTGCTGGTCCCAGCCCTGCGGGTCCCAGGCTGGGCTCCCCATGGCCAGGACAGTGGGGACGTGCTGAGGAGGTGTCAGCTCTCCCAGCTGGTCAGTACAGGCCTGCAGCAGAAGGGCTTGGTCCTTGCAATGGCCTGGTGCACCAGCAGGGAAAGTCTGAGGGAGAACAGGTGGCCACTGCTCAGGGGACACCTTCTCCAGGTGCCCAGAGCTTTCAGTCCCCTGTGACAGCAAAGCTTTGTGCTCCCTCCTGCTGTGTGTGGGGACATTTACGGTCCTTAATCCATGGAAGGGTGACCAGGATATGATCTGTATGGAAACAGAAGCAACTCTGAGCAGTAAATCAAGCCCTGGTCCTCTTTCTGAAGGACCACCCTCCTCAGACTGACTGGGAAAGTCTCTGACCCCTTATCCCTCCACAGGGATGGGATTAGGGGATCCAGCCCCATGTTCCATGGGGTTCCCTCTCCCTTGGAGCAAGCTGCCCTCCAGAGGTGAAGGCAGTGTGAAGTGGGGTGACAGAGAACTAAACAAGCAAGATCCCCTGTGAAACCCCCGCGGGATGTCCCCACTCCCGTGCAGTGGGGCCGGTACCGGCGGGAGGGCAGCCGGGCTCAGGTGGCCGCAGCAGCGGGGGCGTGGGGCCGGGCCCGGGGTAATGACAACCAGGTGAGCGGGGGGCGATAAGCCCCCAGGAATGCGGCGGCGGCGGCAGCTGCCGGCCCGCGAGTCGCTCAGCCC